>NC_064648.1:181894572-182239072 GCF_023864345.2 Schistocerca serialis cubense
CTTTGTTTCCTGTTAGTGAGGTATGACTTGAACCATTTTGCAGCACTGCCCGTGACACCATAGAATTCTAATTTACTTGAAAGGATGTTGTGGTTCACACAATCAAATGCCTTTGACAAATCACAGAAAATACCTGCTGCTTGTAATTTGTTATTTAATGAATTAAGTACATTTTCACTATAGGTGTAAATAGCCTACTCGATATCAGAACCCTTCCGAAATCCAAACTGTGTTTTGGTAATATGTTACTTGTGGTCAGATGGTTGAGCAGCTGCCTGTACATTATTTTTTCTAAATTTTTTGAGAATGCTGGCAAAAGTGAAATCGGTCTGTAGTTTGATGGTATCTCTTTATCCCCTCTCTTGAACAGAGGCTTAACATCTGCATATTTTAGCCAGTCAGGAAATGTCCCAGTTATAACTGACTGGTTACACAAGTAACTTAGAATTGTACTAAACTCACAAGAACATGCCTTAATTAACTTTGTTGATATTTCATCGTACCCACTAGAATGTTTTGTTTTTAAAGATTTTATTATGGAAGTTATTTCTTTTGGTGAAGTGAGTGATATATTCATGTACTTGAAGCTATTTGTGAAGGCTAGTTTCAGATATTCAAGGGCATTATTTACTGATCCTGAAAGTCCCATTCTATCAGTAACAGATATAATAAAGTACTTGTTAAATAGATTTGCCACACTATGCCCATCATTTACTAATGTGTCATCTACCCTTAGTGCTATTTGCTCCTGATCCTTTCTGGTTCTACCAGTCTGCTCTTTAACTATATCCCATATTGTTTTTATTTTGTTCCCTGACATTGCTATCTTCTTCTCGTAGTGCATTTGTTTAGACATCGGAATTACTTTTTTTAATGTTTTACAGTATTCCTTGTATTTAGCTAAATCATCAGCATCGGAGCTATTGTTGGTTGACAGATACATTTTCCTTTTTGTCTTACAGGAAATCTTTATTCCTTGGGTAATCCATGGTTTTATTATAGACTTCTGTTTAATTTGAGTAACTTTTAGAGGAAAACAGTTTTCAAACATGGTACTGACATTGTTCATGAAAGTGTTATATTTTTCATTCATGTCATGAGCACTATAAACATCTTTTCAGTTCATATCTTTGAGCAGTTTTCTAAAACACTCAATTTTTGGTTGATTGACTACTCTCCTGTACCCAGATTTAGCAGTCTTGATAATCTGCTTAGAATTTACATCTAAAACAAGGAGCTGCATGCCATGATCTGATAGTCCATTTATAACAGGTTTTATGATATGATTTTATTCCTTTGATTTGTCTATAAAAATGTTATCAATGGCTGTCCTTGAGGATTTAGTGATCCTAGTTGGAAAGTTTACAGTGTGAGTTAAATTGAAAGACAACATTACTAACTGCAGTGAATGTTTACTGGAAGATTGCATTAGAAAATATGTATTAAAGTCACCAGCAATCAAAATTTCTTTGTTTCTTCCTGTTAAATAACCCAAAAGAGCTTCTAGATGATCTAAGAATTGATTATAATTTCCTGCAGCTGCTCAGTAAATAGTTATTATTATATAGGATCTGTTATGGAACTCTACTTCTGTTGCACATGCTTCTAGATGCTGCTCTAAACAGAATTTATTAATGTCAATGTTCTTGAATTTATGGCAGTTTTTGATAAATGTTGCAACTCCTCCTCCATCCATATCTACTCTGCAGAAGTAGAAAGCTAGCTTAAATCCTGAAATGTCTAACGTATCTATATCAGTGGTCACTTGATGATCAGAGAGGCAGATTATGTCAATTTGGTTAGATGAATTCATTTCATCGATACAAATGAGTAGTTTGTCAACTTTATTTCTAAGTCCCGGAATGTTCTGATGTAATAAAGGTATGTTCACTGCAATTGTGGATATAAAATACAATAGGCATGTCTAAAGATTAATACAATAAATAAAAATGTTTATGAAAGTGTCATACTCCCACAAAAAACTCCATAATAGAAAAACTTTTTTGCCATGTAAATTATCCTGTGGAGTTCACTTAATACAAGGTACAAGGCACTTATTAAAATATTTTCCTAAATTTAATTTACTTAATTTTCTATGAAACAGATAGAATGCTATTGTTGTGTTTCAAAAACATGCTTAACTTTTTCATAAATATAGTTATATTTTGTAGAAAGTAGCATATCTAAAAATTATTAAATTTATTTTCATAACTGTATAAATAACTTGTTTATATTATATCTCTGATTAGTTTGTAATCACAAAACGAATTCCAATTCAATTTGTATCCTTAAAAGCAGAAATTGCTTGAGAAGTTTCCAAATGCTCCTGGAAGGAAGAAGGTTTTTTACATGTGTAATATACCTTATGCAGTGACTGTGCGAAGATGCAGTGTCACTTGGTTTTTTAAAAACCGGGACCACTGGTCTGCCCCTAGAGAGAGTAAAACTATTATGAAACATAAGGAGCCTAAAAGACAAGTACCTGCAATATTTAGTTATATCATTATTCATTTAACTTCATGTTGGTACGGTTATACAGCAAAAATATTTACTGAAATAGTAGTGAAAAACACTAAGTGTAAATTATTAATATACCAAACCCCAAGGACTTTTTTACATAATATTGGAAATACTGAAACTACAAGTATGACTGAACAGTCTATGGGTTACTGACTGTCCCAGAAGCACTAAAGTCACTGTGAACCAGCAGTATACATGGGGGGGCTATTCAATCAACAAACACACCAAGAGAAAATGAATCACATGATACTACAAGTAGGTCTAGTTATTTAGATTCTAAATGATGGGGTGGAACCATTTAAAGATGTAACACACACACACACACACACACACACACACACACACACACACACACACACACACACACTCTCTCTCTCTCTCTCTCTCTCTCTCTCTCTCTCTCTCTCTCTCTCTCTCTCTCTCTCTCTCTCTCTTTTAATAGTTATATATGATGAATAGAGAGATTAGCATGGAGAGCTGTATGCAACCAGCCTTCAGATCATAACACAGACTACACTCTCTCTCTCTCTCTCTCTCTCTCTCTCTCTCTCTCTCTCAATAGTTATATATGATGAATAGAGATATTAGCATGGAGAGCTGTATGCAACCAGCCTTCAGATCATAACACAGACTTCTTGCTCTAGCACTAATGCAGCACAATTCACACGGTCAGTGCATGCCACAGCTATGGTGACAATACTTGCTGAAGTGACACGCATTATCTATTTGATCAATATTCCTGAATCAATAACCCGGCAACATTTTTGGGGCATTTACGTACAATCACCATAAATCCAACCACCCCCCCCCCCCCCCCTCCCTGCCATCTCTATCAGAACAATGTACTACAACCATTGAATACTTTAATTAACCAACAAACAGAGATAACAGTTGACGACAAATGCAATACCTTATACTGCATACTGCACCCCCCCCCCCCCACACACACACACAAGATAACAACAAACTGACTGCAAACTAGCATTTAACAGCCCCTTATACCAGCAACATAGTGCTGGCAGTTTCAGTAAAGGTTTCACGTGCAAACTCTTGACGCCTCTACCTCACACGAGCCATTTAACAACCACTTTCAATCAGTATTTCTACCAACATCATAATGCCGGGGTCTACAATGGGAAATTAACAACTCTGTTTAGTATCCGGACAATGGCAGTCTACGCATACATAGCAAACAATGACAAAAAAATGTTAAACTTTATTACTCTTGTTCCGAGCCGCATTTTCGTCAAATAAATATAGGCGTATAGGCTGTATTGCGGAATATATTTTTCATTAACTCCCTGAATTCTTGGCGTATTTTTATCCCTACGGATCTTCGAGTACTCACATTGGGATTTCCAATGTTACCTTGTATATTTTGTATCCATAGCAGTAACGCTAGTTCTCACACCTCTCATTAATTTCGGGGGGGGGGGGGTTGAGATTATACGACATGGAAAAGGATCTTTGTAGACTATAGCCTACCTGCACAAAATTTACCATTTTTCGTACTACCTGAATAACCACAAAGTTCAACAAAGATCTCACTATAAGCGATAGTGAAACACAACCCCTTTCGATAGCTATATTAGCACACACGGATGATTCGTTAAATTACTTCTGAATTACAAAAGAATACAGAACCATAGCTGCTAATAGTGTGCATGATATACTGTATCACTAGTGGGCTCCAATACAGTCTGCAAGTAACGAGGCAGCACTTTCAGCATGTGAGCTACAGTGATGTTACTCCCGCCCCTCTCACCAAAACGAAATATATACAATAGTAGTAGTAGGAGTAGTAGACTATTCTGAGCTGTAGCCTAATGTTGTGCTACGCACCGCATTTAAAACATTTTTATCAAAAAACATATGTGGTAAAATCGGAAAACTGACATTAAATACAGGACGTGACCTCAATGACTATTTCTACCCATATAATGTACGTAAATTGCACTAACTACGAAAAACGCAAGGGGGTCCATTACATATTACATATGAAAGAAATGCCTTAATGCAAACGCATTACAGCTAACATCATTCTCTTTTTTTTTTTTTTTTCTTTATTGTAATTTGGACACCCCATACAAGGTGGGCTGGCAGTGGAACAGTGTACTCCGCTCTTCAGCCATAAGCAGTACAAGAAAAAAGAAAGGGAGACAGACAAGTAACAGAATGGCGGTTAAAAAACAGGAGATACAATAGTTAAAAAACATGAAGCCGTTCACACTTGACGAAGCAAACAAGAAAAACCGTCGGCACTGGGCACAAACACTGACGAGGTAGATGACACACGTGAACGAAGGAGCGTGGACGGCGAAAAACACTGAGGCACAGACACGACGGCACAGACACTAAACCGAGGGCGATGATCTCCGGCGCGCGAAAGTTCACGATGCGTGTGCGAGTCCGGGGACCTGCCAAGAGAGGAGGAGGAGGAGGAGGAGGAGGAGGAGGAGGGGGAGAGGGAAAGCGAGAGGGGAGAGCAGGGACGCCACGGGCAGGGGAAAGAGGGGGGAGAGAGGAATGGGGAGGGGAAGCCCGGAAGAAGAGGGGTGGAGGGAGGGGATGGGGGAAAAGGAGAGAGAAGGGAAGGGAAGAGAAAGGAGGGAGGGTGCCGCAGGGAAAGGACACCAGGAGGGAGGGGGGGCAGGGTCAAAGTTGATAGGAGGGGTAGATGGAGGGGACGAGGACATCATCAGGGAGAGGGAGCTGGCGGAAACCACCTTGGGAGAGGGTAAGGAGGGTGGAGAGATGGAGACCGGGTGGGACATGGGAGTACAGGCGTGGCAGCGGGCGGGGGTGGGAGAGGATCGGGGAGACGAGCGGGTGAGGAGGATCGAGTTTACGGGAGGTGTATAGGATTCGTATCCTTTCGAGGAAGAGGAGGAGGTGGGGGAAGGGGATAAGGTCATACAGGATCCGCGTGGGGGAAGGGAGACGGATGCGATAGGCAAGGCGGAGAGCATGGCGTTCAAGGATTTGGAGGGATTTATAAAAGGAAGGGGGGGCGGAGATCCAGGCTGGATGGGCGTAACAGAGGATAGGGCGGATGAGGGACTTATAGGTGTGGAGGATGGTGGAGGGGTCCAAACCCCACGTTCGGCCGGAAAGGAGCTTGAGGAGACGGAGTCGGGAACGTGCCTTGGCTTGGATTGTCTGGAGATGGGGAGTCCAGGAGAGGCGACGGTCGAGGGTGACGCCAAGGTACTTAAGGGTGGGGGTGAGAGCGATGGGACGGCCATAAACGGTGAGATAGAAATCAAGGAGGCGGAAGGAGGGAGTGGTTTTGCCTACAATGATCGCCTGGGTTTTGGAAGGATTGACCTTGAGCAACCACTGGTTGCACCAAGCGGTGAACCGGTCAAGATGGGATTGGAGAAGGCGTTGGGAGCGTCGCAGGGTGGGGGCAAGGGCGAGGAAGGCGGTGTCATCGGCAAACTGGAGAAGGTGGACAGGGGGTGACGGCGGCGGCATGTCCGCCGTGTACAACAAGTACAGAAGGGGGGATAGGACGGAGCCCTGGGGCACACCGGCGGAGGGGAAAAAGGTGTAGGAATCGGTGTTATGGATGGTGACATGGGAAGGACAGCGGGAGAGAAAGGAACCGATCAGACGAACGTAGTTAATGGGAAGGGCGAAGGTTTGGAGCTTGAAGAGGAGACCGGAATGCCATACGCGGACATATGCGCGTTCGAGGTCAAGAGAGAGGAAGATTGCGGAGCGACGGGAATTGAGCTGTTCGGAAAGGAGATGAGTGAGGTGAAGGAGAAGATCGTCGGAAGAGAAGGACGGCCGAAAGCCACACTGGGTAACGGGGAGGAGGCGGTGCTGGCGGAGATGTTGGTGGATGCGGCGGGTGAGGATAGATTCCAGGACCTTGCTGAAGACCGAGGTAAGGCTGATGGGACGGTAGGAGGAGACGGCGGACGGCGGTTTGCCAGGTTTGAGGAACATGAGGATACGGGAGGTTTTCCACAGGTCGGGGTAGTAACCGGTGGACAGGACTACATTGTAGAGCCTGGCCAGGGTGGAGAGAAAAGAGACAGGAGCTTCACGAAGGTGACGGTAGGTAACACGATCGTGACCAGGAGCGGTGTTGCGTTTGGTGCGGAGTGTATTGATGAGATCCTGTGTGGTGATGGGGGCATTAAGGTCCGTGTGTGGAATGTTGTCCAAGTACTGGAAACCAGGAGCGAGGGGAGGGACAGAGGTGTCAGTTCGATCGCGGATATCTGGGAAGAGGGAGTAATCGAACTGGGGATCATCAGGGATGGAAAACACATCGGACAGGTAGGAGGCAAAGTGATTGGCCTTACTAAGGGCGTCAGGGAAGGGGTGATCATCGTGGAGAAGAGGATAGTAGGGGGAGGGTTTAGTTCCGGTAAGGCGACGGAAGGCGGTCCAGAACTTGGACGAGTTTATAGGGAGGGTAGCATTTAAACGGGTGCATGTCTGTCGCCAGTCCCGGCGTTTCTTGGCCGCGAGCAAATTTCGAATGTGTCGCTGTAGTTGCCGGTGGCGTCGTAGGGTGTCCGGGTCACGCGTGCGGAGGAAGGCACGGTAGAGACGACGGGATTCACGGAGGAGGAGGACGGCCTGTGGTGGTAAGGTAGGACGGTGGGGGTGGATGGCAACAGTAGGGACGTGGGCCTCCACGGCCTCAGACAAGGTCTGCTGGAGAAAGGAGGCGGCATGGGTGACATCATCGGGACGGCGGTAGGCGAGAGGGTGGCTATCGACCTGAGTGGAGAGGGTATCCCGGTAGGCATTCCAGTTGGCACGGGAATAGTCATGGATGTACTTAGGGGGAGGGTCATGACGAGGGTCGGGGCGGGGGCGACGGCCGTCTGACACGGTGAGGAGGACAGGGAGATGGTCGCTACCAATAGGCTCCAGGACATCCACCGTAATGCGACCAAGGAGGTTGGGGGAGGAGAGGATAACATCGGGAGTGGAGTGGGATTCGGGACGGGTGTGCTGGGGGATGGGGATGAGGTCGCCTTGAAGGGAGGAGAGGAACCGATGCCACCGCCGTAACTGGGCAGCGGAGCGACTATGGATGTTGAGGTCGGCGGCGATCACATAGGAGGAGAAGGTACGGTCGATGTGGGAGAGGAAGTCGAAAGGGAGAGGGGCGTTGGGACGGACATAGATGGTGGCACAGGTAATGGTAAGGCCGGGGAAGAAGAGACTAAGGATCAGGTGTTCGGTGGGGTCGGGAAGGAGAGGCTGGAGCCGAACGGGGATCTGGCGGTGGTGGCCAATGGCAACTCCGCCACGCGCAACTGGGAGGGGATTATCGGAGCGGTGGAGGAGATAGGGGGAGGTGTGGATGGAGTGGTGGGGTTGGAGGAAGGTTTCATTAAGGAGGAAGGCATCCACACGGTGGGTAGCAAGGGTGTGCAGGAAGAGGTTCTTGTTGGCGGGAAGGGAGCGGATATTGTTGAAAAGGATACGATGCTGTCGCGCCATGATAAGGACTTAGACGAGGGTGTCAAGGCGGGAGAAGGTGAAATGGGCCTGGTTATTGGAAAAGGTGGCGTACATTTTAAGGTGGAATATGGAACGGGCGGCGAGGGAGATCTGTTGTAAGGTGTGGGGGCGCTGAAAGGGATGGACGTTTTGGAGGACAATGGTGAGGAACCTGATGATGTCCTCAGCAGTGGGGGGGGGGACGAAGGGAATTGCCAGGAGGGGTGGGGGCGTCCAGGGGACGGACAGGGACGGTGAGTTCAGGAGTGGTAGGAGGAGGTCGGGCTTTACACTTTTGGGAGTAGGTGGGGTGGGGGAGGCTGCAGGTATTACAGGAGGGAGGGGATTGGAGGTTGGGGCACTGCCGGAGGAAGTGCGCTTGCCGACAATGCGGGCAGGTGGGGGCCTCGCGGCACTCGGCTGTTGGATGTGCATTGTAGCGCAGACATCTCTGGCAGCGCAGGGATTGAGGGGGGGAACGGGAGGGGTCGACCTTGAACCGCTGATTGAAGAGGAGGGCACCCTCCTTCAGGAGACGGTCAATGGAGGGGGCGTCCTCAGAGAAAACCCGCATAAGGCGGGTGGGGCCGGTCGCGTTGAAAATGCGGCGGACTGCCCGCACCTCCAGGGTGGGATGGGCCTTCAGCTCCGCCAGCACCTCCTCCTCCGTGATCGACGGGCTAAGCCGAGTGATCACGGCAGTGAGGGTCGGCGGGCGACGCGGGGGTTGGGGTTGGCGGGTAGGAGATGGGGAGGGAGCAGGGGTGAGGGTGGCGTGAGGACCAAAACGGGTGATGGGGAGGCGGGAGAGGATGTCAGTATGGAGGGTTGGGCTGGGGGAGGAGATAAGAACAGAATCCCGTCTGGGAGTAAGGAGAGAGATGGGGGCGCCAGGGAAATGTCGGCGGAGGAGGAGGGAGAGATTCCGGGCCTCGAGGAAGGAAGGATCGGGATGGGACAGAATATATTTGTAGAGACCGGGTGGGGAGGAGGAGGAGGAGGAGGGAGCGGGGCCTGGTGGGGAGACGTCCATGGCATTTTGGGGTGGGGATGGGGGGCGGGGGGGAGCCTTTTTAGGAGCAGAGGAAGTGGAGGCGCCACTAGGGCGTTTGACAGCGGCAGATGGGCGGGTGGTGACATGAGGGACGGGAACGATGGGGAGGTGGCGGGAAGGGACAGGTCCCGGCACGGACGCAGCAGTCGGCGCCGGAGAGAGTGACGGTGACGGTGCAGGCGAATGTGGCAGTGATGGTGATGGTGTCGATGACGGTGGTGGCGGTGATGGCGATGGCGATGGCGACGGGGAGAGCTGGGCGTGGGCAGTGGCCCGACGGGCCACCACCCTAGCCGGAGCTGCAGTGACAGGCTGGGGGAGTGGGGGGAAAGGATCAGAACGAGAGGAAGAGGCGGGAGAGGGGGCGACAAAGAGCGAGGGCGAAGGGATAGAGAGGAGGGGAGGGATGGAAGGAGGGGGGTGGGACTGGGCACACCAAGTGATAGTGGTGGAGGCGGCGGAAGGGGACGTATACACGATGGCGGTGGTGGTAGTAGTGACGGTGGTGGTGGGGGCGGACATGACGACAAGAAGAAGAAAGAAAAACACAGCACTAAAAGGACAGGACACACACTGGGAGACGACGGACGGCGACGGCGACGGCGAGAGGCAGGGACGCTGCTGCCGCGGACTGGGCCGGGGCGGCGGCGGCGGCGGCGGCGGCGGCGGCGGCGGCGGCGCTGCTGCTGCTGTTGCTGCTGCTGGCTGGACTGCTGCTGCCACCGGAGGGCTGGCTGGCTGGCTGGCTGGCTGGCTGGCTGGCTGGCTGGCTGGCTGGCTGGCTGGCTGGCTGCGGGACCACTGCTGCAGGCCGGGACCGGGAACTGCTGCTGGCTGGCTGGCTGGCTGGCTGGCACCTGTAAACCCTAGCACTTCGATTAGCGCGAAAATGGCACTATCGAAGGGCGGTAACCTTGCGGTGTACCGCCGGAGATGAACATCATTCTCTTACACTTAGGGCATTTACACTGTCGTAAACACACAATAGTTCCGCGGCGAACGAATCTACAATGTATTGCTAGCAGAACACTTTTTCGCGTCATAGACAAAAGGTTAATAGTGCGACTCAAATAATTAGGACTTGCCACTTCCAATAGTGACGAAATACAAACAACCGCCAAAACGACTCGTTTTCGGCCAATCACGAACTGAGGACGGCGATAAGTGACGGGGATTAAATGATCGCCATACGTTCTCAGGCAGCGTCTCGAGCTGCCATCTGTTGGCAACACCGAGGAACACCGCAATACTTCAATGTTTTTTTTATTTCAGTTCGCATTGGCAATTTTAGCACCATAATATTGCATGTAACAAACATCTCCGCAGCTACATCAATAATTTATTTCTAGTATGCTAATAAAATAGCAATATGTACCCATCTCTTTTGATTATCTGTGAAGAATTGAAGTCGTGCCCGTAAGCTTTTCTGGCAAAGTTTTATTTAGATTTGTACCTGCCATTGTAAAGTGACATGCAAATAATAAAAGAACGGTAGTAGTTACCTTCAATTTTTGGAGGGTGCGGGTTAAATGATCCGTGCCTGAAAACTGGTTGCAAAGAGACGACGTGATGGTATAGCATATGGTTGTCTTCTGTTTACAATCCATGTGCATCACAGCTGGAATTTACGCGTGCCGGCACTCTGTGGGGCTGCATTTTTAAGATCACCGGCATATGTCGTTGCTTAAAGTCAAATCTGGTTGTATTTCTAGTCCTTGCCTTTCGAACAAGTCAAACAATTTTGGAAAGCCTGTATCGAGTTTACTGTAGTGCAACCCAGGTTACTTTTACTTTCCTGTTTATTTTTCTTCTCTGTCCAACTTGCAACTTAATCCACTTGCTCTTTGCATGTTAGTTTAGCTTTTTGTGTCGAGTTACAAGCATCCTTCAATCTTTCTTTTAGATTGCAGCTTTATGTGGATCAAGTGTAAGTAACACAATGCTGCCATCCAAAGCAGGGTGCTTCACGTCAAAATACTTCCCGCGTTTCGTCTCACCCAGTGGACCTTGTGAATTATGACGAAAAGTGCTAGTTAAATGACACGAATATATGCTTTCGTACCAACTGGTTCGGGATTAGTCTTCCCTCACTCCCAGTAGCGCTATGACAATTTTTTTCTTTGTGTATGGCGTCAACCTGTCCATTGCTCTCAGTTTTGGAAATCCAGGCTAGCAGAAGACGGCAGGTGGTGTAATGGAGGCGATTCTAACTCCTCCACCTGCTCGTATTGTAGAGAGAGAGAGAGAGAGAGAGAGAGAGAGAGAGAGAGAGAGAGAGAGAGAGAGAGAGAGAGAGAGGGAGGGTGGGAGGGTGGGAGGGTGGGAGGGACACGTCGGCCCACAACAACTCCCGAGCCGGCGCAGTGCGACAGCATATCTGGTCGCTATGGGACGGCCATTGGCTTGTGTCAACAACTTAAATGGAAGACGAGGACCCACAGCCCAATATACTTTTAATTCTGTTTTACTCTATGGACTTTCCAACTATTTGTGATGGTATTTTGTCTTTTTAGTCCGTTAAATTTCATGACATAGATTTTACAACCTGATGATGAGAGCATTGTCTCTTGAAACGCGTTGTTAAAACATATGTATAAGAATCGAAGTTGAATGCTAACAGTGATGCACCGATGCACCAGCCTGCGTGTCAGAGTAGCCGGCCTCACATAGTACGGACTGCTGCCGACAGATGGCATGGCGAGCGCTGCAAAGCATAAGGCTTTGTATAGTGGAAGTATGGCCCTGGTGATACAGTGACTTCTGCAGCACATTTAGCCGTGTATATTAAACAAGTGTACTCAGCCGTCTAATGTAGTGCTAAAAATGGTTAGTAGCTTCAAATGATGCATGTCAGATATTTAGGTTTTTTTTTGTTTTTTTTTTTCTTTATTGAATTTCAATTCCCCCCGAAGGGGGCGGGCTGGCAGCAGCTTAGTATGCCGCTCTTCAGCCGACAGATTTTGTGACAAAGATCAAGAGAACAAATAATAAAAAAAAACAGGCGATAAAAATCGGAGACTTAGAGAGTAACAAGGCGAAAAGAAATCATGGAACTTAAAACAACAACACAGGGATGATGACGCTAATAAAAATACATACGAAGCAGTCAGGGAAAACAATAGACAATTAAAAAAAAAAAACCACGGCGACAGTCTGGATTCTGTTCGCAAAGGACATAAAATTCACACCTAGCGACAGCATGGTTTCTGTTGCAACACGAGAAAGACAAACAACACTGAATTGTCACTGGAACACTGCACTAAAAAGTTGGCAAATGTGACACCACAGTCGAGAGCAGGTGGGGGGAAACTGGACAGAAGATGGGAAAACAAAAAAGGGGGGAAAGGAGAGTAAAAGCGAAGGGGGGAGCCGGGAAAGGAGCTGAAGGAGGATGAGGACCCATAAGAGGGGTGGGGGGCAGACGCGACAGGGAGTGGGGTAGGCAGAGGAGGGGAATACAAAAGGACTGGGAGGGGAGGAAGGGAGGTAGGGAGAGGTTTAGTGGGGAGAAAAACAGGACGGAAGGAGGGGGGAAGAGGGAGCCCAGGGAAAGGACAGAGGAAAGGAGGGGGATTGAGGATCACAGTTGATAGGAAGGATAAATGGAGGGAGAGAGGGCATCATCCGGGAGGGGGAGTTGACGGAAGCCACCTTGGGAAAGGAGATGGAGGGTGTAGAGATGGAGGGTAGGGGGACACAACGGTGAAGACGTGGCAGGGGGCGGGGATGGGAGAGGAGAGGAGCAACCAGGGGGTGAGGGGGTTCAAGACGGCGGGAGGTGTAGAGGATGCGGATATGTTCGAGGAATAGGAGCAGATGGGGGAAAGGAATGAGATCATAGAGGATCCACGTTGGGGATGGGAGGTGGATACGGAAGGCGAGGCGGAGTGCATGACGCTCAGGGATCTGGAGGGATTGATAGAATTTGGGGGGGGGGGGGGGGTGGCAGATATCCAGGCAGGACTGGCATAACAGAGGAAGATATTTAGCGACTAATTCAAGGTAAATGAGTCGGTAAGTGTTTGTTGTGGCGAGCATGAAACAGTTTTCCCCCTGCTCCTTTATTAATATCGAAAACAGAGTTCGCAGTTCTTGTTGTGGTATCGAGTTTCAACACCTCTTTTCGTAATTAACATTAAATTAGGCCACCGAAAACTGTGGCGACGACGACAACTCGCCGAATCTATATAGTGACAAGCACCTGAGCAGAAACTTCCGCAATAAACGTGAAGACAAACTCAAAGTGAAAATATTCTCTGATAGCTATGGACCTGAAATTGCAAAAATACGTTACAGTCATTGTATACAAACAACTAGTCATGTCAAACCAGGTGCACCCGTCCAAGAACTCAATAGAAACTGAAAATGATCGTCATATTGTCGTCATAGCTGGAGCCAATAATGTATATAAAACGATCTCCACAGTGCAACACGAAACCTTAAGGCAATACTAAATTCAACAGAAGAGAAATCAGTTTTTGTAGTCGGAATTCCACATAGGCATGACCTTTCGGAATGGTCCTGTGTGAACGTGGAAATCATAAAAGCAAACAGGCAATACTCAAAGGCTTGCATTTTTGCAACCAAGAAGTAATTGCTACTCTTCCAGTTCCTTGCTTGACGCAAGCAGAGCCTGAAGAAATGGTTACTTCTATAGCAGCAGTAGAGGCGGAAGCAGCAATTGTGCCTACACACATAACAAACGCTGCAGCAGGTAACTGCAGAAACAGCCCAGAAGGTGAAATATGAAGCAGACCAGTGCACTGTCAAAGTTGAAAATTGGTGTAAAGCTAATCCCCTTTGTCTCAACCAAAAAAAAAAAAAAAAAAAAAAAAAAAAAAAAAAAAATACAATACCTGTATGTATCGTGGAATAACAACACTGAACTTGAGCAGAGCTCAAATGCTGTTAATTTCCTTGGAATCTCAATTGAATCAAAATTATCCTGGGGTAGCCATATAGAAAATGTGAGAAGCAGCATTTGCAAAGGAATATTTCCTCTAAGAAAGCTGCGTCTTTGTATAAACGTGTCAGTACTTAAAGTGGTTTATTTTGCTTTAATACACAGTCACATTTCCTATGGTACAATACTGTGGGGACATCAAAGCATGGCAGCTAATGTCTTCAAACTACAAAAGAAGGCAATAAGACTGATATGTAGCTTGGCACCCAGAGTTCACTGTAGGCCAAGCTTTAAAAAATTACTGATTATGACCCTGCCGTCAATATTTGTACTACAGTGTGTAATGCATATTAAGGAAAACTATCCGAGTTATCAACAGTATGACATGCGACACAATTATAACACAAGAAACAAGCAGGACCTAGTTTCTTACTGATGTAACTATAAAAAAACACAAAAGTGCTTCTTATAAAAGTCCATAAAATTTTTTAATGCCATACCCCAACATATCGGTGATCTTCCAATTCAACAATTCAAAAAAAAGTAAAAGAATTTCCTCTTGAGCTCAGCATTTATGAAACTGATGAATATTTAAGGGAGGCAAAGAATATGGTATGACTACACTTTGTGATCAGTTTTTATATGCTTCTATATATGAGTAAGTCTGTAATTGGCTAAATTTATTATGCAATATCGATTTGTTCCAGAAGTTTCTCTGTTTTGTATTTGTGTGAAGGTACCAAAATTATTTGTGTAATATTTATATTGTGTAATATTTTTCTTGTTTTTGTAATTATTTGTGTAACATTTAGACTGTGTAATATTGATTTTGCAATGCCTCAGTTGATCTCTGAGGTCTCTACAACAATAAAAATCAATCAATCAAACAGTACCTACTACACTTCATCTGCAAGATTCAACAGCAGCAGCAGAAGAAGAAGCAACAACCTTATCTCCTCAGTCACCAGTTTCCACAACAGTTCCTCCACACACCATAACAGCAGTTAAATCCATTCCTATAGTAGCAGCCTCATCTACAATATCACCACAAGGAGGGAAGAGGTAGGCATACAACAGTAGATGTGCTACCACTCCAACTGAACAAAATTTTTTTGTAAAAGGCAACAAGAGGCAGAAATCCAAAAGATAAGCCTTGTAAAAGGTTTGGAAACCAATCACCGTAGTGTTCAGTGTGTAAGCAATAGGAGTGTGGATCTTAAAATAGGTTATCTTAACATTCAAGGACTGAAAGATAAAGAACTTATCATAAATGAGTTTGGTCTTAATAACCAGTTTGATATTTTTTGTCTGAGTGAACACTGGACTAATGAGAATGAACTTGCAGTTACCAAATTTGACAATTTTAGTATAGTAAATAGCTACTGTAGGATAGAGCACTTTAGAGGTGGTGTGGCAATTTATTCCAACCAGTCACTCAATTGTACAATAACCAAACCGGACCTAAATTCCTTGTGTGATGAACAGCACTTTGAAGTTACGGGTATAATCATTAATAGTCATAAGCTAATAGTAGTATCCATGCACATATCACCAAAGGGAAGCATTAACATATTTTTTAGAAAAAATGGACATGCTACTGAGTGAATTAAGTAATATTAAATGGCTACACTATGATATTGCGATAGGAGGCGATTTGAATGCTGATTTTGATGTTACTAAGTGTAAGGGTAGTGTTGCAGATCTGGAAAACTTACGAAGACAATACAATTTACATCACATCAGTAACAGGCCCACAAGAAACAAAGCATGTTTAAACACCTTTGTAAACTTCAAGATCACTGAAAACACATGCGAAGTTGTAGTGTTCCCATTCTCTGACCATGACTCCGTATCTCTAAATTATGCAAGTAAAATTCCCCTCAATAGGAGCAATGCAAACAGACCTGTCCCAACAGTTGTGAATACCAGACCCGTAACTGAGGATAAAATTAACACATTTCGTAATTCCCTTGCTGACAGAGACTGGTTTGGCCATTGTAGTGTCAATGGACATTTCACATCAAGTAATGAACTGCCAGCCAAAATAATATTTCCTAGATCTTTTTAATGCATTCTTGACGCTAATTAACCATAGTATTCCCATAAAGAAAATGGACAGCAGCCACAAATCCAGATCTCAAAACAGACAAATTATATGGTACACTAAACAGTTGACAGATCTAAAGAAACAAGTTTTGTTACTGCGCAACATATACAATAGTATGAAGTCTGGCTATGCCAAATCAGCCATGTGGAATGTAGGAACGAATACAAAAAAGCCATCCTGCAAGCCAAAAAAACCTACAATGCCAACAGCATACATAATTCCACCAATAAATGCAAAACCACTTGGAAAGTAATTAACAGTGCTGCCACATACTAAAAAAGACAAAATTCCACCTCAAACACTCAATGAGTTTCTCATTAATTCAGTGAAAGAAATAGGAGACACAATTATCAAACCAGACACTAGTCCATCAGAGTTACTCTCCCAAAATTGGGGTGGACAGTCACTAAATACAAGCACACTAACCTACTCTGAAGTATCGCCGAGATTTGTACAAGGGGTCATAAAACAACTGAAATCATCTGATGGCTTAGATATATATATGGCATTTGCAACCTGCTAAAAAAAGTGTGTGATTGCATTCTGTACCCTTTAACCATTGCATAAACAAGTGCTTACTTGAGGGATATTTCCTGATGAGTTAAAACTGTCTAGGATTGTCCCAGTATACAAAAAGGTAGATAAAGACTCTCCATCTAGTTACAGGCCTATTTCAAGAGTACCCGCATTCTCCAAGGTAATAGAATGCATGATGTACCAACAATTATCATCTCACTTTGAGAATCTGGGAATAATTAATGCTACACAATACGGGTTTAGGAAGAATCTGTCGACCATCGACGCAATCGACACGGTAGTCAGTTACATTCTCAAAGTTTTTGAGAACAAAGGCTTTGCTCAGGTCTCATTCTGTGACCTAAGCGAGGCCTTCGACTGTGTCGAGCACACGCCCCTACTACAGAAACTAGAATTCTACGGCATCAAAGGAAACAGCCTCAGACTATTAAAAGCTTATCTCAACAACTGTAAACAGGTAGTTTGGGTTGGTAAGGCAATGTCAAACATAGAATATGTTAAAGTAGGTGTGCCCCAGGGATCTGTACTGGGCCAAATGGTTTCCTGCTAAATGAAAATAAAATGCAGCAGATAATCTTCACTCTAAGAGACGAGCCACTATCTGATGACCCTAGTTCTGTTAAATTCCTGGGAGTTTATTTAGACAAAAAGTTATCCTGGGGCCAACATGTAAACTATATTAGTAGTAAGCTATCTAAAATCATTTATTTATTAAGACAATTCAGAAATTGTGTACCTGAAACATACATCAGATTATCTTAATTTGCATTTTCCCAAAGTATAATATCCTATGGCAACTGTAGTCATATACATGACAGCCTATTATTGCAGAAGAAAGCCATTAGGATAATTACAAATTCTTCACGTAGGGCTCACTGCAAACCCTTATTTACTAACCAGAAATTATGACAGTAATAAACCTACCTCTCTCTCTCTCTCTCTCTCTCTCTCTCTCTCTCTCTCTCATATATATATATATATATATATATATATATATATATATATATATATAATCTTTACAAAGAAGAACCTACAAGATGTGGAACGTAGAGAAAATGTATATTGCTACAACACAATAAGCATCAAGCACATATACACGGCTTACCACAGATTATCAATATCAATAAATAGCTATGAAGTCACAGGGCACAAACTATTTAATAAGCAGCCACGTACTAGACAGGATCTTGCTGAACATACATTGAAAGAAAGACTGCATGAATGGTTTATTGCCCACCCGTTCTATGATATCAATGAATTCTTCAACTGTAAACTGCAGTAATCTAACAGATGACCCACTGTACATTTATTGTAATATAAGCTAAAATATTTCAATAGTCAATACCTTATCACACTGTATTATAAATTGTATCTTCATTTGGCATTGTCAATTGCTGTAATGGCCTAAAGACAGTAAAATCATTATTATTATTATTATCAAATACTCATAGGTGTCAGGGGAACCAATATTTTCCAAGCGCAAGGAAAAATCTATCGCTAATGTAAAGCTCTATATCGACTTCTTGTTCCTGCTCCTTGGTACTACGAAAATACGACCAATGTCTTTTTTTAATACAAAATAAAGCATTGGATTCAAATATTTATGTATGGTACGTTAGTAAATAGAACTGATAAACGTGCCTATATGATTACACATTCCTTTTATTTTTGTCAGATGTATGCTATAAAATTGTGTGTGCAATTGTCCTATGACATTAGAAAAATGATTAAGAATACAATATTGTTGAAATGTGTTCAAACAAAACTAGGTCTACGATCAAAATGAGTATGTAGGAAACAGTAATAACTGTATTTGTCTTAGTAAATTCTTTTTAGCAACCAGGTGGTAATTGTAATAATAGTCTCCTGGTAACAATGGTTGCTAAATAAAAGGTCATAGATTCAATACTTGTGTAGTTCATAAATTTACTTTTTTTATATTATATTGTCTTGAACAAAGTACAATTTATTATTACGAGCATCCTAAATATGAGTTTAAACCCTACTTTATGGTCAATAGGGTCTTTTTTTTTTTACCAGTCATGATAACTTTCTATGGCACCACTCACTATTTCTCGTTTTATGCTTTAACAGTGTCAGTTTTATCTCTAAAATTTCTATTTTATAATTAAATTACAATCAAACCATCCTATTAGCTCTTCTGACTTTTTTTTGCTGTTCGAATGGACTGGAAACTAAGTAACAGAAATGTAGAAAGACAAAAGGCAATAAATAAATAAATTTAACTGAATCATTAAGTCAAGTTCCTGCAACCTTTCCCATTGTGACAAAGATAAACCCAAAAACAAGCAAATGTATAAGGACTTTTGCTGCAGTGGTCAGACACTGAAATTAAAATAATGCTCCTGATAGTAGACTGAAATTAGCTGAATTAGGTGTAAACAGCAGTTGCATGCTCACGATCATGGGAACGTGTGAACATCATTTCTACACTACCAATAATGAACATGGGAACAAGTTTGCTGGGGGACTTTGTCACCAAATTTAAATTAGTTTTTGAATATGGTTTTCAAATAAATGGTTGTCATTACACTATATGAGGGTAAATCATATGCTGGAAAAGTCACTGCAGCAGATATATAAGACAAGTTTTTTTAAATAAGTTGCATTTCCAGGACCAAGAAAGGAAAAAAGAAACAGGTTTTGGACCTGAAGGCTAAGATGGAGTTTTGTAGTGTAAAGACAGTTTATCAATAGAAAAGATAAATCTCACCCAATAACTGTAACAGAAAGGGGAATGGTCCATAACAGAAGTGAACATCTACACTAAGTATCTGAAAATGTTTGAGGGAATGTATTTACTATATAGTATTGCTGAATAATGTTGTTCTACTCTGAAGACAATCTCTGCACTATTATTTGTAATACGTGTTGTTAAAAATATCCTGAAGAAATCTTATTTTTACATTTATATTCACTTAAATTAAAACTGTTAATAACAGGTCTATACAAATATCTTTAAATTTCAAAGGAAACCTGCATTACTGAACTAGAACAATTTGTTTAAACTACTTACTAACCACTGATTTACTTTTTTGATGGCTAAAAAGTTACCCACGGGATTCCATGTAGATAAAATAAGTGTTGTCTAAGACTAAACTAAACTTAACCAGAATGGCGGTGCAACTTTATCAGTATAAATATATAAAAAAATATTACAGCAATTGGTTAACTTGTCTATTTTCACTATCAGAAGCATTCAGTAACTTTAACTACAGCATGTACCACAGTTGACTGCATTTCCACTCACACATTCGTGATTTCAACATAAATTGTCAGATTATGAAGAGAAATAAAAATAGCAGTTACAATACAAAATGTGCATGACATTTACATGAAATAACCTTCAAATTTCACCATGTTTCGAAACAAGTATTCTTCAAAAAGGGTGGCCTACCTGTGAACCATCACCAGATTTTGTACGTGCTATTTCATTCTGGGCTAGGAAAGAGTATGGAGTACAAGCTAATTTCTTCCTGGAAGTATTTATACTTTTTCCCCCTCTACAATATTACATAAAATGTAGATACACTGTATGTATAAAAGCTATTAAATTCAAGAGAAAGAAATTAAAGAAAGCAAATGAAGCATAAGGAAGAAACAAAGGTGATGGTAAAGCACAAATGCCAAATATGTACACAGGTTGAAGGATGAAGTTTTTATTTATATATGTATCATTCTTAACCCTTGACAGGGACAGAGTCTGCTTGCAAAATGTAACAAATATTGCGTGAGATAATAATAACATTACACACTCAGAAAGAAACATGGAACAAAAATTTTATAAAAATCTCTAAGTCAAACAAAAATGAGATTATTTGAAGAGAAAATGTTACCACAGATTTTGTGCCTCAAGATGTTAATGATAACCTAAAGAAGTTTCAATGTCAATTTTCGAAATTATTTAGTAAAAAGTGATTTTGGAAGTCACAGATTCTGCAATAATTTTCTCATGGCCACGCTTCTACTGCCCTGTATTACTACACCCTGGTATCTTTTATTTGCCTCATTTAGAAGCATATGTTATCTTGTTGCCAACAAACTGTGAAATATTTTTTTCTGTACACTGTGGCAGGCTACGAAAACTACTTTCTCCTCCACTGATGCAAACACAGAAGTGGCTATATCAGAGAGCAAAAATTCACCTGTGAGTAATTTCACACTTGATGGCTGAATAAGTGAGGTATCTGTGAAGGACTTCAGATGTAAAAGCATGTTCACACACGTACAGCAATTTTCTTTAGATGTGATTAGGCTCTCCTCGCAAAATTTCCAAAGCGCATGGCGCTTCATAGCTTGCCTAACACTGTGACAACATAAATAGTAGAGAGACTGGTACTCATCATCACACACCATGTTACAAGTGGCTCGTCAACTTCCTCGGCACACTTACCCCCATCTTCACTTACAGATTACCCCACTAATTCTGCCAGGAAACTACTGTCTTAATTTTCATTATCAGTGGTAGAAGTAAAGAATTAAGAAAGAGTAATAACCATCAGTGCTGTTTTCAGTTCTCACCGCGCTAATTCTGGATTTTTGAAACGGACCATTGAAAACAGATTTTCTAAGGCATCTTGTGCAAATCTAATTGTTAGAGCAAATTTCAAATTCTTCTCATTCAGGAATTTGTCCTGCAATTCCAAAATAAACACAGGGTCTCCTTAAGATGACAGAAAGCCTCACTGTATGTTTGTTCATCAGAACGACTCAGAGCCATAACTGGAGCTCTACATGTCATGAGGCGAAACCATGCTGTGGTTAAAGCATTTTTCTGCAGTTTCTCTGTCCTGACACCATACTCAATGGCTGCTGCAGTCTGGCTGATAATTAGGGCAGTAGCCAAGCCAACTTTCATTTTATCATAAAGGTTTGGCATCAAACACCTCTCACGCAGTTTTGGAGCCAGTTTAAGACTTCAACCATTGTCTATCTCAAGCGACTGCTTTACATGATTTATATGTACCTCATTACAAGGTAGATATTGTTCCCTGACAACATTTTGTGAAAGGAAGACTGACTGCTCACTGACTAAGTGGTTCCTCATATTTTCAAAATGTGTGGTGTATCTGTGGCGAAAACTAGCTTCCTGTTATCACCACAAGGACACTGGCAAAATTTGACTAATTTTCAAAACCTACATCTACATCTACATCGATACTCCGCAAGCCACCCAACGGTGTGTGGCGGAGGGCACTTTACGTGCCACTGTCATTACCTCCCTTTCCTGTTCCAGTCGCGTATGGTTCGCGGGAAGAACGACTGTCTGAAAGCCTCCGTGTGCGCTCTAATCTCTCTAATTTTACATTCGTGATCTCCTCGGGAGGTATAAGTAGGGGGAAGCAATATATTCAATACCTCATCCAGAAACGCACCCTCTCGAAACCTGGCGAGCAAGCTACACCGCGATGCAAAGCGCCTCTCTTGCAGAGTCTGCCACTTGAGTTTATTAAACATCTCCGTAACGCTATCACAGTTACCAAATAACCCGGTGACGAAACGCGCCGCTCTTCTTTGGATCTTCTCTATCTCCTCCGTCAACCCGACCTGGTATGGTTCCCACACTGATGAGCAATACTCAAGTATAGGTCGAACGAGTGTTTTGTAAGCCACCTCCTTTGTTGATGGACTACATTTTCTAAGCACTCTCCCAATGAATCTCAACCTGGTACCCGCCTTACCAACAATTAATTTTATATGATCATTCCACTTCAAATCGTTCCACATGCATACTCCGAGATATTTTACAGAAGTAACTGCTACCAGTGTTTGTTCCGCTATCATATAATTATACAATAAAGGATCCTTCTTTCTATGTATTCGCAATACATTACATTTGTCTATGTTAAGGGTCAGTTGACACTCCCTGCACCAAGTGCCTATCCGCTGCAGATCTTCCTGCATTTCGCTACAATTTTCTAATGCTGCAACTTCTCTGTATACTACAGCATCATCCGCGAAAAGCCGCATGGAACTTCCGACACTATCTACTAAGTCATTTATATATATTGTGAAAAGCAATGGTCCCATAACACTCCCCTGTGGCACGCCAGAGGTTACTTTAACGTCTGTAGACGTCTCTCCATTGATAACAACATGCTGTGTTCTGTTTGCTAAAAACTCTTCAATCCAGCCACACAGCTGGTCTGATATTCCGTAGGCTCTTACTTTGTTTATCAGGCGACAGTGCGGAACTGTATCGAACGCCTTCCGGAAGTCAAGAAAAATAGCATCTGGGAGCCTGTATCTAATATTTTCTGGGTCTCATGAACAAATAAAGCGAGTTGGGTCTCACACGATCGCTGTTTCCGGAATCCATGTTGATTCCTACATAGTAGATTCTGGGTTTCCAGAAATGACATGATACGCGAGCAAAAAACATGTTCTAAAATTCTACAAGAGATCGACGTAAGAGATATAGGTCTATAGTTTTGCGCATCTGCTCGACGACCCTTCTTGAAGACTGGGACTATCTGTGCTCTTTTCCAATCATTTGAAACCCTCCGTTCCTCTAGAGACTTGCGGTACACGGCTGTTAGAAGGGGGGCAAGTTCTTTCGCGTACTCTGTGTAGAATCGAATTGGTATCCCGTCAGGTCCAGTGGACTTTCCTCTATTGAGTGATTCCAGTTGCTCTTCTATTCCTTGGACACTTATTTCGATGTCAGCCATTTTTTCGTTTGTGCGAGGATTTAGAGAAGGAACTACAGTGCGGTCTTCCTCTGTGAAACAGCTTTGGAAAAAGGTGTTTAGCATTTCAGCTTTACGCATGTCATCCTCTATTTCAATGCCATCATCATAACAATTCCAAATTCTCACCATACAGCTTGATTTTGCCCTCCTGTATCTGACATGACGTAGCGAACATTGATGCCGAGTGCCTCAGATTCACTAAATGCTTATAGTGATGCTTTTGACATGAGAACTGGAAGATGATTGCCTGTGTAATGGTAACCTATTGTTTGTTTCCATTTTCAGGTAATACCACCCAGCCTAACAACCAATGCTTCAATCATATTCCAATGATGGAATGATACGACCCTCATCCGTCATCTGGTAGCAGGAGCTCAAGCTTGACTTTCGGGGTAGTTTCATGAAAGTTGTTGCAAAATAAGCGTAAAATTAATAACTGTGGACTACTTGTGGTCGTGTGATGTGTGTGTAACAGAAACGTGTGAAAAGAAGTATACAAACATTATCACAGACAAGGATTCAATAATTGAAATGTTGCAATGTGATATTGAAGCCCTACAAATAAAGTGTGCTGCTTTAGAACACAAATGCAAAATCCTGGGGAGCAGCAATAATTTAAAAGTAAATGAAAACAAATGTACTGTAACTGTTAAATCATGTGTACCCAAGAAATGTGCTGCAGCCAAAAAAAATAGAACAGGATAATTCACGTAAAAATAGTGTAAGAATAGCAGACGAGCACCAACATTTCATAAATATTCAAAACCAGAACAAAAAAAAAAGCTTGTGTCTGGCAATGTTGAAGACAGCTTTGCAGTGTTAAAAATCACAAAAACAAACACGAAATCTCCAAAGAACAATTTTTCAGCCACGTAAAAACAAATACATCATGGATTCAAATTAAAAATATTTGAAGACAGCCATGCATGCAACGTTTCAAACTTTGTATCAAACTCTGCGTCAGCTGTTGTTAGGCCTGGAGCAAAATTCAGAAATGTAATGAGCAATATATACAAAAAGAATCTGCCAGTTCCACTAAAAGTGACTGTGTTGTTCTCATAGCAGGATCAAACAATGTTACTGCTATGAGGCCAGTGCATTTATAAGAAATCTGATCATTATCCTTCAGTTGCTGTCGACTACAAATGTGATAGTATGAAATTTAACTCTGAGATTTGATCTGGCGGACTGGTGCTGTGTACATAATGAAATTTGACGAACAAATCAAAAATTATGACATCTCTACTCCAAGTTTAAAAATGTAAGACTTCTTGATGTCAACAGATACAAAAACACTAGTTTCACAACACATGGTCAACATTTAAATCTAACTGGTAAAAAGAGACTTGAATCAGACATAAACAAAGCTGTTGACGTAATAATTCATTAAAACAGCTGTGAAAACAGACGGACTATCGCCCTACATCCCAACACGCAGTGAATCTAGTGGAAAGGACCAACTCCAACTGGATTTGGCCCAATATAAACTATCCAGAACAGGGGGAAATTCAGAGTGACAAACTGAAAGTACCATTAAGGCTCATGCACTTAAATATACAATATCTTAGAAATAAGCTCAATGTTTTGCAGACTTTTGTAAATGATCATTCACCTCATGTAATTGTGTTAACCGAGCATGGTCTGAAATCTGAGGAAATTATTTACTTTAAACTAGATGGCTATTTCCTAGGAAATAGCTACTGTAGACAGCATCATAAAAGTGGAGGTGTAGCAGTATTTGTTAGAGAGCAGCTCAAAGTAAATAAATTAATAATGAAGGCTTGACTGAAGTGACAGTCGTTGAACTACAAAAAAAATGGTTCAAATGGCTCTGAGCACTATGGGACTCAACTGCTGAGATCATTAGTCCCCTAGAACTTAGAACTAGTTAAACCTAACTAACCTAAGGACATCACAAACATCCATGCCCGAGGCAGGATTCGAACCTGCGACCGTAGCGGTCTTACGGTTCCAGACTGCAGCGCCTTTAACCGCACAGCCACTTCGGCCGGCGTTGAACTACATATCAAAGGTTGCGGAAAGGGCACAGTGAAACAGAAAATTATTGAGATTTATCGTCCACCAAAATCAGAGGTAGGGCGTTTCATATATATTTTTAGTAGAATAGTGGGACACTGACCCAAACAAGGTAACAATACTTGGTGACTTTAATACAGAGGCAACATCTTGCAATAACCATAACAGGAGGCTAACAGATACCCTTAACTCCTATAATCTTATGAATGCAGTAATCTCGGATACAAGAGTAACTCAGTCTCCTTCTAGAAGAATAGACTACATAATACTTAGCAAAGAGGTAAAAGATAGTATTAGATGCTGGAATGTGGACTTCCACTACTCAGATGTTAATTTGTAACCTATGAACAAAGCATCCAAGAAAAGACTCAGGACATAAAAGAATGCTTAAAGAGAAAAACATTAATGTTCTTAAAAGTAAACTAGCATCTGAGGAATGGCAACTAGTTCCTCAGCAAAAAGGGTCCGAACACAAATGGGACAAATTTTATGATGATGTTTTCAGCATCTTAATTTTTGCTGCCCAGTGTAAGAAATTAAGAAAGTAGTAACTCACAACCAAAATGTAAAAAACAGCAGATTGACTCTTCCAGCTTACATGATTAACCTCAGGCTACATAAGTCAACTAAATTGCAAATATTTAAGGATAAGTACAATCAAGCTAAAAAACAATTTTGGGAACAGCTCTCAAATGTAGGAAAACATATCCCAGATAAGGAAATAGCTCAGTCCACAAATATAGGGAAGACTTCATGAAATTTAATAAATAGATATCGCAAAGCTGCCCCCAAGTTAGATGCTCAAATTGACAGAATCCTACATGAAGGAAACTATATTAATGATCCAGATAAAATCTGCAATTAATGTATATTGTATATCTACAGCTGTAAATCCATTTAATAACAAAGGTTTGATTCCAATGGTAAAGCCTTACCCTAGGCTGGAAACTGCTTTTCAAGTTAGTGAGTGTAGAATAAAGTTGGAATAATAACCCATATCATCAACAGTAGTATCAGGGAGCACACATTTCCAAATTTATTGAAGAAAAGTACAGTTAAACCCGTGCATAAAAAAGGATCGAAAGAAGAGCTATCAAACTTCAGGCCCATATCACTAATACCAATTTTTGGTAAAATATTTGAAATTGTTTTGTTGGCACGACTTATTGATTATTTCACAAAGAATAATCTACTAGCAGAAACACAGCATGACTTCAGGAAGCATTACAGCAATTACCAAATTTCTCCACAAGGTGTATGATGCCCAGAATGAGGGAATGCGGACAGCAGGGATATTTCTAGACCTTATGAAAGCATTTCACTCAGTGAACCATGAGCTACTACTAAGCAAACTGGAAACTTACAATATAAATACCACATCCATACAACTACTGATCACATATCTAACCAATCGTAAGCTGTGTACAAAACTGTGTTATGAAATTAATGATCAGATTAAACATTTCCAATCCAGCTATGAAACAGCAAAACAAAGTGTTATCTCAGGGCTACGTATTGGGCCCTTTCCTTTTCCTGGTGTACATTAGTGATTTAGAGGCACCTCTGTACTCCCAATTACTAAGTTATGCAGATGATACCTCACTTTTGTTCTCTTGCAAACAAACTAATGACTTGACATTGGCTGCAACTGACGGCTTAAGTCAAATAACTACTTACTTCCACGATCAAGGTCTAAAAGTCAATATTAGCAAATCCCAGCTATTACCATTTGAACTTGGTAATTCATACCAAATCTGTATTGATAATATAAGTGGCATCAAAAAAGTAGACACTGACAAATGTAAATTTTTGGGGATATACCTAGACGTAAATCTTAGATGGGTAGACCATATCAATATTGTATGCAATAAAATCAGCAGTTCACTGCACTTAATTAGCAAACTATTAAGATTAGGCTCTGAACAAACATTAAATACTGCTTATTATGGGACAATATTTGTATATATTAATTACGGAATTGAGGTATGGGGATGTGCTGCTGATAGACACATGAACAGAATCCTAACACTGAATAAAAGAGCAATCAGGACCATGCATCGCTGGGGATACAGAGATTCATGTTGTTGTTGTTGTTGTTGTTGTGGTCTTCAGTCCTGAGACTGGTTTGATGCAGCTCTCCATGCTACTCTATCCTGTGCAAGCTTCTTCATCTCCCAGTAACTACTGCAACCTACATCCCTCTGAATCTGATTAGTGTATTCATCTCTTGGTCTCCCTCTATGATTTTTACCCTCCACGCTGCCCTCCAATGCTAAACTTGTGATCCCTTGATGCCTCAGAACATGTCCTACCAACTGGTCCCTTCTTCTTGTCAAGTTGTGGCATAAACGCCTCTTCTCCCCAATTCTATACAATACCTCCTCATTAGTTACATGATCTACCCATCTAATCTTCAGCATTCTTCTGTAGCACCACATTTCGAAAGCTTCTATTCTCTTCTTGTCCAAACTCTTTAGCGTCCATGTTTCACTTCCATACATGGCTACACTCCATACAAATACTTTCAGAAACGATTTCCTGACACTTAAATCTATACTCGATATTAACAAATTTCTCTTCTTCAGAAACGTTTTCCTTGCCATTGCTAGTCTACATTTTATATCCTCTCTACTTCGACGATCATCAGTTATTTTGTTCCCCAAATAGCAAAACTCCTTTACTACTTTAAGTGTTTCTTTTTGTAATCTAATACCCTCAGCATCACCTGACTAAATTCGACTACATTCCATTATCCTCGTTTTGCTTTTGTTCATGTTCATCTTACATCCTCCTTTCAAGACACTGTCCATTCCACTCATCTTCTCTTCCAAGGCCTTTGCTGTCTCTGACAGAATTACAATGTCATCGGCGAACCTCCATGGATTGTAATACCTACTCCGCATTTTCCTTTTGTTTCCTTTACTGCTTGCTCAATATACAGATTGAATAACATCGGGGAGAGGCTACAACCCTGTCTCACTCCCTTCCCAACCACTGCTTTCCTTTCACACCCCTCGACTCATAACTGCCATCTGGTTTCTGTACAAATTGTAAATAGCCTTTCACTCCCTGTCTTTTACCCCCGCCACCTTTAGAATTTGAAAGAGAGTATTTCAGTCAACATAGTCCAAAGCTTTCTCTAAGTCTACAAATGCTAGAAATGTAGGTTTACCTTTCCTTAATCTTTCTTCTAAGATAAGTAGTAAGGTCAGTATTGCCTCACAATTCATGTAGGGAAACCTTTGTACAACATAATTATCTAACAGTATATTCCTTTTATCTGTACAAATTACTAACATTCTTTGTGGGCCATAAAAATAATGCAACTAAGTGCTCCGACGTGCATTCGCGTAACACAAGACAGGGGTTTGTTCCCCATACCACCACAAGCTAGTCTAATTTTTAGCCACTTCTGCAGTGTTTCCACTGACCATTTGCTACCTCTACATGTCCCTTTTGTTAATACTGCAAACCAATCTGTACCAAATAAACCATGCAGACTGGCAAGGAGGTTGTCTTTTTCTAAACACACTCTCATTTCTCTTTCTGAGAGAGGTTGAGTTTTCCCTCTAAAGCTTCAATTCCAGCCTGAAGCTGTTGTACTAGGTTCTTCAGGGTGGGGACATCATCTTCTGTAGTGTCCTAGTTCTCCGCAGGACTGATGTCATTGGTCACATTTGAAGGCTCTCCAACCTCTGGAACACAAATTTGCAATATTACAATCGTCAAAAATAAAAAGCATTTAATACTATAATATGTTGTCAAGCGGCCAGAAATTGTTTCTCAATAGGCTGTGGTATGTGATTTAAAGATTCGTAAGATGCAAAAATCTTAGTTTCAAGGGACAGAGGCAAATCTACAACAATATGAGTGATACTATGAAATGGGAAAGTAATCCCATATATGAAGTGAAATTATAGGTGACCAATTATGTTTAATTCCCAACAAACACTACCACAGTGTTTACAAAAATCCTTAGCTGTTTGCTTAGCAACACAGAAATCCGACAGCAATGGAATTCAACAGACCTTCACTATACCAAGTTCAATAATAACAGAGCATGTGAGGCCTGAATACTTAAAATTATAAGAGCTGTGCGGCCAGGGGTACTTCTGATGTGGGTTTTAATGTGGATTACAGTTAAGTGCAAGTGAATATTATTTACAATAAAAGATTATTTAATCAGGAACAAACCTAACCACAACATTACACATCATAGTACCTGTTGTGCCACGTATTGGTAACAAATGCAAAGCTCTGTATACAGTGTTTAAAAAACATAAATGGTAAGGAAAAGCCATACACTTTGACGTAAAATTTAAACAGCTGTGGTAACAAATCAAAGCATCAATTTTCTCACTTAGGCATAATGTTTAACTGTAAATTAGAATACCGTATATACAGTATCCAATGACTAGCAGTAGAAACAATACAGCTGAAAGGTATGAGAAAAGACATCACTGTTTATTTCACCAGATAGCAATAGAAGTGGAGTGTGTATGTAAGAGATGTGGTCCTGTTTGCTAAATTAATTTGTGACAAAGTATTTTATTCTCAACCTCAACAGACCCTGGATATGCCAGTTTGAAAAATATGCAGCTGTTATAAATGAAATGTTTGAGTCTACTTCTGTACACAACTGAGGGTTAAAATGATAGTATGAAAAATAACTTCAAAAGAATAAACTCTAAGCTACGTATTTACAACAACCTTTAAAAAGTATATGCTTATTGTACTTAATTGACAAAGGATTTCCTACAACAACTTCTATGACAGAAGTGAGCATACTGTTTGCAAGCATAATGCTGTAAAGGGGAATTCTGTGCGTCCTACTGATCAAAACAACAAATGTCATCTGTTAGCTGTCACACACGAATTTCAGAGCGTCATAATTCAGCAGCAAGTGACTGCTTTATGTATGTAAAAAGCTTTTGAAGCTGTGAACGTTATTATCCAGTTACCGGTATCCTCAGTTCGTTTCTCTAGTAGGCCGACAGGTTTCCTCTCAGCAGCAGCTTTACATCCCTCTGGTAGCTTACGATCACCAAAACTGGTTGGCACAGCATCTGGTTTAAGTTTTATCACTCCACCAGCTCAATTTGTTTGAAACTGGTCTGGAGTGAAGTGATTCTGGTAAACAGAAACAGTAACATCAGCCAAATTAATTACCAACTTTGTTATTTAAGCAATATAAAAATTTCAAAACTATACATGATAACTATATTTTGTAGTATAACATATGTAAATCTGTGATATAAATAGAACAGAGCACATGCTACTTGTAACTACATACAGTACATGAAGCTCAGTGCCTATGAATTAGGTACAGTAGCTATAGACAAACATTTTAACACGTATCAATCTCTCAGCTTCTGAATGCAAACTAATTGAAAAATTTCATTTTATATGAGATAACTATCATCTTTTAGGTAATGTATCTTCATTCAAGTTTAATTTTCATTACATTTAGGTTTCCTGTGTAACAACAAATATTGTATGATGCACATATTGTAGGCCTACCTAGTATTTGCATCAGACTGCTGAGTACACAAGAAGCTGTATTAAAAGAATAATATACTGTACTGTTATGACTCACGTTGCAATCCAACTATGCTATTCTTGTCATTTATTTCAATTGTTGTAGAAACGGTTAGCCTACACAACTAAATGCAAGTAATAGGTACTTTAAAGAAGCATGTCCTTAACACGTCAATTATTTTCACAAAACTTACAGAAAATGTAGCATTGAAGTACAGATAGCCATAATGGCATATTTTTTGGAGTACGCAATAACATACACTAAACCATGCAAAAACTGCAATTTCCAGCTTTAACAGTTGGGCCTACACACTAACTACAAAATGAGAAACAACGTTTACTTATTACATCTTTCGTGCAACAAAAAATACGCCTTTGTAGCAGTCGGTACATTACAGATTTACTAGAAATATGTAGATTTCACTACGGTTTGTCCAAAAAAATAGGCTTGCAAATGACGTACCTTTTAAAAACAAAGTTGACAAGTTTGAGGCTAACTGCGTATAATGATGCACCAAATCTGATCACGAAGTGAGTCAAGGTACAGCAAGTTTGTTACACAGGTAATCTTAAACCTTGAGATGATTTGCACTAATGAATAAAAACTGTACTTTACGGACACAGACTAGAGTTCCTCGTGGGCTGCCAGTTGGCTCTGCTGATTTTCATCAGCCATATTCACCTTCTTGTTTCATCTCTCCCTTCATAAGGAATTCTGTACAGTTTTCCTCCCTTTTTGCCTCAAAACAAAAAGCCAGAAGCACAGCACTGAGGTATTATTCTACCTAAAACTTCAAAATACAAACTTCCCACGTAAGAATTGGGATCCACAAGGGGTGCTAATGAAACGTGATGCGGTTTCAGCCAATCCTGAACTGCAGATGGCGGCAAACACAGGGGAATAGCACAGCCATACTTCCCTTTACACAAAGCTTTACTACCTTGGTAAATACACCACAACTCCAGCGCCGCAAAGTGAAGTGCATCTCAACTTACGAAACTGCCAACTTTGGACTTCCTAGCAAAATGGATTCCTCATGGAAGGACAAACAGGTGTGTTTTAAACCCTCAATTATGCTACCAAATAAATCAGCAAAGTTTCACAAATGGGAAGATAGTATGAGAAGTGTAGGTGGAACAGATTCTGTGAGGATTCAGCATTCACCTGTTGCATTACGAACAACCCACGTACAGTTCTTGATAGTATATCCTACAGCAGTCTCCAAATAAATTCTCGCACTTGCACAATTAACTGCTAATCATTTTCAGCTGTTTGCGCTGGCTGTATGCTAACATCAGACCTTGAATTTTAAAAAGAGCAATACTTATATCTAAATAGCATGGCAACTTCAACTTCATTAACAGCTATTGAACGTAATTCCAGTTTACAAGTTGCTACGTTTAACTTACTAAAACAGTTTTTGCCCTTGCATTTGTTGTAAGTTAATAGCATGCATGTACTCTTCAGTTATATTTGTACTATTCAGGTTGTGGATTCTTTGCAGCTTTTGGAAATAAATGTTCTGCGTGTAGTATATGTCAATTTGCATTCTGATCCCCTGCCATTAGTGAGTCTGTTTATACAGCACGCTTGTATGTAACACATAAATGAGATATTTTGTGATCTTAATTCAAGATGGAAGTGTCATTACATAAAAATAGTGAGGATGGCAACAGTACTTCATCCAAAAACCTCAGCCAACCTTGCTATGTGAATCAGCAGTTATTGTGTCAAAGTCGAAACTTCGTATGACTCTTCACTTCTTCTGCCACATTATCTGTATTTCTCAGATAAGTTTTCATATTTGCATAGGTCACTTTGTGACTTATTATGTGAAACAACCTTTAATTGATGGCAGTATGTTTGAGCAAAGATTTCAATAATTTCCAGCTTCAAGAATGTACAGATTACCCGATTCAAATTAACTTCGCCATATCTTAGTTCATTCCTGTTTGGATACTTTAGGTTAGGCCTAAATATAATTTATAGAAATGCAATTTTTGCATCTGCTAGTACTACTGCTAAATCTACTGCTGCAGTTATAGAGCCACAGATATCAGAACTTTCTGTGGGTATTTATTGACATGCAGATACCAAGTAATTAATTTTTGTCTACACTACCCAAAACACCAAACAGGCTACTAATTCTAAATCATACTGGACGAGGTGGAGCAGTGGATAGCACAATGGAATCGTATTCCGAAAGACAGTGATACAAACATATGTTGAGGCACCCTCATTTAGGTATTCTGTCATTGACCTAAATCACTTCAATGAAATGCCAGAATGGTTCCTTTCAAAGTGCATGTCCGTATTTCCTTCACCATCCTTTGCTAATCTGAGCTTGTGGTCTATCTCTAATTACCTTGTTTTTGACAAGACGTCAAGTTATCTCCTCCTTCCATGTCTAAATCCTTGTTTTGTACATTTCAGAAAGACAGCAGCTCATGACATGAAAGTGATGCTGTAGCAGCTTCCACCAATAGTGAAATAGTGCTGGAGAGCCTACAGAAGGAAATGGCATGGAGTTTCTGTGCGCATCAGACTGAACAATGGAACAGCTACCACCACCACAAGCAATGTGGAATCAGGAGGATGTACTATACCCAGATCTTCCACACCAAAAAAATCTAAGGAGACTGAAGATGGCTATTTTCATGCAGCACAACTACTTGCAGATACCCTGAAATAAAATATTATGGGAATGTGGGCACTTTCATAAAATATATGGCAACAGTTTGTGAAAACAATTATAGAGCAAGATTGCTGTAGTACATCAATAAATTCTGTGAATGTTACATGTGTGCACACTATTTAAATCAAATTTGATTTCTATCTTGGAAATGAACTAAACCCTCATTACTTACTGAGAAAACTGAATGTGTGTGCTTTCACATGACACTTGGCTCTGTTTTAAATGACTACTGTCAGTGATTGTAATTATGTAGCTCTCTACTGCCCCTCCCCCACCATGAACCATGGACCTTGCCATTGGTGGGGAGGCTTGCGTGCCTCAGCGATACAGGTAACTGTACTGTAGGCGCAACCACAACGGAGGGGTGTGTGTTGAGAGGCCAGACAAACATGTGGTTCCTGAAGAGGGGCAGCAGCCTTTTCAGTAGTTGCAGGGGCAACGGTCTGGGCTTTTAACCAAAACGGCCTTGCTGTGCTCACACTGCAAACGACTGAAAGCAAGAGGAAACTACAGGCCGTAAGTTTTCCTGAGGACATGTAGCTTTACTGTACAGTTAAATGGTGACATCCTCTTGGGTAAAATATTGCTTAGGTATAATATTCCCTCATTTCGATCTCCATTCAGGAACTACTCAGGAGGATGTCATTATCAGGAGAAAGAAAACTGGGGTTTACAGATTGGAGCGTTGAATGTCAGATCCCTTAATTGGGCAGATAGACTAAAAAATTTAAAAAGGGATATGGATAGGTTAACATTAGATATAGTGATAATTAATTGGGTCAGTGGCAGGACAAACTGGACTTCTGGTCAAGTGAATACAGGGTTATAAACACAAAATCAGATAGGGGTAATGCGGGAGTAGGTTTAATAATGAATAAAAATTGGGAATGCGGATAAGCTACTATGAACAGCACAGTGAACGCCTACCACAGTAGTACACGTTTATATGCCAACTGTAGATAACATGAAAGAAATTATTCAGCTAGTTAATGGGGACTAAAATTTAATAGTAATTGGGGACTGGAATTTGGTAGTTGGCAAGGGAAGAGAAAGAAAGTAGTAGGTGAATATGGATGTTTAAGAATCATGAAAGAAGGTTGTATATGTGGAAAATCTGGAGACACCAAACGATTTCAGAGTGATTATATAATGGTAAAACAGATTTCGGAACCGGGTTTTAAATTGTATGATATTTCCAGGGGCAGATGTGGACTCTGACCACAATTTATTGGTTATGGACTATAGATTAAAACTGAAGAAACTGCAAAAAGGTAGGAATTTAAGGAGATGGGACCCAGATAAACTGAAAGAACCAGACATTGTACAGAGTTTCAGAGAGAGCATTAGAAAACAATTGACAAGAACAGGGGAAAGGAATACTAGAAATCCTTGGGTAACAAGAGAGAGATTGAATTTAATTGATGAAAGGAGAAAATATAAAAATGCAGGAAATGAAGCAGGCAAAAAGGAATACAAACGTCTCAAAATTGAGATCAACAGGAAGTGCAAAATGGCTAAGTGTGTGTGACTCGAGGGCATATTGTAAGGATGTAGAAGCATAAATCACTAGGGGAAAGATAGGTTCCACCTAAAGAAAAATTAAAGGACCTTTGGAGAAAAGAGAACCATATGAAGGGCTCAGGTGGAAAACCAGCCCTAAGCAAAGAAGGGAAAGCACGAAGGTGGAAGGCGTATATAGAGGCTCCGCACAATGGTGATGTACTCGATGGCAGTATTATGAAATGGAAGAGGACATAGACGAAGAAGAGATGGGAGATACGATACTGCATGAAGAATTCGACAGTGCACTGAAACACTAAAGTTGAAACGAGGCCCTGAGTGTATACAACATTCCAGTAGAACTACTGATACCCTTGGGTGAGCCAGCCATGACAAAACTCTACCATCTGGTGAGCAAGATGTATGAGACAGGCGAATTACCCTCAGACTTTGAGAAGAATATAATAATTCCAGTTCCACAGAAACCAGTTGGCGACAGGGGTGGAAATTACCGAATTATGCGTTTAATAAATCACTGTTGCCAAACAGATGAATGGAAAAACTGGTAGAAGATGACAAATTAATAATGCAGATGTCTTTAGCATATTTCTGCACAGTAATGTATTATGGAATAATTGCATGCTTAAGGTGATACCAAAGAGGTGAACTATTCATGCATTGACTATCTACTGAATGCACACCACACTTCTCATTTTAAGTCTTACAAGCATTTATATAGCTATTACAGTTTCACAATCACTCATTTTCATGGCTATCTGTATGGGGTTGGATTAAATTATTTTATACTTATTGTCAAATTTAAAAAATACAGTACAAAAAAAGGGCATTTTTCTTTAAGTAGTTACTGAACCTAGTTTTTCTTCCACGGCATACACCTGGTAATTACGCTCACTTCTTTCCCTGGAATACTTAAGTATCTTGTAGTGGTCAGTTTACAATCACCAGGCTGGTGGGTCAGAATGTTTAACATCCTGTTAATTAAACCACGAAATCAGAAGTAGGTTTTCCTATTGTATTTCAGGCAGTGTGATTCGGCAGCAAACGATAGTATGAATACAAGGTGCACGTTACTGAAGCTATAAAACTGATTTTTGCATGCAACCTATCTCCCAGGGGCATATTTCAAAAATATCTTCCTCTCAGCAACGGTCTTGGGTACAAGTATTGGTTTACAATGACAAAAAGAGTTTGGTGCAGGGAAATACGGAAGTGTCCGATCCCGGCCGTGGGCTTTGACCCCATGACGTCACAAATATGGCAGAAACGACCACAAACCAAGATTCCAATATGGCACGTATAAAGTCGTTACGTACACATTATGAGGACGAAAATACATCGAAAAACAAACACCCACAATGTCCAAAAAAGCCTAATGACACTAACGGGAGAAGCGTGGGAAATGGGGTGTTTTTGGGTGGGGGGCAAAGTAAATATAAACAAATTTAGACACCCACCCCCATACAACACCACACAAAAACGACGAAAAAACCGACATCACAAAACTCCCCAAATACCACTAAACACAATATCATCTGGACTTGGACACTTCCCTTGACCTATACAGTTCAACAGCAGCTTCCGATCCCATAAATTAGGGTCAAACATTTCCCTTGGCCTATATAGCTCAAAAACATCTCCCGATACCATTACCAACATACATAGCCAGACATTGGGATCGGACACTTCCCTTGGCCTGCGCAGTGTTAATTTTATCCGTCGTATACATTCCTGAACAAAAACAACAACCGATTAATTTTACTACAATTACCACACGACGTACAACGAACAACACTAAATTAACCTTCACACAAAATCGTTAACTCACTGAAACGAATTCCCCTACAAACACAGCCAACACTCGAACAATTCTTGATAATGAGTAAAAGCAAACTGAGCCCATTACGCCACACAAACGAAAACCCTGAACATACCACCAGAGAGCACAACAAACCACAACACGACTACATCTACAAACACGCCACACTCACAAACCAAACTCCGCGCCATCATGACGTCACACACAACACCCTTAAGTCACGGATCAAAGCCGACGCGTGGGATCGGACGCTTCTGTCGACCCTGGTGGGGGCGCTGGTTTAAGTAGGCCTATCACAAATCCATTTGTTCCTTTGGTTTAAAATAGCTCTGGAACATAATGATTCGATTAATCAGCGAAACTATAATTGGCTGATCTCATTACGTCTGGTGTGTATTAAAGGTGACGAAATTTCGTAGCTAACCATTACAATTATATTTGGAAATAAACATATTCATCTACAAAACAAAAAAACAAAAAAAAACTTTAGAAATATTACTGTTACTGACAACACACAAAGTGCACGTGCTGGAGTAATACACATGATATCTTCTCATCTGTGGCATTCCACTTACTGAATTGCTCGAAAGAAATTTAATTTTTAATTGAAAAACTTAACATCTCCTCTTATGTAACGTTCATTACTTGGTATGTGTTCCAGTACCGCAATATTTTACACACATGTTGAAGCTCTATTTGCACTTGAGATCGTTTACTGCATATATTTGTTTTCCTTTTACGTTTGTCTCGTTTCGTTTTAATTCGTCACTTCCCGTGATGTTACACTGAACAGAAATAAACAAATGAGAAAAGCATGCTCCAGGAACTGCACGCTACAAGTTGAAACGAGATTTTGTTTTGCTGGCTCAGTTACTAGTGACATTATTTTGTGTTTTCCAACAAGTGTTCACCAGTGTGTACCTATAATGTACGTTACGAATTTAACCTCAACATTCTGCAGCTAGTTACGTCACGAGCTGTGCAAGTAAAAATACTGCACGTCTTTGCTACGTGATATACAAGGCGGGGAATCTTACATTTTCTAATCTACGTTAATGCGTGAAAATTGCGCTTACTCCACACAATGCAGTTGCTTTTGTGTTCTGCCAACTTGCTCTGCAGATGTTCATCAGTCATATTCTTCTTCTTGCTGCTTCCCTCTCTTCTTGGCTTCGAAAGTGCAGCTAAAAGCACAGCTTTGTTTGACTTATTCAACACAAAAATACACAATACTTGCTATTTTAAACGAACAACGTCCATGACCAACGTGGCTATGGCTACAAATACCACAAAGTGCAATCAGCCATAAGCCGTACGTACGCAATGACGGCCATACTTTCACAGGCAGGGGCAGTTTGTGCTGCCGCCGGCAGCTGCTGCCTTCTCGCGCCGCTCCTCTAGACTAGGTGCAGCCGGCCAGGTGTGGGTTCTCCGCCATTATACATCTTGCCTTCTCCACCCCTGGACCACCGCCGTGAACGCAACGTACCAGCAACACAGCACTCAGCAGTAACGCACAAGCAACAAACAGGTAAAAATCATAGAAAATAAGGCTGAGCGTTTACATTTACGGAAATTGAAGATAGTGATGGGCAGGCAAGGACATAATTAGGAGAGTAAAAATGACATGGGCTAATCGGTAGAGTTTCTAACACTAAACGAGCGTACCAAACCTCCGATTTGTCCGAAAGGGAAAATTAGGAAACACTTCGATCATCAGTTTTGACTTCCAGCAATGGTGGAAGTTAAATGCAAGAACTGTTCATAACAGGAAAGTTCGTCTGACAGCCATGTGCAGGTGCACTATACGAACTGCTGCGATGACTTGCGTGCAACATATAATTTCCTTATACTATAATGCACATCGCTCGCACCCGCATTTCGTCTCATACCACAGACAGTCAGACACGGTTACAAGACTCCATGATCGTCAAAATATTAATAATAAGAATTTACCCAGGTATTCTACTCCTTTCTGGCTTTTTTTTTTTTTTTTAAAATGGACTTCAATGCGGTTGATAAATATATACAACGAGTTACCACAAACATTGCTGAATGTGAAATATTTTCACCCGAAATAGTGTACAGGCATTGCAGCTTACAACAATCCTATTAATAAAATATGTAGAAATAGTTGATTTGGTGCAGGGGATGTTTGTTATTTGTAGGATTTTCTTGTGAAGCTTCCAAATGCGAAATGGGGGCAAGTAATATGCGAGAAACTCCCGATCACACTTGTTGCATGGTGTTGCCGACAGATGGCAGACCGACACGTTGCCTTCGTAAACACGACAAAACTCAAGCACAGCGGAGCGAAATGCATCTCATCTCACTATGCTGTCAACTTCGGACTTCCTATCAAAAGGGTTTCCTCGTGGAAGAATGAACAACAGTGTTTTAAACCATCAATTATGCAGCCGGATAGAGCGGCAAAGTTTCGTAAAAGCAAACAGGCAATACTCAAAGATTTGCAGGGCCTACCAACATGCATATTTTATAAGTATGGACTCCTTGCAAAGAGACTGTTACACGAGACATGGCATGCACCTTAATAACAGAGGCAAGAAGATTCTGTGCCAAAACATCAGCATTATACTGAAAGCATCTGACAACCAAGAAGTAATTGCTGCTCTTCCAGTTCCTTGCTTGACGCAAGCAGAGCCTGAAGAAATGGTTACTTCTATTGCAGCAGTAGAAGTAGAGGTGGAAGCAGCAATTGTACCTACACACATAACAAATGCTGCAGCAGCAGTACCTACCACACTTCATCTACAGGATTCAACAGCAGCAGAAGATGAAGCAACATCCAAATCTCCACTGTTACCAGTTGCCACAACAATGCCTACAGCAGCAGTACCTATCACACTTCACCAGCAAGATTCAACAGCAGCAGAAGAAGAAGCAACCACCTTATCTCCTCAGTCACCCGATGCCACAACAGTGCCTCCAGACACCATAACAGCAGTTACATCAATTCCTGTAGTAGCAGCTTCATCTACAATATCATCACAAGGAGGGAAGAGTAGGTATACATCAGTAGATGTGCTACCACTCCAAGTGAACAATTTTTTAGTAAAAGGCAACAAGAGGCAGAAATCCAAAAGATAAGCCCTGAAAAACGTTTGAAAACCAATCACCATAGTGTTCAGTGTGTAAGCGATAAGAGCATGGATCTTAAAATATGTTACCTTAACGTTCAAGGACTGACAGATGAAGAACTTATCATAAATGAGTTTGGTCTTGATAACCAGTTTGATATTTTTTGTCTGAGTGAACACTGGGATAATGAGAATGAACTTGCAGTTGCCAAATTTGACAATTTTAGTATAGTAAATAGCTACTGTAGGAAAAAGCACATTAGAGGTGGTGTGGCAATTTATTCCAACCAGTCACTCAATTGTACAATAACCAAACTAGACCTAAATTCCTTGTGTGATGAACAGCACTTTGAAGTTACGGGTATAATCATTAATAGTCATAAGCTAATAGTAGTATCCATGTACAGATCACCAAAGGGAAGCATTAACATATTTTTAGAAAAAAATGGACATGCTATTGAGTAAATTAAGTAATATTAAATGGCTACATTATGATATTGCAATAGGAGGTGATTTGAATGCTGATTTTGATGTTACTAAATGTAAGGATAGTGTTGCAGATCTGGAAAACTTACTAAGACAATACAATTTACATCATGTTAATAACAGGCCCACAAGAAACAAAGCATGTTTAGATAACATCTTTGTAAACTTCAAGACCACTGAAAACACATGCGAAGTTGTAGTGTTCCCATTCTCTGACCATGACTCCGTATCTCTAAATTATGCAAGTAAAATTCCCCTCAATAGGAGCAATGCAAACAGACCTGTCCCAACAGTTGTGATTACCAGACCCATAACTGAGGATAAAATCAACACATTTCGTAATTCCCTTGCTGACAGAGACTGGTTTGGCCATTGTAGTGTCGATGGACATTACACATCAAGTAATGACCTGCCAGCCAAAATAATATTTGATAGATCTTTTAATGCATTCTTGACCCTATTTAACCATAGTATTCCCATAAAGAAAATCAAAATAATGGACAGCAGCCACAAATCCAGATCTCAAAACAGACAAAATATATGGTACACTAAACAGCTGACAGATCTAAAGAAACAAGTTTTGTTACTGTACAACATATACAATAGTATGAAGTCTGACTGTGCCAAATCAGCCTATGTGGAATGTAGGAATGAATACAAAAAAGCCATCCTGCAAGCCAAAAAAACCTGCAATGCCAACAGCATACATAATTCCACCAATAAATGCAAAACCACTTGGAAAGTAATTAACAGTGCTGCCAGAGATACTAAAAAAGACAAAATTAATATCCCACCACGAACACTCAATGAGTTTTTTATTAATTCAGTGAAAGAAACAGGAGACACAATTATCAAACCAGACATTAGTCCATCAGAGTTACTCTCCCAAAATTGGGGTAGACAGTCACTAAATACAAGCGTGGTAACCTTCTCCGAAGTATCGCCTAGATATGTACAAGGGGTCATAAAACAACTGAAATCATCTGATAGCTTAGATATATATGGCATATCATGCAACCTGCTAAAGAAAGTGTGTGACCGCATTCTCTACCCCTTAACCCATTGCATAAACAAGTGCTCACTTGAGGGATATTTTCCTGATGAGTTAAAACTGTCTAGGATCGTCCCAGTATGCAAAAAGGGAGATAAAGGCTCTCCATCTAGCTACAGGCCTATTTCAATAGTACCCGCATTCTCCAAGGTAATAGAATGCATGATGTACCAACAATTATCATCTCACTTTGAGAATCTAGGAATAATTAATGCTACACAATACGGGTTTAGGAAGAATCTGTAGACCATCGATGCAATCAACACGGTAGTCAGTTACATCCTCAAAGTTTTTGAGAACAAAGGCTTTGCTCAGGTCTCATTCTGTGACCTAAGCAAGGCCTTCGACTGTGTTGAGCACATGCCACTACTAGAGAAACTAGAATTCTATGGCATCAAAGAAAACAGTCTCAGACTATTAAAAGCTTATCTCAACAACCGTAAACAGGTAGTTTGTGTTGGTAAGGAAATGTCAAACATAGAAAATGTTAAAGTAGGTGAGCCTCAGGGATCTGTACTGGGGCCCGTCCTGTTTCTGATAATGATCAATGACCTCCCCTCGTTTATTAGATCCACCACTGTATTGTATGCAGATGATACGACTTTTCTCCATAGCAGTAACAGTCTTAATGCTCTTAAAACCTGTGCTAAAAATACACTCACTCATGGAGCATATTGGTTCAGAGCAAATGGTTTCCTGCTAAATGAAAATAAAATGCAGCAGATAATCTTCACCCTAAGAGACAAGCCACTATCTGATGACCCCAGTTCCGTTAAATTCCTGGGAGTTTATTTAGACGAAAAGTTATCCTGGGGCCAACATGTAAACTATATTAGTAGTAAACTATCTAGAGTAATTTATTTATTAAGACAACTCAGAAATTGTGTACCTGAAACATACATCAGATCATCTTATTTCGCATTTTTCCAGAGTATAATATCGTATGACATTATCTTGTGGGGTAACTGTGGTCATATACATGACATCCTATTATTGCAGAAGAAAGCCATTAGGATAATTACAAATTCTTCACATAAGGCTCACTGCAAACCCTTATTTACTAAAGAAAAAATTATGACTGTAATAAACCTCTATATATACAATGTCTTAATCTTTACGAAGAAGAACCTACAAGATGTGAAACGTAGAGAAAATGTACATTGTTACAACACAAGAAGCATCAAACACATATACACGCCTTACCACAGACTACCAAAATCAATAAATAGCTATGAAGTCACAGGGCACAAGCTATTTAATAAGCTGCCACATGCCATACAGGATCTTCCTGAACATACATTGAAAGAAAGACTGCATGAATGGTTTATTGCCCACCCGTTCTATGATATCAATGAATTCTTCAACTGTAAAATGCAGTAATCCAACAGATGACCCACTGTACATTTATTGTAATATAAGCTAAAATATTTCAGTAGTCAATACCTTATCACACTGTATTATAAATTGTAACTTCATTTGACGTTGTCAATTGCTGTAATGGCCTAAAGACAATAAAATCTTTATTATTATTATTATTATTATAAATGGGCAGACAGTATGAGACGTGTAGGTGGAAAAGGTTCTGTAAGGATTCAACGTCACCTTTTGCATTATAAACAACACACGCACAGAACTTGATGGTAAACCCCGCACCAGTATCGAAATAAATTCTCGCCCTTGCTGCCGCTAGGTGCTAATGATTTTCTACTGTTTGCACAAGCTGTACACCATCATCAGAACTTGAGTTTCTAAAAGAGCAAGGCAATTTCATCAACACCTATTGAATGTAATTCCAGTTACCTACTTAAAACGGTTTTTGTCCTTCCGTTTGGTATCAGTTGATTACATGCATGTATCCTTTGGTTATTTTTGTTACATTTAGGTTGCGGATTGTTTGCAGCTTTTAGAAATAAGTGTCTTACATGTAGCATATGTCGATATGCATTCTGGCGCACCACAAGTACTGAGTGGATTTATACAGCAGGCTTGTATGTAACACGTAAATGAGATATTTTGTGTGTCTTTACATAAAAGTAATGAGGATGGGAACAGTAGGGGAAGAGTGGGAACAGTGAGACATTAGTTTTATCTCTGGAATTCTGGTTTCAGTTGTTGCTACCTACTGTGAATGTGGTAACCACTATTATTTAGTCTATGGATTTCCATGTTTCGTACTTGACATTTTTGTTGTGATTTCGTTGTTGGTATATTTATGCTCAGAGGTAAGAAAAGTATATTTATACTAAATTTACGTAGCTGGTTTCTGAGTAGACCATTGGTATTTTCAAATCATTTCATTAGTCACTCAAAACTATAGTTTTTCCAAGACATAAAAAATCCCCTTCATTGAAATGTTGCTTTAAGCTGAATGTGTTTGGAACCATTTTGAAAAAAGTTTGCAACTGGGAACAGTGAGACGTGGCTCACAGTTCCCAGTGCTTGTTGATGGTGCCTGACAATGCGTGCTTGCTGTATAAAACAGTAGTTTCTATAGATTTAAGTGTGCAAACCTTTCTTTTAGGTTATAAAATGGACACGAGAAAGAAGACTGGTAAGGAAACAGGAAGGTTTTCAGAATCTTCAATGACGAAAGCTGTCATGCTGGTGATCGAAAATAAAATGAGCATCAGGAGTGCATCTAAGCTGAAAGGCTTATCCTTTGAAACAGTTAGTTGATACGTTAAGAAATATCGTGAGGATAACACTTCAAACATGTGTCCCAACTGTTCAGTGAACCGCATTTTTCCCCCAGAATTGGAGCTTAGTTTGTGTAAATATCTAGTTGTGTGTTCTATGGACTTACTACGAACAACTGCCCACTTTAGCTTATGAATTAGGTATTAAAAATAACACTGTTTTAACCAAAACCTGAACTGAAAGTGAGAAAGCATCCATCGACTGGATGAAAGGCTTTCGACAGAGGTTCCCTCAACTGTCTCTTCGAACCCCAGAAGGACACAGCTTATCTAGAAATAAAGGCTTTAATAAATTTAATGTCTCAAATTTCTTTGATAAACTGGAAGAAATAATCAAACGTCATCCAAATTTTGCTGATGGATCACTTATTTTCAGTCTTGATGAAACTGGAAGAACAATGGTTCAGAAGTCACAGAATGTTTTGGCCTTGAAGGGTGTGAAACAAGTTAACAAGGCAACCAGTGCAGAACATGGAACACTGGTTAGGACATGTTGTATCATACACTACTGGCCATTAAAATTGCTACACGACGAAGATGACGTGCTACAGACGCAAAATTTAACTGAAAGGAAGAAGATGCTGTGATATGCAAATGGTCAGCTTTTCAGAGCATTCACACGAGGTTGGCGCCGGTGGCGACACCTACAACGTGCTGACACGAGGAAAGTTTCCAACCGATTTCTCATGCACAAACAACAGTTGACCGGCGTTGCCTGGTGAAACGTTGTTTTGATGCCTCGTGTAAGGAGGAGAAATGCGTACCGTAACGTTTCCGACTTTGATTAAGGTCGGATTGTAGCCTATCGCGATTGTGGTTTATCGTATCGTGACATTGCTGCTCGCGTCGGTCGAGATCCGATGACTGTTAGCAGAATATGGAATCGGTGGGTTCAGGAGGGTAATACGGAATGCCGTGCTGGATCCCAACAGCCTCGTATCACTGGCAGTCTAGATGACAAGCATCTTATCCACACGGCTGTAACGGATCGTGCAGCAACATCTCGATCCCTGAGTCAACAGACGGGGACGTTTGCAAGACAACAATCATCTGCACGAACAGTTCGACGACGTTTGCAGCAGCACGGACTATCAGCTCGGAGACCACGGCTGTGGTTACCCTTGACACTGCATCACACACAGGAGCGCCTGCGATGGTGTACCCGACGTTGAACCTGGGTGCACAAATGGCAACACGTTATTTTTTCGGATGAATCCAGGTTCTATTTACAGTATCATAATGTTTGCATCCATGTTTGGCGACATCGCGGTCAACGCACATTGGAAGCGTGTATTCGTCATCGCCATACTGGCGTATCACCCGGCGTGATGGTATGGGGTGCCATTGGTTACACGTCTCGGTCTCTTCTTGTTCGCATTGCCGGCACTTTCAACAGTGGACGTTCCATTTCAGATGTGTTACGATCCGTGGCTATACCCTTCATTCGATCCCTGTGAAACCCTACATTTCAGCAGGATAATGCACGACCGCACGTTGCAGGTCATGTATGGGTCTTTCTGGATACAGAAAATGTTCGACTGCTGCCCTGGCCAGCACATTCTCCAGATCTCTCACCAACTGAAAGCATCTGGTCAATTGTGGCCGAGCAACTGGCTCGTCACAATACGCCAGTCACTACTCTTGATGAACTGTGGTATCGTGTTGAAGCTGCATGGGCAGCTGTACCTGTACACGCCGTCTGAGCTCTGTTTGACTCAATGCCCAGGCGTATCGAGGCCGTTATTACGGCCAGAAGTGGTTGTTCTGGATACTGATTTCTCAGGATCTATGCACCCAAATTGCGTGAAAATGTAATCACATGGCAGTTCTAGTATAATATATTTGTCCAATGAATACCCTTTTATCATCTGCATTTCTTCTTGGTGTAGCAATTTTAATGGCCAGTAGTGTAAATGCTCTCGGTAACAGCCTACCCCCTGTCATAATTCCATGCGTGAATTTTAAAAAGCATATGATATTAGGAGCACCTGCTGGCACATTGGGTCTTGCCGTTAAAGGAGGCTGGATGAACTCAGAATGTTTTGTGAAAGTCATTCATCACTTCATCAAGTTCTCTGCCAGCTCAAAGTCAAATCCACCTTTGATACTGATGAATAATGATGAGAGCCACTACTCAATAGAGGCAATAGATCTGTGCAATGAAAATGGGATAACAATTCTGACAATTCCACCTCATTGCGCCAATAAACTGCAGCCTCTTGATGTCAGCGTTATGAAATCTTTCCATACATTTTATGATGCCGCTGTAGCTACATGGATGATGTCACATCCGGGTGAAACATTTTCAATTTACAATGTTGCTCACTGTGTGGAGATAGCATATCCCCGAGGAATGACTCCTCTCAGTATCATTGCCAGATATAACAAGACAGGAATATTTCCTTTAGATCGCCATGCGTTCAATGAGGATGATTTTCTTCCATCCTCTGATACCGACAGACCTCTAAATGAAAGCCTGGAAACACACATATCACCCGAAAAAGACCTTAAACCTGAAACTGATGTGGGACACCCACCACATGATGAAAGTGAACCACAGTCTATAGAATCCAGTCCTTCGCAGTCACATGGAAGATCTGCAACGATGTCTTATCTCTCTCCAGAAGACATATGAGGTTTCCCAAAGGCAAAACCAAGAAAAAGTTGCAGTCGCCGACGGCCTAAAGGAAGGAGGATGATTGCGACCGACACACCAGAAAGGAATGAACTACAAATGAAAAAGAAACGAAAAGACATTAAGGGACCTAAAGCAAAGAGAGCTTTATTCCTAGTTGATGAAACTGATGCTGACGAAAGTGAACTAATTTTGTACGATTCTTGAGATGATGAGACCTTTGATCAGATACAACTGATTCCAGAACCGGAAATGGTAAACTTTGAAAACTTACAGCGCTCACCCAAAGTGGGTGACTTTGTTTTAGTAGAATTTGAGGCAATAAAGGAAATATATTATTTAGGAAAAATTCTTTCAATTGTAGGGGGAGTCACCCAAATGTGAAGTTACATTTTTTAGGAAAAGTTTGAAACTAGATAACAAATTTGTGATGCCTGTAATTCCAAATATTTCGTTCATTGACACAAAATGCATAAAATTGTTATTGGCTAACCCTACTACAACACATAGCAAGACAAAAATACAACAATCTGCTGTTTCATTTGAGATCAACTTTGCTCCTTATGATGTTCGTTAGAATTTGAGGCACTGTCTCACTGTACCCACCATTAAAAATTCATGGGTACAGTGAGACACTTTCATGATTAATTTTTTTAAAAGGAAAGAGAATACATTAAAATATTATTGTACCACTTAGAACATTCTTAAGCACAGTATACATGGTTGCCATAAGATATTAAACCAATAAAGATTTTTTAAAAGTGTAATTTGGATTTCAAATTTTGTACCTCACTGTTTCCACTCTTCCCCTACTTCATCCAGATATCTCATCCAACCTTGCTACCTGAAACAGCACTTACTGTGTCAAAGTGAAACCTTCATATGTCTCTTCACTTCTGCTGTCACAGTGTCTGTATTTCTCTGATAAGTTTTCATATTTGCGTAGGTCTCTTTGTGACCTATTAACAGAAACAACCTTTAATAGATGGCAGTATGTTTGTGCAATGATTTTAATAATTACTAACAGCAGGAATGTACAGATTATTCGATTCAACTTAACTTCTCCATATCTTAGTTTATTACTGTTTGGATATTTCACGCTAAATATAATTGATAGAAATGCAATTTTTGCCTCTGCTAGTACTACCACTAATTTTTCTGCTGCAGCTACAAGTTATAGAACCAAAGATATTAGAACTTTATGTGTGCATTTATTGTGACGTGCAGATACTAAATAATTAATTTTTTTGTCTACACTACCCAGAACACCAAACAGACTACTATATCTAAATCATACTGAACGAGGTGGAGCAGTGGATAGCACAATTCGATTGTATTCAGAAAGATAGTGGTTCAAACCTGCGTCCAAGCATCCTAGTTTAGATGTTCGGTCATTTCTCTAGATCACTTCAGCGAAATGCCAGGAATGTTCCTTTCAAAGTGCATGACCTTATTTCCTTCGCCATACTTTGCTAATCTGAGCTTGTGGCCCATCTGTAATGACCTCATTTTTGTAGAGACGTTATACATTGATCTCTTCCTCCTACATCTAAATCATTATTTTGTGCATTTCAGAGAGGTGGAAGCTCATGACATGAAAGTGATGCTGTAGCAGCTTCCACCAATAGTGCTGCAGAGCCTACAGAAGGAAATGACGTGGAGTTGCTGCATGAATAAGTGGGGGGGGGGGGGGGGGGGGGGGGGAAATTACCATATATTGTAAAGACCATCTACATGTCACAAAACTGGATTTTATCACAGAACTTAGTGGGGAAATGACATTTGAAATTTCAGCAATACAGCTGTTGGTAAACAAAGTGCCCCTGATTGTTGTAGGTCTGTACTGATCTCCTAGTAGTATTGTGGGCAGTTTCTTACAAAACATGGAGAAAAGATAGAAAATGTATGTAATAAGTATAAGAACATAAGTATTGTTATAGCTGGTGATTTTAATATAGATTCCTTGAAGTATACTAAAGATTATGAAAATGTAAATGTAATTCTGTGTAGCTATAATTTGTGAGACAGAGTTAATGGGCCAACCAGACTAACTAAAGACTTCTCTAGCTGTATAGATGACTTTTACACCAACTTAGATAACTGCAGAGTTGACATAACAAATCTTCACCTCTGTGATCATCTTTGCCAGATAATGAAAATACTGAAAATGTAAGATTCACGAAGTACATATGACACGATGGAAATAAGATGTACAAATGAAAAACGTTTAGAGAAATTGGAGTCAGCACTGCAGTCTGAGACATGGAATGACATATATTGTGCAGAAAATATTGCAGACAAATGGAATAACTTTTATAACACTCTCTTTGCCCATTTCAATGAAACATGTCCAGTTACTTTCAAAAAGAAATATACTCAAAACCACATAAGACTTCCTTCAGAAGTAAAACAGCTGAAGAAGAAAAAGTTTATTACTTGGAAAATCTATAAAGAGTTCCCAGACACAACTAGGGACAACTACCAAACAAGTCGAAAAGCCTATAAACAAGCACTACATGTATACACAAAGGAAATTATGCAGCAAAAATTTGCTATCTCAGATAACATAAGCAAATCAGTATGGAACTGTGTAAATGAGATAATCAGCAGAAAACCAAAGCCTAGTGTCAACAATATCCAACTAATGACTGATAATGTAAATATTTCAGATCCATATACGATCAGCAATGTTTTTAATACCCACTTTATAAATTCAGGTAACATGTGTGTTACCTCTGACACTGATGATTACAGAACTCTTTACCAGGTACAAAAATCAGTGTTTATGTGTGAAACAGATACAACTGAAGTGGAGGGAATCATAAATAAAATGCAAAACAAATTCTCTATGGGATGGGATGAAAACTCCACCATTATATTAAAACAATGCAAACATTCACTCATACCTGTTCTGGTCCACCTCTTCAATGAACGTTTGAATAAAGGTGTGATTCCGTCCAAATTAAAATATACAATAGTCAAGCCATTGCACAAAAACGTAGTATCGACAAAGTCAAAAACTTCCGACCCATTAGCTTAATTCCAATCCTAAGCAATCCTAACTATTATAGTTAGGAAACTTTCTTGTCAAAGAAAAAGTGCAACTAGAAACCCGACATGGTTTTAGGGAAGGCTATTCAACACCATCTGCGATATGTGATATAGTACATACGATACTTATGAAATTAGATGAAAAAGAAAGGGTGGCACGTTTGTTCTGGTGGCATGTTTGTTCCTAGATTTATCCCAGGCATTTGGCACAGTACCTCATGAACTGCTACTTGAGAAACTGGAAACTTATGGTATCAGAGGAATAGCCAAAAGTCTCATACAGTCATACCTACAAGACAGAAATCAGGTCACACAAGTCACACACAAAGTGGGCAGCGTTATTAATAAGTACGGCTCTAGTCCAGCTATAGTAAAGTATTGTGTACCCCAAGGGTCAGTTCTGGGTCCTTTATTGTTCATACTATATGTTAATGATGTGCCCACAGAACACAACAACAAGATACTTAATTAAACGGATGACACAACCGTTGTTAACTGGGGAACCAACAAGAATGTTTTGGCCCAAAATTGTTCTGGTGTCTTATTTGGATTGAAGAATTACTTCCAGAACAATCACTTAAGCTTAGACATCAATAAAACAAATCTAATGGAATTTCAAATACACCACAAAGAAGGTGAAATACAATGGAGTGCTGTGTCTGATGATGGTTCAGATATGAAATTGAATGATAAAACTTCCTTCCTTGGTGTAATGTTAGATCAGCATCTCTCTTGGGAGCATCATATCGATTTATTATGCTAAAAACTAAGCCAATCAATTTATGGAATGTGGACAATGTCACAAGTTCTTAAATATGAGCAAATGAGTATAATCTACTGTGCTTTAGTGTCGCCATACCTCACATATGGAATTAAAGCGTGGGGATGTGCTGCTGCCAAACATGTAAATAGGGTATTCCTCCTTCAAAAAAAGACAGTTAGGATCATGTGTAAGCTTAGATATAATGAGTCCTGAAAAGAAACTTTCAAAACTAAGAAACTACTAACACTCCCATTACCATATATTTATAAAACTATTCAGCTGATGCTAAAATACAAGCAGTACAATCATCTAAATAGAGAAGTGCACATTTACAATACTAGGAGGGCTAATGATTATCACCTGGAAAGAAATAATACAGAAATTGCAGACAAGAGCCCCTATTACATGGGGATCAAATTTCATAACAAACTTCCAAAAAAAGTTAAAAAGCTTAAGTGGAAGCTGCTCTGAAATTGCCTTGAAGGAGTTCCTCAGCAATAATTGTTTTTATAGCATTAAGGAATTCCTCTCAGATGAGTAGAATACTTTCATTTGTATAAATAGTGTTTACATGTACAAAAAAAAGCAACATAATTTTTTATCTGTAGGTCTTTTGTATATAACTGTTTCTCACAGTATTATAAGGGGAAATAATCAATATGTAAACTATCCAAAACGGAACCTTGTATTTGTCCATGGAGAATAAACAAATAAATACTGGAACAGCAACTGCCACCACAAGCAATATGGAATCAGGAGGATCTGCTACACCCAGATCTTCAACACCAACAAAATCTAAGGAGGCTGAAGATGGCTATTGTCATGCAGTGCAACTACTTGCAGATACCCTGAAATAAAATGATAATGGTAATGTGGACAGTTTCATAAAATATCTGGCAACAGTTTATGAAAACTATTAACAGACATAGACCAAGACCACAGTAGCAAATCAATAAATTTTGTGTATGTTACATGTGCACACACTATTTAAATGAAATTAGATTTCTATCTTGGAAATGAATTAAATCCTTATGGGAAGGCTTGCGTGCCTCAGCGATACAGGTAGCTGTACCGTAGGTGCAACTGCAATGGAGGGGCATCTTTTAAAATGTCAGGCAAATGGGTGGTTCCTGAAGAAGGGCAGCAGCCTTTTCAGTAGTTGCAGGGGCAACAGTCTGGATGACTGACTGAACTGGCCTTTCAACATCAGCCAAATGGCCTTGCTGTGCTCATACTGCAAACCACTGAAAGCAAGGGGAAAGTACACCTGTAAGATTTCCTGAGAGCATCCAGTTTTGATGTGTGGTTAAATGATGACAACCTCTTGGGCAAAATATTACTGAGGTATAATATTTCTTCATTTCGATCTCCGTTCAGGTACTAATCAGGAGAGCAGCTTTATCAGGAGAAACAAAACTGGCGTTTATGAATCAGGGCGTTGAATGTCAGGTCCCTTAATTGGGCAGGTAGCTTAGAAAATTTAAAAAGGGAAATGGATAGGTTAATGTTAGGTATAGTGAGAGTTAATTAGTTCAGTGGCAGGACAAATTGGACTTATGGGCTATAAATACAAAATCAGATAGGCGTAATGCAGGAATAGGTTTAATGATGAATAAAAATTAGGAATGCAGATAAGCTACTATGAACGTCATAGTGAGTGCCTACCACAGTAGTACAAGTGTATATGCCAACAAGCTCTGCAGATGGTGAAGAGGTTGAAGAAATGTATGGTGAGAAAAAAGAAATTATTCAGATAGTTAAGGGAGACTAAAATTTAATAGTTGCTGGGGACTGGAATTCGGTAGTAGGAAAAGGAAGAGGATGAAAGTAGTAGGTGAATATGGATGTTTAAGAATCATGAAAGAAGGCTGTATATGTGAAAAATACCTGGAGCCACTGAAAGATTTCAGATTGATTATATAACGGTAAGACAGAGGGTTGGGAACCAGTTTTTAAATTGTATGATATTTCCAGAGGTAGATGTAGACTCTGACCACAATTTATTGATTACAGACGATAGATTAAAACTGAAGAAACTGCAAAAAGTTAGCAATTTAAAGAGATGGGACCCAGATAAACTGAAAGAACCAGACATTGTACAGAGTTTCAGAGAGAGCATTAGAGAACAGTTGACAAGGACAGGGGAAAGGAAAACAGTAGAAGTAGTATGGATAGCTTTGAGAGATGAAATAGTGTAGACAGCAGAGGATAAAGTGGGTAAAAAGACGAGATCTAGTAGAAATCCTTGGGTAACAAAAGAGATATTGAATTTAATTGATGAAAGGAGAAAATATAAAAAATGCAGCAAATCAAGCAGGCAAAATGAAATACAAACATCTCAAACATGAAATCAACAGGAACTGCAAAATGTCTAAGTGTGAATAGTTAGAGGACATATGTAAGGACATAGAAGCATAAATCATTAGGGGAAAGATAAGTGCCGCCTACAGAAAAATTACGGAGACCTTTGGAGGAAAGAGATCCACCTGTATGATTATCAAGAGCTCAAATGGAAAACCAGTCCTAAGCAATGAAGGGGAAACAAGAAGGTGGAAGGAGTATGTAGAGTTTCCGCACAGTGGTGATGTACTTGATGGCAGTGTTATGGAAATGGAAGAGGACATAGATGAAGATGAGGTGGGAGGTATGATACTGCATGAAGAATTCGACAGTGCACTGAAACACCAAAGTTGAAACAAGGACCTACTGATATCCTTGGGTAAGCAAGCCATGATAGAACTCTTACACCTGGTGAGAAAGATGGGTGACACATTCGAAATACCCTCAGACATCAAGAAGAGTATTATAATTCCAGTTCCACATAAAGCTGCTGCTACAGATGTGAAAAGTACCATGCTGAAAGTTTAATGAGTTACCATTGCAAAACATACGCAAGGAAAAATCTGGTGGACGATGAACCCAGGGTAGAGACATTTCCATTCTGCACAAATATAGGAAAACACAAGCCAATACTAACCCTAGTACTTAGAAGCTAAGTTAAGGAAAGACAAACTTACGTTTATAGCATTTGTAGGCATAGAGAGCTTTTTTCAGTGTTGACTGGAACAAGCTCATTCAAATTTTCAAGGTGGCAGGCATAAAATACAAGGAGCGAAAGGCTATTTACAATTTGTACAGAAACCAGATGGCAGTTAAAAGAGTCGAGGGGCATGAAAGGACAACAGTAGCTGAGAAGGGAGTGAGGCAGGACTTTAGCCTATCCCCAATGTCATTCAATCTGTACATGGAGCAAGCCCCCTCCATGAAAAACACGACCACACCATAACACCACCGCCTCCGAATTTTACTGTCGTCACTACACACACTGGAAGATGACTTTCACTGGGTGTTAGCCATATCCACACCCTGCCATCGGATCGCCACATTGTGTTCCGTGACTCGTCACTCCACACAACGTTTTTCCACTGTTCAGTCGTCCAATGTTTACGCTCCTTACAACAAGCGAGGCGTCGTTTGGCATTTACCGGCGCGATGTGTTGCTTATCAACAGTGGCTCGAGCACGAAATCCAAGTTTTCTCACTTCCCGCCTAACTGTCATGTCATCAATCCTGATGCAGTTTGATGGCCTGGAAAGATGTCTGCCTATTACACATTACGACCCTCTTCAACTGTTTTCACTCTCTGTCAGTCAACAGACAAGGTCGGCCTGTACGCTTTTATGCTGTACGTGTCCCTTCATATTTCCACTTCACCATCATATCGGAATCAGTAGACCTAGGGATGTTTAGGAGTGTGGAAATCTCGCGTACAGACATTTGACACAAGTGACACCCAATTACCTGACCACGTACGAAGTCTGTGAGTTCTGCAGAGCACCCCATTCTGGTCTCTCACGGTGTCTAATGACTACCGAGGTGGCTGATATGGAGTACCTGGCAGTAGGTGGCCGCACAATGCCCCTAATATGAAAAACGTATGTTCTCGAGGGTGTCCGGATACTTTTGATCACACAGTGTAGGTTACCAGAAAGTGTTTGACACGGTGCCCATTGCAGACTGCTATCAAAAGTCCGAGCGTACAGACTAGGTTGCCAAATATGTGAGTGAAGACCTTTTTTTCATTTATTGGGTTTCGGAAATTGCCCACACAGCCATCTCAAAACTGGAAGCATTGTAGCATAATTTGTTGAGACAGCTCAGAGTATACGTTGTTTTAAGTCGTACGCTGTTACGATGTTACATAAGCTCAAGATAGGACAAATACCGAGATAAAACAGATTCTACTTCCTCAGTATACTGGAACCATTTAACAGGACGAAATGTAGCGCAGGAAACACAGGGGTAGTATTGTATGCTACTGGTAACACAGCCTACGCCTACATCCACAGTTAGATGGATACCCTGCATATCACACATAAGTGTCTGGCAGAGGGTTTATCGAACTCCCTTCACAATAATTCTCTGTCATTCCAATCCCGAACAGCGGGCGGAAAAAACAGAGCGCCAATGTCTTTGTGTGCGAGCTCTGATTTCCCTTATTTTATCATGGTTATACTTCCTCCCCATGTCTGGTCGCCGTCAGCAAAATATTTTCGCATTCGGAGGGGAAAGTTGGTGATCGAAATTTCCTGAGAAATACGCCTTTTTTTTTAAAGATGTCCAACCCAAATTCTGTATCATGCCAGTGACGCTCTCTCCCCTATTTGTCGATGACACAAAACTTGCTGCTCTTCTTTGAACTTTCTCGATGTACTCCGTCAGTCCCATCTGGTAAGGATCCCTCACCACGCAGCAGTATTCTAAAAGAGGACGGACAAGCGTAGTGTAGGCAGCACTTTAGTAGATCTGTTGCATTTTCTGTTTGCCAATAAAATGCAGTCTTTGGTTAGCTTCCCCATACCATTTTGTATGTGTTCTTTCCAGTTTAAGTTGTCTGTAATTATAATTCCTAGGTAGTTACTTGAATTTAAGGTTTTTTGATTTGACTGATTTATCGTGTAACCGAAGTTTAATGGATTCCTTTTAGCACTCATGTGGATGACCTCACACTTTTCATTATTTAGAGTAAATTGCCAATTTCCCCACCATACAGATATCGTTCCTAAATCGTTTTGCAATTTGTTTTGACCTTCTGATGACTTTACTAGACTAAAAACGACAGCATCATCTGCAAATAACTTAAGATGGCTGCTCATATAAATACAATAAGACGTGATAAATCGGTGTTCGTACACAATTGGGACATTCCCAATTCAATCCATATTAATGACTATGTATCTAAACTAGCAATAAAATGTTCTTTTGTATGTTACACAAGAACTGTTTTCAAAAGCTGCAGCCAGAGAATTGAATATTCGTTTTTGTCTATCAGCACCGTCTAGACTGGAGAACAGTTTACAAGTACGAGATTTGTGTATTACAGCCACACGTAAGGTACATTAGGATTCAGACACGTATTTATACAAGGTACATGGTGGCATATGAGGGTGGTTTAAAAAGTTCTCGGAAGCACCACGGGAGGTCAGTGCTAGCGCAACGAGTTCGTCACGTGATATTCACTGGACTGTTGCCTGTAAACACGTGCCACGTCAGAGAGCTGTGGCTGTGACGTGGCTCTGTTGTTGTTCCCACGTAGTGATTTGCGAAGATGGAAAAAAATCGAGATTCGAGCAGTAAGTACTTCGTAAAGAAACGTATGAAAGCTAAGGACATTCATGCCGGTTTGCAGAGTACACTGGGGGACTCTACTGCTTCATATTCCACTGTTGCCAAGTGGACAAATGAATTTAAATTTGGTCGGGAGAGCGTAGACGATGATCTGCTGAGTGGTCGGCCAACAAGTGTCATTACTCCAGAAATCACTGCAAAAGAGCACGGAGGATCGCCGACTGAAAGTGCGTGAAAGTGCTCACGCTTGCCAGATGTCATCTGAAAGAGTATATCATCACTTTTTAACTGAAGAATTAGAAATGAAAAATTATCTGTATGCGGGGTGCCGTGACGCTTCATGATGGATCAAAAACGCATGAGAATGGACATATTGGAACAATGTTTGGCCCGTCTTAGGAGAAATGAGCAAGCTTTTTTGCTCCCATTTGTGACCACAGATGAAACTTGTGTGCGATACTATAGTCCAGAGACAAAACAACAGTCAAAACAGTGGAAACATGCTGATTCTCTGCCACCAAAGAAAGCCGAGACAATTCCTACAGTGGGAAAGGCCACGGTATCAGTGTTCTGTTTGTAGATTGTCTCTCCGCTGGGCAAACAATTACTGGAGAATACTATGCTAACCTCCTGCAGAAATTGAAGCTAGAGATACGCGGGAGAAGGCCCGGTTTACCAAGGAAGAAAGTCATATTCCATCAAGACAATGTGCGCCCGCACACATGTGCCGTCGCTATGGCAAAATTACACGGACAAAGGTATGAACTGTTGCCACCCCCGCCTTATTTACCTGATGTGGCTCCTTCAGACTTCCACCTCTTCCCAAAACTAAAAAAACTTTTCTTGGCGGACGAAGATTCACTTCAAACGAAGAATTAATAGCCAGAGTTAACTACTATTTTGCTGGCCTAGAGGAAACTCATTTTCGAGATGGGCTCAAGGCACTGGAACATCGTTGGACCAAGTACATTAATCTATAAGAAGACTACATTGAAGAATAAAAAAAGTTTCAGTGACATAAGTAGTTTTTTCTATTCTGTTCTGAGAACTTTTCACACCACCCTCATATGCCTTCCTGTAGCAGGGAAAAGAAGGGAACCGGCGGAAAAATGCTCCTATCGGAAGAAGGCGAATATGGTGCTCTTTATTTAAGAGACTCTGAAAAGTGGAGTACGAGCTGCCTCATTCTGGCAGTTAGAATGCAGTCTGTTATTCTTCATCTATCACTGTAACTTTTAATACATACCTAGAGAACAGATGCTGTACTAGACTAATTTGCGTCAGCTCTATCGAATGAACTCGTAAAATTCACTTTAAGAGTCATTTTGTCTGTTATGGCGCGTCACAAGACACATTTGATGCCCAGTATTTGTTTTGGCTGACAGCTACTCACTGCAAAAACGAAACTGCAACACGAGAGGAAATAGTTACAGCCCACACAGAATCGCACAGGTCCAGTGTGGGCTGTAATTATCGTATGCTAGCGAAACCTGGTAGGTATGCTAATGCGTTGATGCGGAATCGATTTATATGGAAAAGAATTAGGCCCATTTTTGGGTAGCACGCACACACACACACACACACACACACAGGTACTGGGTGGTCCATCAAACGAAAAAACTATAAAGAACAAAACTCGTCTAGCTTGAAGGGGGAAACCAGATGGCGCTATTGTTGGGTCGCTAGATGGCACTGCCATAGGTCAAACGGATATCAACTGCGTTTTTTAAGAATGGGAATCCCCATTTTTTTATTACATATTCGTGTAGTACGTAAACAAATATGAATGTTCTAGTCTGACCACTTTTTTTTCGCTTTGTGATAGATGGCGCTGTAACCGTCACAAACGTATGGCTCACAATTTTAGACGAACAGTTGGTAACAGCCAGGTTTTTTAAATTAAAATACAGAACGTAGGTACGTTTGAACATTTTAATTCGGTTGTTCCAATGTGATACATGTACCTTTGTGAACTTATCATTTCTGAGAACACATACTGTTACTGCGTGATTAACTGTAATTACCGCATTAATGCAATAAATGCTCAAAATGATGTCCGTTAACCACAATGCATTTGGCAATACGTGTAACGACATTCCTCTCAACAGCGAGTAGTTCGCCTTCCGTAATGTTCGCACATGCATTGACAATGCGCTGACGCATGCTGTCAGGCGTTGTCGGTGGATCACGATAGCAAATATCCTTCAACTTTTTCCACAGATAGAAATCTGAGGACGTCAGATCCGGTGAACGTGCGGGCCACAGTATGGTGCTTCGACAATCAATCCACCTGTCATGAAATGTGCTATTCAATGCCACTTCAACCGCATGTGAGCTATGTGCCGGACATCCATCATGTTGGAATTACATCGCCATTCTGTCATGCAGTGAAACATCTTGTAGTAACATCTGTACAACATTACATAGGAAATCAGCACACATTGCACAATTTCGATTGTCACCGATAAAATGGCGTCCTATTATCCTTCCGCCCGTAATGCCGCACCGTACATTAATCCACCAAGGTAGCTGATGTTCCACTTGTCGCAGCCATCGTGAATTTTCCGTTGCCCAATAGTGCATATTATGCCGGTCTACGTTACCGCTGTTGGTGAATGACGCTTCGTCGCAAAAAAAGAACGCGTGCGTAAAATCTGTTATCGTCCTGTAATTTCTCTTGTGCCCAGTGGCAGAACTGTACACGACGTTCAAAGTCGTCGCCATGCAATTCCTGGTGGATAGAAATATGGTACGGGTGCAATCGATGTTGATGTAGCATTCTCAACACCGACGTTTTCGAGATTCCCGATTTTGTCTGCTACTGATGTGCGGATTAGCCGCGACAGCAGCTAAAACACCTACTTGGCCGTCATCATTTGTTGCAGGTCGTGGTTTGACGTTTCACACGTGGGTGAACACTTCCTGTTTCCTTAAATAACCTAACTATCGGGCGAACGGTCCGGATACTGGGATGATGTCGTCCAGGATACCGAGCAGCAGACATAGCACACCACCGTTGGGCATTTTGATCACAGTAGCCATACATCGACACGATATCGACCTTTTCCCGCAATTGGTAAACTGTCCATTTTAACACGGGTAATGTATCATGAATCAAATACCGTCCGCACTGACGGAATGTTACGTGATACCACGTACTTATACGTTTGTGACTATTACAGCGCCATCTATCACAAAGCGAAAAAAGTGGTCCAATAAAACATTCATATTTCGTTATGTACTACACGAATATGTAATAAAAATGGGGGTTCCTATTTAAAAAAATAAACGCTGTTGATATCCGTTTGACCTATGGCAGCACCATCTAGTGGTCCAACCATAGCGCCATCTGATTTCCCCCCTTCAAGCTAGACGAGTTTCGTTCTTTGTAGTTTTCTCGTTTGACGCTTATTTCGTGAAATGTTTGGTCTGGTCGTGTCTGTGTGTGTGTTAATTGTAAAATTAATTAAACATTTAAAATACGATTAACAGTATGCACAAATGCTGAAGACAACGTAAAAAACGATACAGTACCACCCCACCCCCCCCTCCTTTCCTCCGTCCTTTCCCTGGGCTCCCTCTTGCCCCATTCCATCCTGTGTTTCTCCCTACCTAACCTCTCCCGACGTCCCTTCTCCCCCCCCCCCCCCCGAGTCCTTTTGTATTCCCATCCTCTGCCTTCCCCACCCCCTGTTGCATCTGCCCAACATCCCCGACCCCGTTTGTGGGTCCTAATCCTCCATTGGCTCCTTTCTCCCTTCCCCCCCTTCGCTTTTCCTCACCTTCCCCCCTTTTTTATATTCCCGTCATCTGCCCAGTTTCCCCCCACCAGCTCTCGGCTGTGGTATCTCATATTTTAGTGCAGTGTTCCAGTGAATGTTCAGTGTTGTTTCGTCTTTACAAGTGTTGTGAACAGAAACCATGCCGTTGCTGGGTGTGAATTTTATGTCTTTTGCGAACAGAAACCAGACTGTTGCGGTGTTTTTTTTTAATTGTCTACTATTTTACCTGTCTGCTTCAGATGTATTTTATTAGCATGATCATCCCTTTATTGTATGTTCTAAGTTCCACGATTTTTTCGCCATGATACCCTTTCAGTCTCCGTTTTTATCGCCTGTTTTTTATTCTATATTATCTTCACCTTTTCAAAACAAACTCTGTAGGCTGAAGAGCGGCGTACTAAGCTGCTACCAGCCCGCCTCCTATGGGGGGAATCGAAATCCAATAAAGGAAAAAAAAAGTGAAAGGCAATCTCTCAAAATGTGAATGAGGTACCTGCCAGTTAGTTTTGAAAACTGTCGACAGGGGCGCCACAGAGTGTAGTTGCTGAAAATGGCTTACAAGGCAGCTAAAGCGTTTTGTGTGCTGGAATTTGCCCGCTGCCAATCGTCAGTGACTATTCAAAGGCCTTTGACGTGATACCACCTGTGCCGTTTCCAACAAGACAGTCTACGGACCGCTTCTTTGCCGAGAGAACTGCCAATAGTATCACCTATCTCGAAGTGCATAAATTGTCAATCGTGCCACATCTTGAAACTGAAAGCAGGGTTTTCGTCTTTTAACACTACGGCGCCCCTCCCCCCCCCCCCCCCCCCCCCCGACCCCCGGCACACCTCCACAACTGTGTATATGAGATAACCGGAACGAGATGTTGCCACATCTCAGGATAGGCCATGATGCGGGCACTCTCCAGGTGCTACTCGAGTGTCCACAGAGGTCGCCGGACTTGACACCTTCAGATTTTTTTCCTGTGGGGTAACATCGAGGTTTGCACTTCTGTCCCAGTTCTACGGCAGAACCTCCAATACTTGCGACACCACAGTGGAGCAGCTGTTCTTACTGTCTACTCAGATATGTTGGGTATGAGCAGAGTTGGACTACCGATTATGTGTACAGTATGAGGAAGGATGGACACATAGAACATTTATAAACATTGTAAAAAATACTGTGAGGTCCGTCTTTCATATACTGTATCATTTATTACGTTATTCTTGGCTGTTTATCTCTACCAAATTTCTGAAATGTTTCACAGACTTTATAATTACTGTGTATATAGACTCATTCCATGACCAAGTAGCTTAGGATAGCATGGTACCATGGATATGAAATATAAATAAAATTCTTTTTTAAAAGTCTTCTGGACGCAGTTTGCTCATTTGGCCAAAGAAGTCGATGTTACACACTGAGAGAAAGGAACCTACGAGTGAAATTGCATTTTCGTGTTGATATTGTCTGTGTAGCAGAAAAACCTTTTTCGAAACATTTTTACTTGAGTTAAACAATGCAGACACTTATTGACACTCATGAAAATATCGGCATTCTTTGAATACATCTCATCAATGGGATTTCCATCATCTATGGCATACGGAAGCGATGGTTATTTTTCTTTTATTATCTTTTCTTACCCTTCACTCAATATGGTTAGTGAGGGATAATAGTGGTACAAAATTATAACGTTTATACTATCAAAAATTTTAGAAGTATACAAAAATTTATCTTAATATATCGACAGAGTCCTTAAAATACATGATTTTAGGTACAACATGATAGTTATTTCACAATCTATAAACTGAATGAAACGATTCATTGTAATTACGTAACGTGAGGAATGCAAAGAGACCAATATGAAGTGAAGGAATAAAAACACACAAACTGTCAATTCTATGTGGTGGGCCTTTGCTTAAAGATTTTTGGAGTCTGGAACAAATGAATATGGAAGTTAAGTACTTTAGTAAACAGGTAGTGGATTAGGTGTGGAATGGATATTGGGCGTGAAGTTGTGAAGGTTTTTCTGGAGAGCTGATTGGAGGGATAATAAAAATAGGGATAATCGGTAATAAATGAAAGATTAGGACATAGAAGAGAAAGAGGCGAGTATGGATATGGAGAAAGAAAGAAAGGGCCCGTGACAGCTGATGGCACAGGTATAAGCCAGAGTCAAAAGGGGTTCAATGAAAATGTTCTAGGAGATGATGTGAAAATTATGTAGGTATAAGGTAGAGGTATGAGCTGTTACAGATGCGGCAGTGTGTAAAGACAGGAGGTTAGACAAGAAAAGATACTTTGGATGGTATCAGGTATTTTGGAGCTGTAGGATATTCTTATGTGTTCAATCACAGTGAAGAGAGGACATAATTTGATGAGTGGCTAATTGACTCACCTGCGGGACAAGAAAGGGACAGAGAACGAGAAGTGAATGCTGTTTGAAGACTTAAAATACTTGTACAATTTTGGGGTTCAGGTGGCTAAGTCACATTTAAAAAGGTATGCACTTTATACACCAAGGTTTGAAGATGTAAATAATGGTGGGGAAGCTTCATTCCTGAAGTGTAGCTGGCTAATTCTTTTACGTGTGCAGCGAGCCAAGAGTCTGGGGTGGGAGAGATTGGGTAGTTTTAAACTTTTTGGAGTAGGGACTGATCAAATTTCGCATCATTGTGGGTGATGTCATTAGGATGGATTGCAAAGTGGTTAATTTTGGAGACGTTGTTCGGTAGAGGGAGTAGCAGATAGCAGATAGCATTGGGAACAGATAGGGTTTGTTGCATTGTGGCTCGATATGACAAATGGGGAAAGTCTTCTGAAGAAAGAAAGGCATGCTATTAGACTGTTACGATAGTACTGATTGGCTTCAAAGTTTTATACCTAAGGCTTCCCAATAGGTTTACAATCATATGTGGAGGTAGTACAGGATGTGAACAGGTAGGCTATTGGGATTAAGGCATCCAGGTAGGGTCTATAGAGCGACAATCGGATAGACCGATTGATACTTGATTCCAGTGATGATGTTTTCTGCAGTGATTTAGCTGGAATGATAGGTTAAAAGTGGGATAGTGATTGTGTGACCATGGAAAGAGTCATTAGACACCAGCACTTGATTCTGACACGGGGAAGTTACTGTGGGCATTGAGAGTGATGGTAGTGCTAGAGATAGGGAAGGTCTTAGCTGTGCCTGTGAGAAAGTCAAGAGGATTAGAATGACGGGAAAAAGGTTTCACAGCTTACAGGAAAGTGATTGGGTAAGATGGTGAATGCTTTAGGGATTGTTGATGAACAGTGGTGTACCTAAGTCGAGCACTGAGAACTTCATCTCAACACACAGATTGTGGACTGTGTCTTCACTTTGTAAGCTTGTAAGAAGGTCACATTGAGGACAAGGGTTTGAAGTTTGTGTTCACTGAGTGTCCTCATGAACAGAATCGTGGTTTGCAGAAGCACGAGATCTTGTGGGAAAGGAGGTTTCAGCAGTGTCGTAGTTTACTTAACGTTAGGGAGTAGTATTCAGGTTAAGGGGAGTGTGATAAGGCTTACGGAAGGGAACTGAGATGGTTGTAAACGACGTGTACTTGATGACTGGCTCTCAGGTATCCAGTTGGATGGCAGTGTTGAGATACTATGAGACATCCCCCAGACTCGCCCAAACCATTTTCAGGCAAAGTCACTATATCAGAAAGTTATGAGTGTGGCGTGTCAGATTATCTCGACAATACCATTCAGCTGGAAACAATATTTCATTAGTAGCTTACACCAGGGACCATTTTATTCACACAGAAGCGTACTGGGTTGGAACAGCAGGTGGCTAAGAGATCAAGGTGGTATATGGAACAGGCGATAAGGTAAAAAATGGTCAAATGGCTCTGAGCACTATGGGACTTAACATTTGAGGTCATCAGTCCCCTAGAAATTAGAGCTACTTAAGCCTAACTAACCTAAGGACATGACACACACCCCCAGACTGAAGCGCGTAGAACCGCTTGGCCACACTGGCCGGCCGACAAGGTAAACTAGAGGGAAGTCCATCAAATTAGTTGGATAGTGGTCAGGCATTTTACATCTTCAGGTGTGGGATGGAATTGTATAGGTTTGGAGAGGGGAAGAAAGGGGAGAGGGGATGAGTTATATGGGAACAGTTTAGTTATGTATTCTCAATTCGACTATGGCGACAGTCATTATACAATGGTCAAGCCATTTTATGCTAATTCGGTTGTTCCAGAAGTGTTGGTCCAATAAGGTTCAAAATGGCTCTGAGCAGTATGGGACTCAACATATGAGGTCATCAGTCCCCTAGAACATAGAATTACTTAAACCTAACTAACCTAAGGGCATCACACACATCCATGCCCGAGGCAGGATTCGAACCTGCAACTGTAGCGGGTCCAATAAGACATACAGGATGGTATGTAAGTGTATGGTACGTATATGGTAACTGCTGTACTTGAGAAAAGTCATGAATCGTGATCTGGAGCACTATTTAAATCAGCTAATGAATGTGATAAAGTCCATGAGCTGGAAACTTGTATCATTTTAAGGAAAAAAGGTAGTGGCTCAGTTGGAAGAGCATTACTGGTGGCAGATGAGGGCCTGGGTTCCTGTTGTGGTCCATTAGATTGTTCCAAGTGATCAAGTGAATGTCTGATGTTAGAAAAAGTGAGACCGTGTTACTACCATTCGCTGATTCGTGTACGAATGTGGGTTCATCCAGAGGAATGGTGATCACTGTAACATCCAGATTTGTTGAGGTGAGGAGGTTCATCTGCAGGTGCAGGACAAACTCCACACTCGGGCCCCACCAGACAGCTGCCTCTGCACCTCCTCCAGCGACCGGTCCTTCGTCTCGGGAACCACGAAGAACACGAACAGGGCGCCGGCGACTGCCACGGAGCCGAAGATCCAGAAGGTTCCCTGGACGCCGACGGCGGAGCTGAGCTCGCTGAAGAAGGTGGTGACCAGGAAGGAGAAGGTCCAGCTGACGAGGCAGCAGAGGGAGCCCGCAAAGGCGCGCACCTCGGGGGCGTACAGCTCTCCGAGCAGCACCCAGGTGACGGGCCCGAGCCCCAGCGAGAAGGCCACCACGAACAGGCAGAGGCTGGCGAGGGGCAGCCAGTCCAGGCCCTCGGCCTCGCCACTGGAGTCCAGCTGGAAGTAGGCTCCCAGGAGCAGAGCGCACAGCCCCACCACTGCGGCGGACGCCACGAGCAGCGGCCTGCGGCCCGCGCGGTCCACCACCAGTGACGCAACCAGCGTCGCCACCACCTGCATGGCGCCCACCACCACGGCAGACGTATCCGCCTCCAGGGCTCCGCCCGACGCTCTCTGCGACACCGACATTTCGAAACGTCTCAGGTCCCTGCTTTTGGAAGGCAACGTAGACGACAGATACAGTAAGGCGGGTTGTACACTGGGATGCAATCAACAAAGGTAGGGCAGGCAGCATGTGCCCACTTCTACGTGGGCCGTGCTGTGTCTAGGACACAGTTCACTGTGCGAGCACCACACGTGCCCACTCACGCGGATGGTGTCTCAGAATGATGATGATGATGGTGAAGGTGAAGGTGATGGAGAAATATTGATACAAGGGCAAATCAAACAGTATGTTACACTTTCAAGTTCTGGCCATTTATTAAACCACATACACATAGGGAACACGGCTACGGCAATATACAATGTAAGTTCAGTTCCCCATATAGTCTCCAACAGACTGTAAACATTCCTCGGAATGAGCAACCAAGTTTTCGATTCCAGATGCGGAGAAATCACCCCCAGCGCAATGTGACCACCTGGATACAGCTGCTTTCACTTCATCATTGTTTCGGAATCGTCGTCCACTGAGATCGTCTTTCATCTTGCTGAACACATGATAATCGCATGGCACTAGGCCTGGGTCTCACACTTGAATCGCTCAGCAGTTCTGCATTACACTGTTTGATCATTGTTATCAAAGTCCCAATTTCCATTGTTTTGAAGAGACAGACACTCCTGGAGTCATGATATGATCAGTGTTTGGATATCACCTCATGTCATAGCTGGTGGGGATTGAGTGAATCCTGGTGGTACAACAGCACTTCAAGGACATCCTCATCTCTTCCCTCTCATGCGACAGTCTCATGTGCCATTTGTCAACAGGACACTGGTCGTTCACACGTGCCAAATTTCTTCATGAAATTTGTGCAGCATGTTGAGGTAATCACATGGCCAGCACGATCCCAAGATCTATTCCCAACAGAAGATGTGTGGAACCACGTTAAATGTCAATTGTCTTAGTGTCGGCATCCAGATATTAAGGGTAAGGTGAAACACTTGTGGGTCAGCTTGCCTCAGGATACGGTATAACTGTTTCATGGCTTCTTCTCAACCAAATAAGTACATACATCCAGGCCACAGGTAGGGTAACGCCGTACTAGTAAGTGGGCTCATACTGTCAATTTCTTTTTCAATTTGAATTGAATTTGAAATAACTGAAGTAACGTCACACATCCTTCCACCCCATTTCTTCGTTTTTTCCTTCCCCTGGGTGTTCGGCTTCTTGTCGGGCAGTGTATTGTTACTATTATTTAAATTCTAGTAATCTGTAGAGTGTTAATTGTAGTTGGTTGGTTGGTTGACTTGAGGGGAAGGAACAAAACAGGAAGGTCACCAGTCCCATTGGATTATGGAAGGATGGGGAACCGTCCCAGCATTTCCCAAAGAAATTTAGGGAAATCACAGAAAACGTAAATCAGGATGGCCAGAAGCGGGTTTGAACCACCATCCTCCCAAATGCGAATCCAGTGTGCTAACCACTGCGCCACATCACTCGGTATTAAATGTGAGTTTCGCAATATGTGATATTCGGGAGGAGTGGTGGGGGGGGGGGGGGGGGGAATGGGGATATGGTGAGAAACCAACCCCAGAACTGGACTGTGGATCTGTTGTTGCAGTCTTCCACAATATGCTGCCCCAAATTCGAAGCTGCACAGCAACAAAGTTACATAATTAATTTTTCGTTTGTTCATAGTTACATATCTCTTGTTCTGATTGAAATGCCTCCACCACAGTACCACAGCGTGCTGTTAGATGAGCCAAAATAAATTGGCCCTGCCGATTGCCAGATTTGAGATTGGTGGGGTTCATTACTTTCCTGCATTAGTAGGTTAACAATGTGACAACAATCGATGGTGAATTGGTAGAAGCGTACACCAACAGTAACCCACCATATGACATGTGGTTAGCTGGCAGGAATGCTTTTAGTGCTGCAAAAAAAAAAAAAAAAAGAAGCTGAATGAGAAAGAACTATATCTGTGTGATGGAGAAGAAAGTGGAAGAGTGGTGGAGGCACCAATGTTCGGAGACCAGGGGTATCACTGTCAATCTGATAGTGAGAAATGTCAGAATTAGTCACAGATCAGTTTTCAGTATCTTGGATGGCACATTGGGCACGGCAAAGGCCGCCACCCAATGGCTTCCTGACTGCTTATGCCCATTGTAAAGCCCACCAAATCGATGCAGCTGTGAAGATGCAGCAACTCTCTCAGACCAGTCCAGAGGACTTCTTTAGCTGCCTGATCTCCATGGCCGAAGTACTGGGTGTATTACAGGGACACTGAGACAAAAGAGCAAAGCAAGAACATGTGCATTCATGACTATCAGAAAACTCGAAAACTCAACCAACATCGGAGAAGCTGATGATGTGTGTGTTCATGACTGCTACAGTGTGGTTGGTCTACTAGCAATTACACTCGGAAGTGTAAATCAGTCACAGGAGCATACAACTGAAATCTCTTGCAAGGTTATGGGAGGTTGTGATGATGAAGTGTAGCGAGAAGCTGTCCGACTTAGTGCCACTGGTCGATGAAAATGCACAGTCTGTAGAATTCTGTGACCATTGTCACTGAAGTTGAAATCTGCTGATTTGTTAGGCCACATCATTTTTCTTCGCATGATCGCCGTTTCGACCCCGTTGCTTGGATCTTCCTCAAGATCTTATGCCGCAGATTGTGCTCAGTCTACAACGGACAGTAAAAGATCCTGAAGTAGATCCCAGCAGAGGGGTTGAAATGTCGATCACTCCAAGAAATATGACACGATCAGGCTGGCTGGAGTGGCCGTGTGGTTCTAGGCGCTACAGTATGGAACCGCGAGACCGCTACGGTCGCAGGTTCGAATCCTGCCTCAGGCATGGATGTGTGTGTGCTGTCCTTAGGTTAGTTAGGTTTAAGTAGTTCTACGTTCTAGGGGACTGATAATCTCATAGGTTGAGTCCCATAGTGCTCAGAGCCATTTGAACCATTTTTTGACACGATCAAACAACCCAGAACATTTTAACTTCAGTGCCCCAGATTGCCCTGGACAGGTCACAGTCACACAGTGTGTCTCTTTTCCGTGCAAAATTTTTCCTCATCTCCCTTATTCTCCTGATACGGCACCCATGACCTTCTTGCGTATCCAGAACCAGGACACAGTGATTTTCAAGGTGGAATGTTTCTTCAACAGCCAAAATTCAGTCTTGTACAACTAAGTGATGCACTGTTGGGAAAAATGTGTCACATTCATGAGTGAATATGAAGGGATAGATAACAATACAAGCAATGTTCATGACCACAGCTTCTCAAGGTGCCACAGATGAAATTTTAACCCAATAAGAAGGGGCACCAGATTGTAAAAATAACATTAAAACTAGATTTGTACTCTTGCCCATTGTGGCCGCTCTGTGGTCTTTGTGTGGACCCCAGACGATGCTGGGATACCCGGCAATGAACATGTTGACAGCCTGGCCAAACAGGCCACCAGTAAACCATCTCTGGACATTGGCCTCCCGGAGACTGATTTGCGAGCGATGTTACGCCGCAAAGTTTTCCAACTTTGGGACACTGAATGGCGCAACCTGACCACGCCAAACAAACTCTGTCCTATCAAGGAGACGACGAGTGTGTGGCGGTCATCCATGCGGGTCTCTCGCAAGGAGTCCGTTGTCCTGTGCCAGCTGCGCATTGGGCACGCAGGGGTGACGCACGGCCACTTATTGCGCCGTGAGGACGCGCCTCTATGTCGGTGCGGATCCGCTTTGACGGTGGTCCACATTTTGTTGGAGTGTCCCCTTTTAGCTGTGCTCAGGCAGACGTTAGCGCTACCTGACACGCTCCCTGCCCTTTTAACAAATGACACTGTCATGGCAGGCTTAGTTCTGCGTTTTATTCAGGCAGGGGTTTTTTATCACGTAATCTGAGTGTTAGTTATGTCTTTTTTGTTTTGAGTCTGGCCTTTGGCCTACGATTATAGACTGGGTTTTCGAGTGTTTCTCGGTGTTTGGCTTTTCCTTTATTATCTCTATGGTCAGCCAACCACTGTCACACTCTGTGTGATTTTATTTCGTTTTGTCTGATCTCTGTGTATGTCTTTCTTGTCTTGTGTCGTGTGTCGTCTTTTCCATAGTCGTTTTTATTCTCTGTGGGTGTTTTCAGTTTTGGACCAAGGGACCAATGACCGTAGCAGTCTGGTCCCTTTAATCCCACAAACCAACTAAGCTAGATTTGTACTAGTGAGGACTATCTTAGATGGCGCATTCTCTTGGCCAAACGTCCCTCACTGTGAATCGTCACAAGAGTCGCTGGCAGATTTTGCTCACCAGGAAGATATCGGACGCGTAGAAAAGCACAGCATTGATGCCACAGAGCTGGAAGCACGTGACGAGCCCCAGCCCCGCGACGATTCCCCGACCGGCAGCAGGGGTGCTCAGCCCCTCCCGGAGGGACCCGGACCTCCCGTTCCCGGAGTCCTCCTCCAGAGCCGCCCTCGCCTCGGCCAGCTCCGCCTCCACGTCCCAGCGCGGTCCCCTCAGCCAGCGGAGGGTCGCCCGGGCCTCGTCCTCCCGGCCACCCTGCAGCAGGTAGGGGGGAGTCTCGGGCACCAGCGAGAGTGCCACCAGGAAGACCGCGGGCACCACGGCGCAGCCCACGGAGGTCCAGAACAGGCCGGTCACCGCACCCAGCACGTAGACGTAGAGGGTGCCGACGGTGAGCAGCAGCTGGAAGTAGCCGCACAGTGCTCCCCGGACTTCCTTCTGGGCCACCTCGGCGATGTACACCGGCGCCAGCACGTTGAAGGCTCCGCCCGCAGCTCCGGTCAGCAGGCGGCCCACGCACAGCAACGCCAGCTGCGGATAGAGGTTCCCCATGTAATCTTACATGTATGTCTGGACTCACAATTGGTCACCCCTTCAAATGAGAACACTAATTGAGCGGAACAATATAGATGATTTAAAAGACATCAGCAGCCACTTTGTTGTTCTTGTTGGTCTCCAATTTATACTCTCTGATCATAAGAACCGAGTCAGTCCTATGTAATGCGGAAATCACCACTAGATATCAACAGAGGTGGGCCCCTACGGTATAAAACGGGGTGAGGAGTATTGTGTTGTCAGCAGAGAAGCAGTAATTTTCACGTGATTTTTCAAACCACTTCAGGGAATCCAGCCAGATAATATTTACAGCGACCATCTACAATTATGTGATCAAAAATATCCGGACACCTGACTGAAAATTACTTACAAGTTCAGGGCGCCCTCCATCGGTTCAAATGGCTCTGAGCACTATGGGACTTTAGGCTCTGAGGTCATCGGTCACCAAGAACTTAGAACTACTTAAACCTAACTATCTTAAAGACATCACATACATCCATGCCCGAAGCAGGATTCGAATTTGCGACCACAGCAGTCACGGGGTTCTGGACTGAAGTGCGTAGAACCGCTCGACCACAATGACCGGCCCCTCCATCAGTAATGCTGGAATTCAATATGGTGTTGGCCCACCCTTAGCCTTGATGACAGCTTCCACTTCCGCAGGTCTATGGTCAATTAGGTGCTCGAAGGTTTCATGGGGAATGGTAGCTGAGTCTTCACGGAGTGCTGCATCGAGGAGAAGTATTGATGTCAGTTGGTGAGGCCTGGCACAAAATCGGCGTTCGAAAACATCCTAAGGGTGACCTGTAGGATTCAGGTCAGGATTCTGTGCAGGCCAGTCCATTACAGGGATGTTATCATCGTGTGACCACTCCGCCACAGGCCGTGAATCATGAATGTGTGGTCGATGGTGTTGAAAGATGTAATCGCCATCCCCGAATTGCTCTTCAACAGTGGGAAGCAAGAAGGCGCTTAAAACATCAGTGTAGGCCTGTGCTGTGATAGTGCCACGCGAAACAACAAGGGGTGCAAGCCCCCTCCATGAAAAACAAGACCACACCAAACACCACCGCCTCCAAATTTTATTGTTGGCAGATGATGTTCATTGGGCATTCGCCATACTCACAAACCTCCCATCGGATCGCCACATTGTGCACCGTGATTCATCACTCCACACGACGTTTTTCCACTGTTCAACCGTCCAATGTTTATGCTCTTTACACTAAGCGAGGCATTGTTTGGCATTTATCAGTGTGATGTGTAGCTTATGAGTAGCTGCTCGACCATGAAATCCAAGTTTTGTAAACCCCCACCTAACTGTCATTGTACTTTGGGTGGATCCTGATGCAGTTTGGAATTCCTGTGTGATGGTCTGGATTGATGTCTGCCTATTACACATTACGACCCTCTTCAACTGCCGGCGGACTCTGTCAGTCAACAGATGAGGTCGGCCTGTATGCTTTGTGCTGTACGTGCCCCTTTAAGTTTCCACCTCACTGTCACATCGGACGTTTAGGAGTGTGGAAGTCTTGCGTACAGACGTTTGACCCAAGTGATACCCAGTCACCTGACCACATTCGAAGTCCATGAGTTCCGTGAAGCGCCCCATTCTGCTCTCTCACAATGTCTAACGACAAACTGAGGTCGCTGATATGGAGTACCTGGCAGTAGGTGGCAGCACAATGCAACTAATATGAAAAACGTATGTTTCTGGGTTGGTCAGATACTTTTGATAGTGTATTTCGGCTGGAGTACACCCCGTCATTTTCAAGGCACAAACTGCAACAGACAGGCGATGTGCAAGCAAATTTAAAAGCTCAGTTCTCGGAGTAATTCTGGAATGATAACACACACACAAACACACACACACACACACACACACACACACACACACACACACACACACACACACACTGTCCACTAGTGCCACCAAGGATGACCAAAGTGAGAGGCATCGACAGTAAAAGACTAAGAACTAGCAAGTGAGGTAACATTGTCTTAGGTTAGTGGTGTTTAACGTCCCGTCGACAACGAGGTCATTAGAGACGGAGCGCAAGCTCGGGTTAGGGAAGGATGGGGAAGGAAATCGGCCGTGCCCTTTCAAAGGAACCATCCCGGCATTTGCCTGAATCGATTTAGGGAAATCACGGAAAACCTAAATCAGGATGGCTGGAGACGGGATTGAACCATCGTCCTCCCGAATGCGAGTCCAGTGTGCTAACCACTGCGCCACCTCGCTCGGTGAGGTAACATTGTCCTTCTGTTTTCTGACACGGGAAAGAGCAGGATTGCAAGCAGATTTTAAACAAAAACCTGCATCCCTGTTTACAACGCTGCTCGTTACATTAATCTCAACAGCTCCCATAATAACACTGTCCCGTTATCTGAACGTGCATGCTATTATCTCGGTATTGTTATGTAACATAGGGTGACCAGTATCCAAACAATGTTCAGCAGTAGCAGATGTAGAATGAGATTTTCACTCTGCAGCGGAGGGTGCGCTGATATGAAACTTCCTGGCAGATTAAAACTGTGTGCCGGACCGACACTCGAACTCGGGACCCGAGTTCGAATCTCGGTCCGGCACACAGTTTTAATCTGCCAGCAAGTTTCATATCAGCACACACTCCGCTGCAGAGTGAAAATCTCATTCTTGAAACATCCCCCAGGCTGTGGCTAAGCCATGTCTCTGCAATATCCTTTCTTTCAGGAGTGCTAGTTCTGCAAGGTTCGCAGGAGAGCTTCTGTAAAGTTTGGAAGGTAGGAGACGAGGTACTGGCAGAAGTAAAGCTGTGAGGACGGGGCGTGAGTCGCGCTTGGGTAGCTCAGTTGGTAGAGCACTTGCCTGCGAAAGGCAAAGGTCCCGAGTTCGAGTCTCTGTCCGACACACAGTTTTAATCTGCCAGGAAGTTTCAGTAGCAGATCTAGTTGGCTGCTGTAATCGTGTCTGCCTTTTACACTGAGTCCATCGGTTCTCCACGGTCCTGATAGTTTGACCAATATATGCCAAGCTGCAGTTACAAGGAATGCTATATACAACCGTCTTAGGCAGACCAAGATCATCCTTAACAGAACCCAAAAACACTCTAATTTGAGATGGAGGTCTGAAAACACATTTCACATCGTATTTCCGTAAAATACGACCGATCTTGTTGGAAATTCGTCTTGCGTAAGGCAAAAAGGCAGTAGACTCAGTATCATCAGTCACCCGATGCACTGTTGGTCGATAGCGCAACGCACGTTCAATCTATCACTATAACCATTCTGACGGAATGTAGTTTGAAGATGGGCCAGCTCAGCTGGCAAAGTGTCAGTGCCGGAAATGACATGTGCCCTGTGTGCCAAAGTACGGAGTACCCCTTCACATTGAGCTGGATTGTGACAAATATCAGCCTGTGAATAGAAGTCAGTGTGAGTACGTTTCCGGTAAACTACATTTCCCAATGATCTATTAATCTTACTCCTAATCAAAACGTGAAGAAAGGGAAGGCAACCATCCTCTTCCACCTCCATCATAAAACGAGTGTTCGGGTGGATCGAGTTCAGATGTTCTAAAAAGGTTTTCAAATTCTCCGTACCATGAGACCAAACAACAAAAGTATCATCAACATACATGAAGAAACAGGCGGGTTTCAAAGGTGCTGACTCCAATGCACGTTGCTCGAGGTCTCCCATAAACAAATTTGCAATCACAGGAGACAACGGGCTACCCATAGCACCTCCATCTGTCTGCTCGTAATGCTGGTCACTGAATAAAAAGTACCGTAAGCGGATGTCAACAAATGTCGAAAGACATTAGTTAATTCAACACCAAACCTATACTCAATTAACCGCAACAAATCAGACAGAGGAACACGAGTGAACAGAGAGACCACATCAAAACTTACTAGAATATCAGTCATTGAAGTGCATTCGCTCCAAACGACACAAGAAATCATCTGAGTTCCTGATACTTGTAAACAGGGATGGAGATTTTTGTTTATGTTATGTAACAATACCGAGATATTGGCATGCAAGTCCAGCTATTGGGACAGTGTTATTAAGGAAGCTGTTGAGATTAAATTAGCGAGCAACCTTGTAAACAGGGATGGAGGCTTTTGTTTGAACTCTGCTATGAATCCTGCCCTCTTCCAAGTCAAAAAACAGAGGGACAAAGTCAATGTTACCTCACCTGCTAGTTCGTAGTCTTTCACTATCGATACCTCTGGCTTTGGTCATCCTTGTGGCACTAGTGTTCAGCGTTTGTGTGTGTGTGTGTGTGTGTGTGTGTGTGTGTGTGTGTGTAATCTTTCCTGAATTGCTCCAGGAAACGAGGCTTTAAATTTGCCTGTACATCGCCTGTCCGTTGCAGTTTGTGCCTTGAAAATGGCGGGGAGTACCCCTGCTGAGATATCGGCGGTCGCTGTAAATATTACCTGGCTGAATTGCCATAAGTAGATTGAAAATTGTATAGGTCAGGAGAAAATCGGGTCTCACAGATTACATCAGAAATCAGTGACTTCAAATGTGGACTACCCATTGGATATCCCCTGAGTGACAATCATCAGGAACGTTCCAGGCCCTCTAAAGCTACCCAAGTCGACTGTTGGTGACGTTGTTGTGAAGTGGAAATGTGAAGGGACAGCCACGACTAAACCGAGACCAGAACAGACCTCGTGTACTGAAGGAGAGAAACCGTCGTGCATTGTGAAGATCGACTGTTAAGAGAGGACGGAATCTCCAGTGAGTACCAAAGTTCTACCAGCAGTTCGGCTTGCACAGTGATTGTGCAAAAAGGCGTTAAGAATCATGTGGTACAATAGTCGAGCCGGTCTTCATTTAGTAAGCGGCGCTCGAGATGGTGTAAAAAGCGATGGCACTGCACAGTGTATGACTGTATACACGTGGTTTGGAGTGACGAGGAAGGCTGTACCGTGTAGCAATCTGGTGGAAGGATTTGTGTCTCTCGAATGCCTTGAGAATGTTGCCCGCCATAAAGTGTAATACCAGCAGTGAAGTATGGAGAAGACGGTGTTACGGAATCTTTCGTGTCTAGGGCGTGGTTTCCTTATTGTACTTGCAGAGGCAGACAAAAATGTTTTACAGGATTTTTCACTGCATACAGTAGAGGAACATTTGGGAGATGATGATTGTATAAGGACGACACTGTTCCTTTTTTACGACAGCATCTTTAAGGGGACATTGTACGTGAAATTCGTTGAAATTTGACATTTTCTGTTTTCTACTCCATAATGTACTTTGGAGTTTCCTGAACATTTCGGTACATAATACATTAAAATCAGACAATTGTGGGACCTTCAAATAGTATTTTGAATGTTGACGTGTGACTGTCAAATTTCGCGGCTACGCATATACTGGCACAGTTGAGCAGTCATATCTTGGGAACTACACCGTCTAGAAGGCTGTGAATTGCTTTGTTCTGTGCCTGCTGCTACGTCTCAGACGTTCGAATTAATAATAAACAAATCAGTCCTTTGTTTCTGATACTAATTTTCGTTCAAAGTAGTGTCGTGTCTGATTGCAAGACAATAAAATGTGCTGGAAAAGTAGCAGACAAAGTAGTTGATGAATTACAGCAATACTATGCGAAGGCCATTAGAGATAACTATGACAATTTAGAGAAGATGAAAAGAGCTGTGTGGAGCACTTTCTTTCATCGAATATCAACCGATGAAAAGCCATGTCATGCTTTGTGTCCACCTCCACAAAACACTTTGTGTAAATATAGGCAAGCTGAATTTTCTGACACCCTGCATGAATTTACACTTAAAAATTCTCTTCCTTCAGCAGTAATGGAGGCAATCAAAGATATTTACAGAGATTTGGCAAATCCTGAGCTACTAAGCAAATCTTTACATAGGAAGACCCAGAATGTAAATGAGTCTTTCAATTATGTTGTGTGGTGGCATGTGCGTAAAAATGTATTTGTTGGCTTTGTGACTCTAAAGTTAGCAGTGCCTCAAGCTGAAATAACTTTTAATGGTGGGAAATATGAAAGAATTAAGGTTCTGGAGAAGTTAGGGGTAAGATTGGGACAGAACGCAGTTAAAGGACTGCAGGAAGGGGATGAGTTTCATGTACGTGAAGCAGAGTTAGCTGCTCAGCAAATGACAAAAGAAACCAGAAAGAAGAGGAGGAGGCAAGCACTGGGCTGTTGTGACACTGAAGAAGACACAGGCTATGGGCCAGGGCAATTCTAGAGCATAAAAGACGCAGAAATGTAAGTCAGTATAAGAATTTGTAATTAAAAAGTTTTAAACCTCAATATCTCTGAACTACATTCTTTTGCAATAAATTACCCATTTTCTAAAAAAGTACTCATGGTAGAGGCATGAAATTCTCACAGCATGCCAAGAGTGATATTCAACACATATGGAACTAGAATGATTAAAATATCCTAAGTTGTTTTGTTTTTGTTCATTTATTTACAAAATCTGTCAAAAAATGAGTGTTTGAAAAAAAAGAGGACATGCCCCACAATACAATTTTAGTAATAATTCTAGTCCAGTATATCTAGAAAAGTGCATTCAATAATTATGGAAAACTGTAAGTTTGTCTCTTAAAGAGTTTCCACGATAATGGGTCACAAAATTAGATAAAATTTAACATTGGCAGCAAAGGAGAAACTGGGTGATCAAAAAGTCAATATAAATTTGAAAACTGAATAAATCACGGAATAATGTAGATGGAGAAGTACAAATTGGCACATATGCATGGAATGACATGGGTTTTATTAGAGCCAAAAAAATACAAAAGTTCAAAAAATGTCCGACAGATGGCGCTTCATCTGGTCAGAATAGCAATGATTAGCATAACAAAGTAAGACAAAGCATCGATTATGTTCTTTACAGCAAATGCTCAATATGTCCACCATCATTCCTCAACAATAGCTCTAGTCGAGGAATAATGTTGTGAACAGCACTGAAAAGCATGTCCGGAGTTACGGCGAGACATTGGCGTCGGATGTTGTCTTTCAGCATCCCTAGAGATGTCGGTCGATCACGATACACTTGCGATTTCAGGTAACCCCAAAGCCAATAATCGCACGGACTGAGGTCTGGGAACCTGGGAGGCCAAGCATGACGAAAGTGGCGGCTGAGCACACGATCATCACCAAACGTCGTGCGCAAGAGATATTTCACGCGTCTAGCAGTATGGGATGGAGCGCCATCCTGCATAAACATCGTACGTTCCAGCAGGTGTTTATCAGCCACGCTGGGGATGATGCGGTTGTGTAACATATTCGCGTACCTCTCACCCTTCACTGTAGCACTTACAAAACCAGAATCACGCATTTCCTCGAAGAAAAAAGGCCCGATAACGGTAGATGTGGTAAATCCAACCCATACCGCCACTTTCTCGTCGTGCAATGGAGTTTCCACGACAGTTCTAGGATTTTCGGTAGCCCAAATTCTGCAGTTGTGGGCGTTGACAGACCCTCGGAGCGTGAAATGAGCTTCGTCGGTCCACAACACGTTACTCAACCAATCGTCATCTTCCGCCATGTTTTGAAACGCCCACACCGCAAATGCCCTCCGCTTCACTAAATCGCCAGGTAACAGTTCACGATGCCGATGGATTTTGTACGGATAGCATTGTAGGGTACGCCTAAGTGCCAACCAAACAGTAGTGTATGGAAAGCCGGTGCGACATGCGACTGCACGAGCGCTGACTTCTCCGTGCATAGACGAACACGCTACAGTATCCATTTCTTCCTGAACTGTCTCAGCAGCATTACGCCTTGTGCTCGGTCGGCCACTATGGGGTCTATCGTGTAAACAACCCATGGCTTCAAACTTCGAAATCATTCTCGCCACAGCTGCATTTGTCAATGGACCTTTACCTGTTCCAATCCCCTTCCTATGGCTTTAGGATCGTAACGCTGAACTAGCACATTCCCCATTCTGATAATACAGCTTCAGTAAAGGCGCCTTTTCAGGTAACGTCAACATGCTGCGACTGCTGGCGCATCTGATTCTCTCTCTCATTACAGCTCCTTTTATACACGATTGTCATGCGCAGTCACTGACGTTTTGCTATCCAGCGCCATCTGTCGGACATTTTGTGAACTTTGTTTTTTTTTTGTTCTAATAAAACTCAATGTCATTCAAAGCATGTGTGTCAGTTTTTACCTCTCTATCTAAATTATTCCGTGGTTTATTAAGTTTTCAAATTTATACTGACTTTTTGATCACCCGGTACAATGTCCCCTTAAGGCAATTTCTTTTTGGAGCAATACACCACCACTTGTGTCTTGTGCTGTTCGTTTAAGTACATCCCAGGTTTCGGTCTTTCATGTTATTTTGAGGTATTTGATTTTATGCCTTTAACATACATTGCAAGACACTCAGCATGTTGTCAAGTTCAATGTTGGCCAAAAATTAAGAAAAATATTGGTTCCCCACGAAATGTCAGATTTAAAATGGTAACAGATCATTAAATAATCATAGGATCCCGTCGTATTTACTAAAAGCAGGCTTACGTTGTTAAATAAAAGATGAACACATGTCCCTAAAACATAAGTACGTTTTAAGGACATCAGAGTGTATTCATTGTGCAACAGGGCGCAGAAGTGGTAGTATAGGCTGTGAACAGTGGTGCTGGAAGTTTACAAAGCAGGTCTCAGTCCAGTCACTTCCACAGGTTATGCAGTCTGCACACGCTACCATAAAACAGTATAGCATTCCGAATGATACTCTCAGCATACACCATCGCAAAATCGCTTTGGACCTCGCCGCAACTAGACATGAAGCTACACGGTGACACTTATTGAACTGTATGAACAAAAACGTAAATTAGTTAGAAACTACGGCGTGCACACATTTTATTCAACATGTAAACGCCACTACAGATGTTCGGATTTAGGTTATGACATATTCGGTATGCCCACCCTCATTAGCGATGATGTGGCGCAGACGAATAGCGAAATTCTGCGTGACGGCTGAAGTGTCAGAACGTTGATACTGTCGGTGACCTCCTGAATACCTGTTTTCAGCTCAGAAATGGTATTGGGATTGTTGTTGTACACCCTGCCTTTAGTACAGACCCACAAAATGAGTCGCACGTGTTCAGATCCAGAGGATATGGCAGACAATGGAGGCCCACGCCAGTAGCCTCTGAGTAGCCCAGAATGAGAATACGGTCCCCAAAGTGCTCCTCCAGGACATCAAACACTGTCCAGCTTTGATGGTGTCGAGCTCCGTCTCGCATGCATCACATCTCGTCGAAATCAGAGGCACTTTGGAAAACAGGGATGAAATCATCTTCCAAAACCTTCACATAGAGTTTGGTAGTACCATGGTATTGAGGAATATCGCACCGATTATTCCGTGACTGGACACTGTCCACCACACAATCCCATGTTTAGGGTGAAGAGACTTCGCGATTGAGAAATGCGAATTCTCAGTTCCCCAAATGCGCCAGTTCTGCTTATTGACAAACCCGTCCAAATGAAAGAGGGCTTCATTGCTAAACCAAACGAATTAAAGAAAACCATGCACATACTAATTTCCACAGTGCCCTGAGGCCAACTGTGCAGTTTGAATGTCATAATGCAAACCGTTATTTGATATACACTACTGGCCATTAAAATTGCTACACCAAGAAGAAATGCTGATGATAAACAGGTTTTCATTGGACAAATATATTATACTAGAACTGACATATGATTACATTTTCACGCAATTTGCGTACATAGATCCTGAGAAATCAGTACCCAGAACAACCACCTGTGGCAGTAATAACGACCTTGATACGCCTGGGCATTGAGTAAGAGCTTGGATGGTGTGTACAGGTACAGCTGCCCATGCAGCTTCAACGGGATAGCATAGTTCATCAAGAGTAGTGACTGGCGTATTGTGACGAGCCAGTTGCTCGGCCACCATTGACCAGACATTTCAATTGGTGAGAGATCTGGAGAATGTGCTGGCCAGCGCAGCAGTCGAACATTTTCTATATCCAGAAAGGCCCATACAGGACCTGCAACATGCGGTCGTGCATTATGCTGCTTAAATGTAGGGTTTTGCAGGGATCGCATGAAGAGTAGAGCCACGGGTCGTAACACATCTGAAATGTAAGCTCCACTGATCAAAGTGCCGTCAATGCAAACAAGAGGTGACCGAGACGTGTAACCAATGCCACCCCATACCATCACGCCGGGTGATACGCCAGTATGGCGATGACGAATACACGCTTCCAATGTGCGTTCGACGCGATGTCGCCAAACACGGATGCGACCAGCATGATGCTGTAAACAGAACCAGGATTCATCCGAAAAAATGACGTTTTGCCATTCGTGCACCCAGGTTCGTCGTCGAGTACACCATCGCAGGCGCTCCTGTCTGTGATGCAGCGTCAAGGGTAACCCCAGACACGGTCTCCGAGCTGACAGTCCGTGCTGCTGCAAACGTCGTCCAACTGTTGGTGCAGATGGTTGTTGTCTTGCAAACGTCCCCATCTGTTGACTCAGGGATCGAGACGTGGCTGCACGATCCGTTACAGCCATGCAGATAAGATGCCTGTCATTTCGATACGAGGCCGTTCGTATCCAGCACGGCGTTCCGTATCACCCTACTGAACCCACCGATTCCATATTCTGCTAACAGTCATCGGATCTCGTCCAACGCGAGCACCAATGTCGCGATAAGCTACAATCCGACCTTTATCAAAGTCGGAAATGTGATGGTACGCATTTCGCCTCCTTACACGAGGCATCACAAGAGCGTTTCACCAGGCGGCGCCGGTCAACTGCTGTTTGTGTATGAGCAATCGGTTGGGAACTTTCCTCATGTCAGCACACTGCATGTGTCGCCACCGGCGCCAGCCTTGTGTGAATGCTCTGAAAAGCTAATCATTTGCATATAACAGCATCTTCTTCCTGTCGGTTAAATTTCGCGTCTGTAGCACGTAATGTTCGCGGTATAGCAATTTTAATGGCCAGTAGTGTAGTTCAATAAGAACGGTGTGCGGTGTGGTGGTGCGGAGGAGTACAGCAGGACTCACCGAGTCTCCCCAGATGAGGAACGCCCAGCCGGCCAGGAAGAGGGGGCCCAGGCAGAGCCCGGCCCGCTTGCGTCCCAGCACGTCGGCCAGCCGCCCCACGGGCAGCGAGAACGCCAGCGCCCCCAGCGACATGCAGCCCGAGACCCAGGACAGCTGCCACGACTGGTAGCACTGCGCTCCGGCCGCACTGCAGCTCCGGGATGGCCACGCTGGTCCAGCCGAGTGTCGTGCCCGTGCCCAGCGCCCCGATGCTCACTGCGGACAGGTCCGGGCGAGGCCGAGGTCAGTCTGGGACTCTGGGTGTCTGCTGGTGGCTCTCACAGAAACAGTAGAATATCCAGAATGAGATTTTCACTCTGCAGCGGAGTGTGTGCTGATATGAAACTCTCTCGGTCTGGCACACAGTTTTAATCTGCCACGAAGTTTCATATCAGCGCACACTCCGCTGCAGAGTGAAAATCTCATTCTGGAAACATCCCCCAGGCTGTGGCTAAGCCATGTCTCCGCAATATCCTTTCTTTCAGGAGTGCAAGTTCTGCAAGGTTCGCAGGAAAGCTTCTATTAAGTTTGGAAGGTAGGAGACGAGGTACTGGCAGAAGTAAAGCTGTGAGGACGGGGCGTGAGTCGTGCTTGGGTAGCTCAGTTGGTAGAGTACTTGCCCGCAAAAGGCAAAGGTCCCGAGTATGAGTCTCGGTCGGGCACACAGTTTTAATCTACCAGGAAGTTTCATATCAGCGCACACTCCGCTGCAGAGTGAAAATCTCATTCTGGATACCTTTGGAATGTTTTGTATCACCGTGTTCGTGCCGGGCCTCACTGAATGACATCAATACCCGTCCTCAGCGCAGCACTCCGTGAAGAATGGGCTGCCATTCGCCAAGAAACCTTCCAGCACCTGATTAAAAGTGTGCCTGCGAGAGTGGAAGCTGTCATCAAGGCTAAGGGTGGACCAACAGCATACTGAATTCCAGCATTACCGATGGAGGGCGCCATGAACTTGTAGGTAATCAGCCAGGTGTCTGGATAATTTTCCTCTTCACCAGGAGTAACACTAATGTGGCTCTCCAAAACATTTTAAGGATGGGAACTCTCCCTAAAAATGGTTCAAATGGCTCTGAGCACTATGGGACTTAACTTCTGAGGTCATCAGTCTCCTAGAACTTGGAACTACTTAAACCTAACTAACCTAAGGACATAACACACATCCATGCCCGAAGCAGGATTCGAACCTGCGCGACTGTAGCGCCTAGAACTGCTCAGCCACCCCAGCCCGGCAGTATGGATGTGAGGCAGCTGCTGTGAAAACAATTAAAGACTAGTAGTATATAGGTTTCTGGCAACTGGAAGTGTTCTGAATCATTTGGGTGGTGCACATCGTAATGTTTCATAAGAGACAGCGGAGGACACGAGAAAAGCATTTCTCAAAAGCCCCTTGAAGCATCCCCAGCTCTCTTGTGGTCCCCTTTTTAGGTACTCCACGTAGACGTCTGCTCGTAGATACGTATCGTCGGTAGGTTTTCCGGCTTTACTTCCCGACAGCGACGACTCTCCGATAGGGTGCGGGCCTTGTGTTTCGCTATTACTACGAGTCTTGTAAATATCGCTTTTATTTAGTAATTTGCCCGGGTAAAACTCTCCCCTTTTATGATTAAGACAGCCTGCGCCACCTTTCGGAGGGAGTGGGGATGTCAAAGAATCACAAAAGTTCATATTAAGCAGTCCGTAAAACACGTAAACGTTCACTTCAGTTAGCGTGTCAGTTAATGCCTACGCTTTCCGCTAGATGGTGCTGACTTCTTGCTGAATAGCTTTGGTTCCGTAAAACCTCCACTGATTATTACTAGGTAGATGAAATAAGTACAACACTCTTGTATTTCACTTTCACTCTATATTCGAGGATTAAGATGGTGATGGATGAAGGTCTGTTTAAAAGGTTCCTAGCCTGGAGGAATCTAAATAGTCCGCAAATGCCGATATGCACGCGTTAATATCTGAATACCGGTACCTCTGAATTCACTCGTATCAGCAGATAATTTGAGTTTCTGTCATCTATATGTCCGTAAAGTTCCAATCTAGCACTAAAGTCCTAAAATCCCCTTAATATTCCGTTGCTACCAACAGTCAGAGATCGTACACTACATCACTTTTAATCTCCGTAATATTCGAACAGTTTATCGTGAATCTCAACACGATGAAGACCAATCTCATTATTGTCTCGCTGACTGACACGGGTTCCCGCCCTTTAACGAAACGATCAAGGAAAAAAGGCGGCAATAATGACGATCAGGCCTTTTTATAGGTTTTTCATCACAAGAGTTAACGTCACCGCCTTCTCCATGACGGAGCTTCCGTGGCTTTGCTGTACTTAGACGTAAAAACTAGTTGCTGATATACTATAATTTTGATCTGCAATTACCGAACGCTGATTCTACACTATTTTCCTCTCTAAAAATTCTATTCTTAATTTTAAATTATTCTTTCTATAGCTTTTATCACTGTAATCTGAACCGAGGTGTTACACCCTGTATGAATTCCGCAGGCACCTAGGCAAGTTAATGTGCTCCAGGCGACATTACATCCTGTAGTACAACAACATCTTTGTTTGTATGCTTATGAAGTGCACGGTCTGTAACATTTGATGGCGAATGACAAACCGAGGCGACAACAGTTTTCTACGGATATGCTGCAACATACTGGCATGAACACCCAGTTCCTGGAAAGACGGCTGTTCTCAGATGAGGCAATCCTTCATGTATCAGGAACGATTAATCGGTATAACATTCAGATCTGGGACTTGCAAAATCTGCACACTATCACTGAACATGTTCATAATGGTGCTAAACTGAACGTCTTGCATTGCTGGACTGTTCTTCTTTGCAGAGAACACACTGAACGGGTCAGTGTGTCTGGACATGTTGGAGCAGTTTGCATACTGTCAGATACGAGGCTGGCAACGCAAAACCATCATCCTACAGGACTAAGTTCCTCTGCATTGGTCAATACCTGTTCACAAGTTAATGGCTAAGAAATTTCCTACTCGCTGCGCTGGATCAGATGCAGAGGACCCAATGCCTGGTCACGTTCCCCTGACTTTACTACGCTCAGTTTCTACATCTACATCTACATCTACATTTATACTCCGCAAGCCACCCAACTGTGTGTGGCTGAGGGCACTTTACGTGCCTCTGTCATTACCTCCCTTTCCTGTTCCAGTCGCGTATGGTTTGCGGGAAGAACGACTGCCAGAAATCCTCCGTGCGCGCTCGAATCTCTCTGATTTTACATTCGTGATCTCCTCGGGAGGTATAAGTAGGGGGAAGCAATATATTCGATACCTCATCCAGAAACGCACCCTCTCGAAACCTGGACAGCGAGCTACACCGCGATGCAGAGCGCCTCTCTTTTGCAGAGTCTGCCACTCAAGTTTGCTAAACATCTCCATAACGCTATCACGCTTACCAAATAACCCTGTGACGAAACGCGCCGCTCTTCTTTGGATCTTCTCTATCTCCTCCGTCAACCCGACCTGGTGCGGATCCCACACTGGTGAGCAATACTCAAGTATAGGTCGAACGAGTGTTTTGTAAGCCACCTCCTTTGTTGATGTACTACATTTTCTAAGCACTCTCCCAATGAATCTCATCCTGGTACCCGCCTTACCAACAATTAATTTTACATGATCATTCCACTTCAAATAGTTCCCTACGCATACTCCCACATATTTTACAGAAGTAACTGCTACGAGTGTTTGTTCCGCTTTCATATAATGATACACTAAAGGATCCTTCTTTCTATGTATTCGCAATACATTACATTTGTTTATGTTAAGGGTCAGTTGCCTGCACCAAGTGCCTATCCGCTGCATTTCGCTGCAATTTTCTAATGCTGCAACTTCTCTGTATACTACAGCATCATCCGCGAAAAGCCGCATGGAACTTCCGACACTATCTACTAGGTCATTTATATATATTGTGAAAAGAAAGGTCCCTTAACACTCCCCTGTGGCACGTCAGAGGTTACTTTAACATCTGTAGACGTCTCTCCATCGAGAACAACATGTTGTGTTCTGTTTGCTAAAAACTCTTCAATCCAGCCACACAGCTAGTCTGATATTCCGTAGGCTCTTACTTTGTCTATCTGGAGACAATGTAGAACTGTATCGAACGCCTTCCGGAAGTCAAGGAAAGTAGCATCTACCTGGGAGCCTGTATCTAATATTTTCTGGGTCTCATGAACAAATAAAGCGAGTTGGGCCTCACACGATCGCTGTTTCCGGAATCCATGATGATTCCTACAGAGTAGATTCTGGGTTTCCAGAAACGACACGATACGCGAGCAAAAAACATGTTCAAAAATTCTACAACAGATCGATGTCAGAGATATAGAGGTCTATAGTTCTGTGCATCTGCTCGACGACCCTTCTAGAAGAATGGGACTACCTGTGCTCTTTTCCAATCATTTGGAACCTTCCGTTCCTCTAGAGACTTGCGGTACACGGCTGTTAGAAGGGGGGCAAGTTCTTTCGCGTACTCTGTGTAGAATCGTACTGGTATCCCGTCAGGTCCAGTGGACTTTCCTCTGTTGAGTGATTTCAGTGGCTTTTCTATTCCTTGCACACTTATTCCGCTGTCAGCCATATTTTCGTTTGTTGAGACTCGTAGAGGACTGTGTGGATGCAATTATAGCGGATAACATGACTATGTTGAGACATCTGATGGGATTGCAACAGTGCCACAGCATGTGTTACAAAGAACATGGCAAGAAATTAAAAACAGTCTCGATGTACTTTCTGTTTCAAATGGTTCAAATGTAGAGGTGTACTTATGATTATTAAGTAAATTAATTTAGATGCTATTGCATATGGTGCGAGTTCATCATCATGTGTACTGCACATTTTTCTCCTCACTTTTGAAGTGTACAAGGTCTTACATGGCAGCTAGCTGAAAACCAAACCTGGACAGGTGTCCCATGAGAGCTTTCTGAGATTCCAGATTCGTGCAAAAATTATCACTGCTGAGCAGAGTGAAATTTTTGTTTTATTTTGCGAAAGACACGTAAACGTAGAGTTCTCCGACTACTATATCAATGAGTCACAATTGGTACAGGTCAGCTCGTAGAAATACCTGGGAGTAGCAGTTTCTAAGGATGTGGAATGTTGTGACCAGTTGGCCTATTTAAAGGTAAGTCAGATCACTGACTGTGATTCATTGGTAGAACATTAGGAAAACACAGTAATTGCACAAAGTGGACTGCATACAAGTCTTCTGTGACCAGTCTTAGAGGACTCTGACAAAGTAGGACATTGGCCCACGACCTTGAAGATACAGAGGATAATGGCCTTAGGACATTGACCCTTTTGGGATATCTGGCAACAGTGTAAGCTTGATCCCTGAATTTTGGAAGATCTGGCAACAATGCAGACTGTCTTTGTGCCAGTACAGCGCCACTACTGCTAGGTGTAACTATTTTTAGGAATATGGTGTTGAGCAATCACATTGGACCAGCCGTGTGTAAGGCAGTTGGCAGACTTGTACTCACTAGCAATGGCGGCCAGGTGCTGCCTCAGTCTGCTGGCTCTTCGGCTTCCTTCAGTTGCATGTTCAGGAGGCGGCTTCATCTCCAGCTCGACAGAAATGGTCATGATGTACTGCCTGCTATAAAAACAAAATGATTCATTGCTAACATGCATGTGTCAATAGTAAAAGCAATGTGTATTAGTATACTAATGTGAAAGGGACATGTTGAACAGTGATCCTTCAAAATAGGAAAAGTTGTTAATCACATTACAGTAATTATCTGACTAAACTTTTATTCCATTCGGGAGTAATATCCATCATCAACAAGGCAAATGCAGGTATGGTTCCTTTGAAAATGACATATACATCTGGATCTACATCATCAGCTCCATCTGTACTTAGGAAGCTACGTTGCAGTGTGTAGCGGAGGGTACTTTGTGCAACAGTGTCACTTTCCCATTTTCCTGTTCCATTCACGAACAGTTCATGCGATGAACGGTTGCTGGTAAGCCTCCATGTGAGTTTGAGTCTCTCAAATCTTACCCTCCTGTCCTTCTCGCGAGATATACAGGATGGAGAAAAATTATGGTTCAAATGGCTCTGAGCACTATGTGACTTAACTTCTGAGGTCATCAGTCGCCTGGAACTTAGAACTAATTAAAGCTAACTAACCTAAGGACATCACACACATCCATGCCCGAGGCAGGATTCGAACTTGCATCTGTAGCGGTCGTTCGGTTCCAGACTGTAGCGCCTAGAACCGCAAAGCCACTCCAGCCAGCGAGAAAAATTATGTTACGAAATTTTAATCCTAGATACCTGATGCCAGTATGAACCAAAATTACTAATGTTGTGTAGGTCGACAGTGGAAAATTTCTAAACTACAGAAACTTGGCACCACACTCTCCAATTGGCTGCTGGATTGCCCTGCTGCCAGATGCTCTGGACAAGGCATGACCTCGAATGCTTTGCCTGCCAGAGATTGCAATGTATCCGAGATAGCCGGCATGTTCGGTGGTACCACTCCAGCCTGTAACGCCGGAAATGCATATCCTCCTATTTCTATCTATTGTACTATTATTTTTTTCCTTGTTTTGTTACCGCAAGATATGACATTTCTGTGTCTTTACATATTGTAATTGTTTTACTAATTGTATATATATATTTATGCATTTATGTCGATGTATAATTGGTTTGTTTCGTAAATATTATTTGTATTTTTACGCTGGGTCTTGCCTAGGGAAAACTGCTATCGAACGATTACATCGATAGGTCGTGTGAAGACTCAAAGTGTGTAGGATCTTTGGTAGTGTTAACTCTGCCGCGTGGAGCGCGGGCAGAGCAGAGTGAGAGTCTGGCGGGAGTAGCGAGTGGAGCAGGTGTGTTGTGTGACGCTCCCGCGAGTTGCCGCGCTTTCGGGGTTTGGCAGCATGTAATTGCGCTCGACTCGCGATGATAGTTTCTGACATGGTGTCGCGGACGGGAAGCATTAGCTGGCGCACATCAAGAGCCCGTTTCGCCTGGTGACCGTGTCGAGAAGAAGGCGCGCCAACATCCAGCTTCTGCAACAGCGACGGCCGACAATGAGTGACTGTCGCCACCTCCTCGATCGACGGCTTCAAACCTTCAATCAACCAACAAGGAAGACTAAAAGCACGTAAAGTTTCAGAACTGTATGGCAGACCTCAGCTTTTCAAATTGTTCCATTTGCCTCGCAAAATTACAGCAACTTAGCATGAACCTTTGTTGCTCATTGTCCCAATTGCATTGCCAAGCAGGGTCCCTTCCTTTTCCGAAATGAACCCGAGTGTCGTTGAAATTCAAACGCCAGCATTAAAATAATATAATTAGATTTCACTGCTTTAATTTCAAAGTTCAGTAGCTGGCTACAATATTTAGGTTACACGAGCACAAATTAAGAGTGCGAGTTTTGTTACCTTATTTTAGCTTACCTGTGACTGCAGCTCAGCTTGGTACGTACTAAATTTTACTATTGTTAATAGTTCAGAATCATTTAATTCAAGTTCAAAGTAAAATCCCTTGTTTCTAAATTGCGTAGAGTCAAGTTGCTTTTGAAATGATTGTTGAGGTAGTCCAAGACTAACCGTATTTTACTGGATTTCAATGTGCTTCAGAAAGAAAGCTCACTATTAACTTCAGTCACTAAATTAACTTTCGATTTTCCGGTTTTATTAATTCTTTTGCTAAATTAAGTCAGAGTGTAGCGAAATTTATTACTTCTGACAAACTTTCAGTTTTCACACTACACGTGTCAACCTTCAGTTGCCACGCTTCTAGTGTTAATTATATGTGTAATAACCTTTCTTTTTCAGTTACTGTAGTAATTGTCCTTAGGACTGGCGACCGTGATTTCCCCCAAATCTCAAATATCTAATTACCGCTAGTTAATTGTTAACGTAACGGCCGCACATTTACTTTCTTTATTAACTTTACCCCTTTTCAAAATTAATTTCCACCAGTTTCATTTGCATTTTTCCTTTCATTTAGATGTAACCCTTTCCTCCCTCTTTACCGATAGATTAACTTCGGTGACGATTGCTTTTCCCAAATTTCCATTAGGTACACGCGGTTTAATTTTTCACTGTCATTAAGGTCGATAAGTGAGGGGGGAGGTTACAAGCCTTCCACTCAGGGGGCCTGGGGGCGAATCCACCAGGGTCCCGACACATCAATTATAGTTTCATGATAAGATGTACTGTAAACAAACCCATTAATAGCTGTTAGTTTGCATACAGAAAGTCTTTTACAAATTGTGTCGGCCCTGAAAAGGGCCTTTTTTTGTAGCAGGACATGTTTACTTAAAGCAGTTGCCCGAACTGGCGACCCCCTGATGCGACACAAGCTTGGTAATGTCGAACGGTGTTTTGTCGAATTCTTTCAAAGATTGGTGGCATGCTGAATGTGATCCATTAATTACCCAATGTTCCTAAGTATTTAGAGTCCGGGTGGGTGAACTAGAACCTCGAAAAATCCCCACAGGTAAAAATCTGGTGGCGTGAGGTCTGGTGATCGCGGGGGCCTACGAGCACCTCTGCCGAATTATCTGGCCGTCGAAGAGTCCATTTAAGTATCCACACACAGCACAAATGTTATGTGTGGGCACCCCATCGTACTACAGCCACATGCGTAGCCGTATGTCCAGGGGAACATCTTCCAGCAGGCTGGGTAGAGTTTCTTGCAAAAAGTGAAAGTAATGTGCCCCGGTAAGTCGAGGAGGTATATGGACCGACCCAATCAGATCGTCAGCCAAAATGCCTGCCCAAACGTTGAGCGAAAATCGTTCCTGGTGTCCGTGGACGTACGTGACATGAGGATTTCCCCTTGCCCAGTAATAAATGTTTCGAGTGTTGTAAAGGCTATCCCGATGGAAGGTGCTCTCGTCAGTAAACAATGCAACGGGGAGGAAGTCGGGATCTCGTGCAACACTTTGCAGAAACCACTGGCAAAACCCTAGCCCATGTTCATAGTCCGCCACAGGTTTTATGTCTTGGACAGGGCGGAAACTAAATGGATGCTGGCCGTCATCCCTCAAACCGATGAGTGACCCCCACATCGTGTCCAACCACTCGAGTACTTGTAGACGCTTCCTCGATGCGCTCCAGAACTGTCGCTTCAAATGCAACATCCCGTCGTGCTCCAGGTCTTCCAGCATCACCGTGATATCCTGCTAACGAGCCTGTTTCGCCAAGTCACCGGTGAACTGCTGTAAACGTTTGCGAGTGTGGGTGGCGTCCTGCTGGGTACCGTTCCTCATACAACCGTCCAGCTTCATGCTCATTACCGTCGGCTAGTCCAAAAACAAATACCACATCTCGGTGTTCTTCAAATGAATACTGTGCCACCATGCTTACTGTGTGACTAGATTGCAGGTGACGTGTGTGTGCTCTGAGGCAAAGCTTGCGTGTGAATGCCTCTGACATGAGGTGGAGACAAATGGCAAGGTCTATTGGACACGTGTGCGTATCACGTTAGGGCAGTGACGGGGTGAGGCAAATTTGTGTGTGTGTGGACTGAGAACCATAGCGCTGCCCGTCACCCGATGAACTTCAACAGGGCAATCCCACAGCCAATCGGAGTGCATGGCGCCAAGTTTCCGCAGTTTAAAAATGGCGCTTGTCGACCTACACAACATTAGTAATTTTGGTCCCTACTGGCATCAGCCATCCAGGGTAAAAATTTTATAACACAATTTTTTTCAACCCTGTATGTACACTCATGCTCATAAATTAAGGATAATGCTCATACATGGTGAAACAGCGCTCTGGTGGACGGTTTGCGGGTTTAAATTACCTTGCGGTATGGCCATGCAGTGCATTTGACCTGCGGTCTTCACATGGTGACGCTGGCAGCAGTCCACGTATGCAGAGGTGTGTCAGTCCATGTCAGAGCATGGTGAAGCGAGTAAGTGTACAGGCCTTTTCAGACGTGCTAATGGTGAATGTGTGTTGAAAATGGCTCAAAGAACACATATTGATGACATTATGAGGGGTAGAATACTAGGGCGACTGGAGGCTGGTCAAACACAGCAGGTCATAGCACGGGCTCTCCATGTGCCACAAAGTGTGATCTCAAGATTATGGCAACGAGTCCAGCAGACACGAAACGTGTCCAGGCGCTACAGTACGGGACGTCCACAGTGTACAACACCACAAGAAGACCGATATATGACCATCAGTGCCCACAGACGGCCACGGAGTACTGCAGGTAGCCTCGATCGGGTCCTTACCGCAGCCACTGGAATAGTTGTCTCCAGACACACAGTCTACAGATGGCTGAACAGAGACGGTTTATTCACCTGGAGACCTGCAAGACGCAGTCCACTGACCCATGGTCACAGGAGAGCCCGTAAAGTACGTGGACATTGGAACAGTGGTCCCCTGGTTATGTTCACGGATGAGTCCGTGTATAGTCTGAACAGTGATTGTGGCCGGGTTTTCATCTGGTGTGCACCAGGAGTCAGATACCAACCCCTTAATGTCCTTGAAAGGCACCTGCATGGAGATCGTGGTTTGATGATGTGGGATGGGATTATGATTGGTGCACGTACACCCCTGCATGTCTTTGACAGAGGAACTGTAACAGGTCAGGTGTATCAGGATGTCATTTTGCACATGTCCACCTTTTCAGGGGTGCAGTGGGTCCCACCTTCCTCCTGATGGATGATAATGCACAGCCCCACCGAGCTGTCTTCGTGGAAGAGTATCTTGAAACAGGCGAAACAGACAAATGGAGTGGCCTGCCTCTTCTCCAGACCTAAACCCCATTGAGCACATCTGGGATGCTCTCGGTCAACGTATCGCTGCACGTCTTCAAACCCCCACGACACTTCAGGATTTCTGACAGGCACTGGTGCAAGAATGGGAACCTATACCCCAGCATCTGCTCGACCACCTGATCCAGAGTATGCCAACCCATTGTGTGGTCAGTGTACGTATGCATGGTGATCATATCCCATATTCATGTCGGGGTACATGCGCAGGAAACAGTGGCGTTTTGTAGCACATGTGTTTTGGGACGGTTTTCTCAACTTATCACCAATACCGCGCCTATGCTATTAGCGCCAGTTTTGTGTAGTGCCACGTTGTGTGGCACCACATACTGCAATTATTCTTAATTTATGAGCATGAGTGTAGGAGTAAGCAATATATTGATTAACTCTTGTAAGGACTCGAAACTTTAGCAGTAGAGCACACCGTGATGCAGAATGCCTCTCTTGCAGCGTCTGCCACAGGAGTTCACTGAGCCTCTCTGTGGCACTTTCGCGCTCAGTAAATGAGCTTGTAGAGAAATGCACTGCTCTTCTTTGGATCTTCTCTGTTTGTCCTGTCTGGTATGGAACCGAGACTGACGAGCAATATTCAGGCTTTGTTTGAACGAGGCTTTTATAAGCTACCTCCTTCATACGAGGGTCACTCCAAAAAAATGCGGTGGTTAGCACACTGGACTCGCATTCGGGAGGACGACGGTTCAATCCCGCGTCCGGCCATCCTGATTTGGGTTTTCCGTGAAATTCCCAAAATCGCTCCAGGCAAATGCCGGGATGGTGCCTTTGAAAGGGCACAGCCGACTTCCTTCCCCTTCCTTCCCTAATCCGATGAGACCGATGACCTCGCTGTTTGGTCTCTTCCTCCAAACAATCCAATCCATTCTAAAAGAGATGCACACTATTTTTGTAAAAATACAGTTTTCATTCTGCATGTGTGAAAGTGTACAGTGTGCAGATACATCCTTCCCGCTTGTTTTCAAACTTAGTTCAACCTGTTCCCGTGAGTGGCGCTGTCACAGCATGTCTTCAAGATGGATGCTACACTTGAAGTTCGTCAGAAGCAACGTGCTGTCATAGAATTCCTGTGCTGTGAAAAGAAGACAGTGGGAAACATCCACAAGCGGTTCAAAAAGGTGTACGGAGATGCTGCTGTCGATGGCAGTACAGTTAGTCGGTGGGCGAGCAGGTTACGCGATGAAACCGGGCACGGCAATGTTGAGGATTGTCCTCGCAGCGGCAGGCCTCGTACTGCACACACTCCAGACACTGGGCAGAGAGTTAACGAATTGGTGACTGCTGACAGACGCATCACAGTGAACGAATTGTCACACTACGTTGTGATAGGGGAAGGAAGGGTTTGCAGAATACTGAAAGTGTTGGCGTTAAAAAAGGTTTGTGCCTGGTGGGTTACCAGGATGTTGACAGTGGCTCACAAAAAAACAAGAAAAACGGTATGCAGCGAACTTTTGGAACAGTACGAGAATGTTGGAGATGAATTTCTTGGAAGAATTCTGACAGGTAATGAAACATGGCTCCATCATTTTTCACCAGAGACGAAGAGGCAATCAGTGGAGTGGCATCATGCAAATTCACCCAAGAAAAAAAATTCAAAACCACACCTTCTGCTGGAAAAAATATGACTACGGTGTTTTTCGATTCCAAAGGACTCTTGCTTGTGGACATCGTGCCAAGTGGAACCACCATGAATTCTGATGCATATGTGACGACACTGAAGAAACTTTGAGCTCGACTGAGTCGTGTTCGACCACATCGGCAAAAGCAGGACGTTTTGCTGTTGCAGGACAATGCACGGCCACATGTCAGTCAAAAAACCATGGAAGCGATCACAAAACTCGGATTGACAACACTGAAACACCCGCCTTACAGTCCTGACCTGGCTCCATGTGACTATCATCTCTTTGGGAAACTGAAAGACTCTCTTCGTGGAACAAGGTTTGAAGATGATGACTCCCTTGTGCACGCTGCCAAACAGTGGCTCCAACAGGTTGCTCCAGAATTGTACCGTGCGGGTATACAGGCGCCGGTTCCAAGATGGCGTAAGGCAGCTGAGAGGGATGGAAATTATGTGGAGAAATGAAAATATTGTTCCTAAAGGCTGTATCTACACATTCTTTAACTTTCAAACATGTACAATAAAAGATGGATTTAAAAAAAAATAGTGTGCTTTTCTTTCAGAGTGACCCTCGTATGTCTACTACACTTCCTGAGGACTCTTCCAGTCAATATGAATCTTGTATCTGCTTCACCCATGGTGAATTTTATGTGGTCGTTCCACTTTAAACCGCTCCCTACCCACACTTCCTGATATTTTATGCAAGTAATTCCTTCCCGCGATCGTTCTGAAACTGTGAAATCAACACTACATTTGTAAATGTAGGCTTCCGCGGCCGTTGTCACGTTGTTATTGTGGTCTTCAGTCCAGAGACTGGTTTGATGCAGCTCCCCATGCTACTCTATCCTGTGCAAGCTTCTTCATCTCCCAGTACCTACTGCAACTTACATCCTTCTGAATCTGCTTAGTGTATTCATCTCTTGGTCTCCACGATTTTTACCCTCCACGCTGCCCTCCAATGCTGAATTTGTGATCCCTTGATGCCTCAGAACCTGTCCTACCAACCGGTCCCTTCTTCTCATCAAGTTGTGCCACAAACTCCTCTTCTCCCCAATTCTATTCAGTATCTCCTCATTAGTTATGTGATCTACCCATCTAATCTTCGTTGTCACTGTCAATAAAATTCTTCTGGGTTTGAGGCCGCAGCGTCAACTATAAAATTCCGACGTTTCGGCGACTATTGCAAGACGCCTTCCTCAAGGTGTACTGTTAACTGCCAAACGTGACGACTAGTTTCCGTAGTTTAAAAATCGTGCGATGTCGACCTACACAACATTAGTAATTTTGGTTCCTACATTGCAGTCGTCCTCGATGATTTCATGAGCTTAAGTGTTATAATTAGAGACCAGATTATATGCATTTGCATGTTGCATATGCATCTGCATATTTGGCTCCTTTTCTACGGTTATTGCGTATTTTAACTAAAAACTAGTGACGATACGTATTTTCGCTTTATGTTTACAATATTTTAAAAATTTAGACTGGCGGTCTCTAGCTCTATCTAGTTATGATGTCTCACTGATTGACCGCACAACTGCGTGTAATCGATAACCGTGAAGCAACTGCGTAGCGAAATCGTTACAGAAGAGGAACAAGCAGAGAGAGTTAATGCTCCTGCTCCCTCGCCCACGGTTTCTTCCTTCCGCTGTCACACTGAACGCGTCGGCAACAATTAAATAAAACCGCGCAAGCTTTTAGTCGCACGTCCATCGTTTCAGTTTAGCTTCCTATTTACTTGTACACGGCTGAACGTGTTTACGGCGTGTAGTGCGTAACGCGTTGTGCGCTACGCCACTCAAAAAACAGAACGTCGTTTCGTGGATAGCTGACCACCCTAGAACACCTAAAAAAAAAAAAAAGGCTCTGAGCACTATGGGACTTAACATCTGAGGTCATCAGTCCCCAAGAACTGAGAACTATTTAAACCTAATGTAACAATACGAGTCAAGATAGAGGTAACGGAACTTGAAAAGCGTATTTGCTTCCATTGGTTACGGTAGAGAGATCGATCTTTCGGTCCTGTCTGTATATTTATATATAATATCGCACGAATAAAGGCTGGGCGAGTGTTAAGCTATCGTTAAAAACGCACGCCGCGCGATTTGTTACGATTTGGTCGGTCATAATAATAATAACATGCATTTGAATACAATTAAAATATAACGACGATACCTTTGTGATCCACCAGGAAAACTTATGTGCAAAGAGTATCACTCTAAAAAATGTGATGAGTGTGGTTGTTCGTACAACCAATTATATAAGGAAGCATGGGCTACAACACAGGCTATTTAAAAGCTTTCTTGAGCATGAAAGCCTGTATGGTAGGCTGCCTTATTACAGCGAGGTCCGCTGGCTTAGTCGTGGCGAATTATTAAATCGATTTTTTTGCCTATTAGATGGGATAAATATGTTCATGGAAATAAATACGAGGGCAGTTCAATAAGTAATGCAACACATTTTTTTTCTGAAACAAGGGTTGTTTTATTCAGCATTGAAATACACCAGATTATTCACCAATCTTTTAGCTACACAACACTATTTTTCAACGTAATCTCCATTCAATGCTACGGCCTTACGCCACCTTGAAATGAGGGCCTGTATGCCTGCACGGTACCATTCCACTGGTCGATGTCGGAGCCAACGTCGTACTGCATCAATAACTTCTTCATCATCCGCGTAGTGCCTCCCACGGATTGCGTCCTTCATTGGGCCAAACATATGGAAATCCGACGGTGCGAGCTCGGGGCTGTAGGGTGCATGAGGAAGAACAGTCCACAGAAGTTTTGTGAGCTCCTCTCGGGTGCGAAGACTTGTGTGAGGTCTTGCGTTGTCATGAAGAAGGAGAAGTTCGTTCAGATTTTTGTGCCTACGAACACGCTGAAGTCGTTTCTTCAATTTCTGAAGAGTAGCACAATACACTTCAGAGTTGATCGTTTGACCATGGGGAAGGACATCGAACAGAATAACCCCTTCAGCGTCCCAGAAGACTGTAACCACGACTTTACTGGCTGAGGGTATGGCTTTAAACTTTTTCTTGGTAGGGGAGTGGGTGTGGCGCCACTCCATTGATTGCCATTTTGTTTCAGGTTCGAAGTGATGAACTCATGTTTCATCGCCTGTAACAATCTTTGACAGGAAATTGTCACCCTCAGCCACATGACGAGCAAGCAATTCCGCACAGATGGTTCTCCTTTGCTCTTTATGGTGTTCGGTTAGACAACGAGGGACCCAGCGGGAACAAACCTTTGAATATCCCAACTGGTGAACAATTGTGACAGCACTACCAACAGAGATGTCAAGTTGAGCACTGAGTTGTTTGATGGTGATCCGTTGATCATCTCGAACGAGTGTGTTCGCACGCTCCGCCATTGCAGGAGTCACAGCTGTGCACGGCCGGCCCGCACGCGGGAGATCAGACAGTCTTGCTTGACCTTGCGGCGATGATGACACACGCTTTGCCCAACGACTCACCGTGCTTTTGTCCACTGCCAGATCACCGTCGACATTCTGCAAGCGCCTACGAATATCTGAGATGCCTTGGTTTTCCGCCAAAAGAAACTCGATCACTGCCCGTTGTTTGCAACGCACATCTGTTACAGACGCCATTTTAACAGCTCCATACAGCGCTGCCACCTGTCGGAAGTCAATGAAACTGTACGAGACGAAGCGGGAATGTTTGAAAATATTCCACAAGAAATTTCCGGTTTTTTCAACCAAAATTGGCCGAGAAAAAAAAAATGTGTTGCATTACTTATAGAACTGCCGTCGTAACGTGTGTTCCTGAATTGAAAGAGCCTTCATGGAAATGTGATCTCGCGTTCTTAGCAGATTTAACTAGCCATCTGAATGCTTTGAACATTTCACTACAAGATTAAAGATCTGCTAATTACTCATTTCATAGATCGAACACGAACTTTTAAAATGAAATTGATGCTTTGGGTGAGTCAACTGGGAACAAGAAATCTAGCTCATTTTCCTAAATTATCATCCGTGCAAGATGTTCACAAAGACTGTGAACGTTATTCACATAGTTTAGTTGCCCTTAAGGAAGAATTTGATCAACGCTTTCAAGATCTGACAGCACTAGACAGTGATTTTGATCTGTTCTCCTCTCCGTATTCAGCGTATATTGAAGAGATTCGTCGTGAGCTGCAACTAGAAATTATTGACCTCCAGTGTGACAGCGAATACAGAGACAAATTTCGGCACAAGAAAAACATTTTGGAATTCTACAGACACTTTCCTCATAATAGATTTCCTCGTTTACACAAATTGGCGGCTACAATAATATCAATGTTCGGTTCCACGTATGTTTGTGAACAACTGTTCTCTGCAATGAAATGTAACAAGACGCGCTTGAGAAACGCATTGTCTGATCGAAATTTAAACTGCACACTGCATCTACAATGCACAAGAACAATTACTCCGAACTTAGACGCAATTGTAAAGGGCAAAAAGTACAAGATAACCGAGAATCCCACACTTCAGTGACATCTTTTATTGTGTAACAGTTCACAAATTAATGCGAATGTAGAGGCATACACCAAGCTAATAAAATTATGTGGCACGTGTACATTCTCCTTTATTTGTTTCATTTGTCACAGTAATAATTCGTGAGTGATATCCCTGCAGGTGGCCGCGGATTTACATTGACTGGCGGCAGCTGTTGTGTGCCCCACGTGACCCTCCCCACTCTCCGCTCTGGTCCGGTAGTGGGGGTAGCGTGCTCGCGCCTTGCTGCTCACAGCTTGCTCCGCGAGCACGTATGTTGTGAAGCCCTGTTCTAGTTGGACCACTTTTTTCGCTTTGTGATAGATGGCGCTCTAATAAACACAACCGTATGGCTCACAATTTTAGACGAACAGTTGGTAACATGTAGGTTTTATAAATTAAAATACAGAACGTAGGTACGTTTGAACATTTTATTTCCGTTGTTCCAATGTGATACGTATACCTTTGTGAACTTATTATTTCTGAGAACGCATGCTGTTACAGCGTCATTACCTGCAAACGCCACATTAATACAATAAATGCTCAAAATGTAACCTTGTAATGTAACCATCAGTCTGTTTTACGTGTGATTTGTTGGTCCCTCTTACCCGTCTTTCGCCTTTTGACTAAACAAGGCGTCTGCCATGTAGAGTCATACGTTTTGAAGACAGTAAATATGCTGGACTGATGGCTACACTTCTGTTTTATCAATACATGACGATACTGAAGATTTTACAATATGTATGAAAACTAATTAAATCTGATAGTGTATATTACGGTGTATTATGGAGTTTTATTAAGACCGAGATCTTGTAATTAAGGAAATTTACATGTAACACATTGTATTTCAATATGATTTATTGCTCTGATAAAACATCGCTGTATAATTCTAATTACGTAAAGTAATGTGCAGCACCTGATTCTTTTAGTCAATATGGTCTGTATTTCAACATGTGATTATTTATCTGTTATATCTTCCACAGTTTAGGCCTGAAGATGACGTAGTGTAACGTCGGAACTGGTTGCCTAGAAATAAACCTATACAACAGCGACTGGTATTGTTTTTATTAAACACTGAACAGCCGTAGTCCCATACTCCACCGGAAGATGGAGTTACATTGATCAAATACGATTCTGATGGTATGTAAGGTGTGTTAATTGCAGTTGACGCTAAATAATGAAAAGTGTGAAGTCATCCACACGAATCCGTTAAACTTTGGTTACACTATAAACGACACCAATCTATACGTGGTAAATTCAACTAAATAGCTAGTAATTACAATTACAAACAATTAAATTGGAAAGAAAACACAGAAAATGCTATGCAGAAGGCATACCAAAGACCTTTTTATTGGCAGAACACTTAGAGGATGCAACAGATCTGCTACAGAGACTGCCTACACTGCACTTGTCCGTCCTCATTTGGAGTACTGCTGCGCGGTCTGGGATCCTTACCACATAGGATTGACGGAGTATGGTATCTTCCAGGGATAGCGTGGCCTGTACATAGGCATGTGGTAGCACATATCTTCCAAAAGGTAACGAGACGTCTTGCGGAATAGATAGCCACGCAGATTGGCTGCTGTTCTGTTTTGGACACGCAGACCAGATCGCTACTAACATCTACATCTACATGGATATCTGAAAATCACACTTAAGTGCCTGGCAGAGGGTTCGTCGAACAACCTTCGAAATAATTCCCTATTATTCCAATTTTGAACAGCGAGCGGCAAAAATGAACACCTATATGTTTCCGTGCAATCACTGATTTCTCTTATATAGATCGGTGTCAGCAAAATACACTACTGGCCATTAAAATTGCTACACCAAGAAGAAATGCAGATGATAAACGGGTATTCATTGCACACATATATTATACTAGAACTGACATGTGATTACATTTTCATGCAATTTGGGTGCATAGATCCTGAGAAATCAGTACCCAGAACAACCACCTCTGGCCGTAAAAACGGCCTTGATACGCCTCGCCATTGAGTCAAAGAGAGCTTGGATGGCGTGTACAGGTACAGTTGCCCATGAAGCTTCAACCAGTTTCAACATGATACCACGGTTCATCAAGAGTAATGACTGGCGTATTGTGACGAGCCAGTTGCTCAACCACCATTGACCAGACGGTTTCAGTTGGTGAGAGATCTGGAGAATGTGCTGGCCAGGGCAGCAGTCGAACATTTTCTGTATCCAGAATGGCCGGTACAGGACCTGCAACATTCGGTCGTGCATTATCCTGCCGAAATGTAGGATTTCGCAGGCACCGAATGAAGGGTAGAGCCACGGGTCGTAACACATCTGAAATGTAACGTCCACTGTTCAAAGTGCCGTCAGTGCGAACGAGAGGTGACCGAGACGTGTACCCAATGGCACCCCATACCATCACGCCGGGTAATACGCCAGTATGGCGATGACGAATACACGGTTCCAATGTGCGTTCACCACGATGTCGCCAAACACGGATGCGACCATCATGATGCTGTAAACAGAACCTGGATTCGTCCGAAAAAACGACGTTTTGCCATTCGTGCACCCAGGTTCGTCGTCGAGTACACCATCGCAGGCGCTCCTGTGTGTGATGCAGCGTCAAGGGTAACCGCAGCCACGGTCTCCGAGCTGATAGTCCGTGTTGCTGCAAACGTCGTCGAACTGTTCGTGCAGATGGTTGTTGTCTTGCAAACGTCCACATCTGTTGACTCAGGGATCGAGACGTGGCTGCACAATCCGTTACAGCCATACGGATAAGATGCCTGTCACCTCGGCTGCTAGTGATACGAGGCCGTTGCGATCCAGTACGGCGTTCCGTATTACCCTCCTGAACTCATCGATTCCATATTCTGCTAACAGTCATCGGATATCGACCAACGTGAGCAGCAATGTCGCGATACGATAAACCGCAATCGCGATAGCTACAATCCGACCTTTATGATAGTCGGGAACGTGATGGTACGCATTTCTCCTCCTTACACGAAGCATCACAACAACGTTTCACCAGGCAACGCCGGTCAACTGCTGTTTGTGTGTGAGAAATCGGTCGGAAACTTTCCTCATGTCAGCACGTTGTGTGAATGCTCTGAAAAGCTAATCATTTGCATATCACAGCATCTTCTTCCTGTCGGTTAAATTTCGCGTCTGTAGCACGTCATCTTCGTGGTGTAGCAACTTTAATGGCCAGTAGTGTATTTTCGTATTCGGAGAACAAAGTTGGATACCGAAATTTCGTGAGAAGATACCACCGCAACGAGTAACGCCTTTGTTTTAATGATGTCAACCCCAAATCATATATCCTGCCGGTGACACTCTCTCACCTATTTCTGGATAATACGAAACGAGCTGCCCTTCTTTGAACTTTGTCGATGTACTCCGTCAATCGTATATGGTAAGCATCCCACACCGCGCGGCAGTATTTCTAAGCCGGGCGGACAAGCGCAGTGTAGGCAGTCTCCTTAGTAGCTATGTTACATTTCCTGAGTGCTCTGTCAATAAAACCCATTCTCTGCTTCGTCTCCCCCACAACATTTTCTGTATGTTCTTCTAGTTTAAGTTGTTCGTATTGTAGCTAAATTTACGGCCCTTAGATTCGACAGCATACGACTTGGAAGAGCAGTTGGAAGGAATGGGCAGTGTCTTGAAAGGAGGATCTAAGTGGGGTGATGCTGAGGGAATTAGATAAGGTAATGAGACACTTAAAGTAGTGAAGGAGTTCTGCTATTTGGGGAGCAATATTATTGATGATGGTCGAAGTAGAGAGCATATAAAATGTAGACTGGCAATGGCAAGGAAAGCGTTTCTGAAGAAGAGAAATTTGTTAACATCGAGTATAGATTTAAGTGTCAGGAAGTCATGTCTAAACGTATTTGTATGGAGTGTAGCCATGTATGGAAGTGAAACGTGGATGATAAATAGTTTGGACAAGAAGAGAATAGAAGCTTTCGAAATGTGGTGCTACAGAAGAATGCTGAAGATTAGATGGGTAGATGACATAACTAATGAGGAGGTATTGAATAGAATCAGGAGAAGAGAAATTTGTGGCACAACTTGACTAGAAGAAGGTATCGGCTGGTAGGACATGTTCTGACGCATCAAGGGATCACCAATTTAGTATTGGAGGGCAGCGTGGAGGGTAAAAATCGTAGAGGGAGTCCAAGAGATGAATACACTAAGCCGATTCATAAGGATGTAGGTTGCAGTAAGTACTGGGAGATGAAGAAGCTTGCACAGGGTAGAGTAGCATGGAGAGCTGCATCAAACCAGTCTCAGGACTGAGGACCACAACAACAACAACAAAAGATTCGACCGATTTACCAAGTAAGTGAAGTTCAACGGATTCCTTTTAGCAATCATGTGGATGACCCCAAACGTTTCGTTATTTTGGGTCAAAAACGAATCCTCTGACCATACAGATATCTTTTCTAAATCGTTTTGCAATTTGTTTTGATCTTCTGATGACTTTACTAGACGATAAACTACACCGTCATCTGCAAACAACTTCAGATGGCTGCTCAGATTGTCTCCTAAATCGTCTGTGCGGATAAGGAACAGCAGAGGACCTATAACACTACCTTGGATAACGCCAGAAATCATCTCTATTTTACTCGACAACGTCTCGCCAGTTACTACGAACTGTGACCTCTCTGACAGGAAATCAGCTGTGACGAAGCAGGTTGGCATCTCTTTACCTTGTTGTTTCGCCATCTGCCTCCTTAAATTCATTTTGTTTTCATTTTTGGGTCATTACCATTAACATGCATGAGTATAATCTGCATTTCCACAAACGTGTAAGGTTGGTCCTCAGTCTTAAGGAATATAGCACCAGGTCTAATTCTGTGCTTAGTTTTTTCAATGTAATTGATTTCCTAATTTATTTTGACCATTCCTAGTTAATATCTTATGCTACACATAGGGTAAAAAGTGTGAGATTTGCAGAGGAGGATGGCGGGGATTTCCCTCCCTCTGCATCAGACCATCCCCTCATCTGGTTTTAGTTTATGCATCCCAACCTGGGATTTTTATTTCCCACGCACTGGAGTAAAACTTCACACATAATTTAAATTTGTGGAGCCTAACACTGAAAGTTTTTAATACAGTTTTACTATTAATATGTTTACTTATTAATTTTGAAAAAGTGTTATGTAGTAGGTAAGCATTTCAAAACATTTAGAACTAAACGACAAGACGATGCACGCCACATTTCCGTAGCATGCTACAATGTTGCCAGACGTCGCCCCAGTGTAAACGAGGCTTTAGAGCCAGGTCTGTATTGTATGGTGGATATGATGTGTTGCGCACGAAACTGAAACCTGCAATCAGATCCAAACGACGTGGAAAACTGTGAAGAGGTGTCGTCATGCAGCAAGATAACGCTCGCCCACATTCTGCCAAACGGACAGCCGACGCAATAAAGGAATTGAGATTCGAGGTGCTGGAACATCCACCATACAGTACAGACCTGGCTCCAAGCGATTTTCACATGTTTGAGCCCTTAACGGAAGCACTACAGGGAAGAAGATTTGAAAGTGATGAAGACGCCATTGCTGCGGTGCAAAATTGGTTACAGATGCAACCGATAAATGTATTTTCTGATGAAATAAAAAAAACTCGTAAAACGTCGGGAAAAGTGCATTGAAGTCCAGGGAGGTTACGTAGAAAAATAACGCATGTTTCAGTTTTCTATCATCAGAATAAGTACAGCTTTTCACAAATGTGCCTTTACTTTTTGAATTGCCCTCATATACCTGTATGTAGATGATTTTGTAAATAAGCTTTACCTATAATGTACTTTTAAAGATATAACAAGGGATGGCTTTTCTGGTAGTGCTTACGCGTGAATAGTGAGTTTCGGCATTAACATCTATTTATAAATAACTGTTTAACCATAGCTAACGCCACGGTCCAAGCTAGTAACATATGTAATTATACTAATTATTTATACTAGCCTCCTAAGACATCCCCCTCCCCCCCCCCCCCCCCCTCACTGGTAAAAGCACAAAACGAACACTGGGCTAAAATCAGTAATTGTTTCATGACTTAGATTCTAATGGAAATAAACGTACGTCGAAGATGGGGATGAAATGATGATGAGGACTACACAACGCCCGAGCGGAGAAAACCTCCAACCCGGCCGGAAATCGAACCCGGGCCCACTTGCATGGGAGCCGAGCACGTTACCACCCAGCTAAGCAGGCGGATACATAGATTCTATTTTTGTCTTACAAACAAATATAAATTCCCTACTAATTATAAACATTTGGAAGAAGAACTACTAGGATTCTGAAAGTATTTATTTGGCCCTATTTGAAACCATATTAGCAAAGCCAGTCCTTAATTAATTCCAAAATAATTACCACGTTTGTCAAAAGCTTTGTTTGTATAACTAGATGTGTTAATTTCGTTATTTAAACAAATAATTCGGCCTAGCCTTTGTGGTAGAAGGAACTGTTGAAACGAAGGAATTTCTCGATGTATTCAGTTAATTGAATGAGTTATATCACGGTATATTGATAATTTTTACTTATGGACCATCTGACAGCAACTGAATAAAACACAATTTTAGTGCCATACGCGTTTCGCCTTTATTTTCTGCAAGGCATCATCAGTGGCCTGGAATACGTACGTATGTTAGCTATTTAATTTACATTTTTGTCACTGTGCCTATAGGTTATAAACAGTTCTGGTGGTTGGTATTTCCTATTAAGTAGTAATGTTTTGAACTGTACTTACAGGTTGCACGGACAATTTCTTACGTATTACGCTCCTGTTGCATTTTTGGTGTTGTTCTTCTTCTTATGAATGCCAATTTGCGGTTTTTTTCCCACATGCCACAGCACTATGAACTGAACGCTTGTTTCAATGCAATGTTTTGGTTTCTGTTGCCGACTATCAAATGTTTTGTCAAAGATCTAATGTTATTGCCAAACTTTCGAGTGTAATTATTGAAGTATCTGTGATCTGTTCCTGTATGCATTTGTGTGTGTGCGTGTGTGTGTGTTTGGCTGTGCTTTTGTGTGTGTGTGTGTGTGTGTGTGTGTGTGTGTGTGTGTGTGTATTTTGGGGTGTCAGACGGTCCATAAGCAAAAATTATCAATATACCGTGATATTACGTGCAACTGAGGAAGAAAGGACCACAAAAGTTGAAGATGAATGAGTTATGTTTTAACCCTTAAATGCATGATTTCTTATTTCAAGCTGTAAAAATTACCACGTTTAGTTATATTGCCTGCATTACGAAAAAATATTGATAAAATTTTTTAACTAAATTAACAAAGCATTATTGTTGACAATCGCTACAAACACAAAAACAGGTCTGATCTCAAATCTATCGTAAAGACTCTCGAATTAGCTGTCTACACCATATCTACTTACGTTTTCAAAATAAAAAAAGTAATTTTCAAACCCACAAATCAGTGCACAAACACCAAAAAAAACGTCTCTACTTTCCGCCAGAAAACGCAAGCACGGCAGTACAGTCACACAGCTGATTGTCGAACAGGGACAGTTCATCCTGCCATTTACGATCGGTGTGAAGAATTACTAGCAGCTGCAGTAGAGTGTAGGCTATACACGTAACTGTATAACGAATTTGATACAAAATGTTGCTCAGTATACGATACATCGAAGAAATGTCTGTAGGTGACCAGCTACACTATGCATTCAAGGGTTAATTGTAATTTCTGTAACTTAAACATCGCACGATATATAGTTTCAGGGCCTATTATTGTGGGGGTGTATAAAGGACCGATTTTTGGTCCCGAGACAGTCACTCAGTACACGGCCGATTTTCAGAAAAGTAAATTGTATTGGTTAGATTAAGAACAATGTATCAACTCAACACTGGAATAAGGTAAACAAATAGGCCGTGTGTTAGAACAATTAATGACGCTATCTGTTTAATTTATTCGAAAAATAGTGCCACAAGTACCGTATAATTCTGCAAGTACTGTGAACTGTGTGCTTAGGTTTTTACTGCTCATAGATGTTCAACAGCAGACTATGTAGCAGTATGCTGATGTTGCCTGCGACCTGTTAATGAGGCTTATCAACACTCAGGAGTAGTGAGCTGGCCATATAACTGTGCAATACTGGGAGGGGGGGGGGAAGTTGTGAACAGTGAAATTAAAGTACTATGAGCCGGCCGCTGTGGCCGAGCGGTTCTAGGAGCTTCAGTCAAGAACCACGTGGCTGCAACAGTCGCAGGTTCGAATCCTGCCTCGGGCATGCGTGTGTCTGATGTCCTTAGGTTAGTTAGGTTTAAATACTTCAAAGTCTAGGGGACTGATGTTAAGTCACACAGTGCTTAGAGGCATTTGAACCGAAGTACAGTGAAACGCAATCATGCAATTGTCAGCTACAACAGTTGCAGTAGTCACTGTTGAACTTCTAACCCCCCCCCCCCCTCCTCCGCCCAATTTTCAGCCAATATAACAAAGCAGTACGTCGACGCCGAGGACTATCAACGAAAAAATAAAGCAGGCGAACGTCACACAGTCACATACCTGAGACGATATTCCACAATCACGCAGTTTCACTAGAAGCCGCTTGTGAGGTACAGTGTAAGCATTCTGGACATCTGGAAATACGGAATCAATTTGAAATTCAAGGTCAATAGCACTCAGCACTTCGTGCTAGTTGTGTTTCACGAGAACGACGTTTTCTAAATCTGTGTTGACTAGGTGTCGAGGTAATTCATAATATTCGAACACAATGCAGGGTGGTTCATTGATCGTGGCCGGGCCAAATATCTCACGAAATAAGCGTCAAACGAAAAAACTACAAAGAACGAAACTTGTCTAGCTTGAAGAGGGAAACCAGATGGCGCTGTGGTTGGCCCACTCTATGGCGCTGCCATAGGTCAAACGAATATCAACTGCGTTTTTTAAACAGGAACCACCATTTTTTCTTACGTATTCGTGTAGTGCGTAAACAAATATGAATGTTCTAGTTGGACCACCTTTTTCGCTTTGTGATAGATGGCGCTCTAATAAAATAGGAACCCCCATTTTTTAAATAGGAACCCCCATTTTTATTACATATTCATGTAGTACGTAAACAAATACAAATGTGCTAGATGGACCACTTTTTTCGCTATTTCACTATTTTAGATGAAGAGTTGGTAACAGGTAGGCTTTTTAAATTAAAATACAGAATTTAGGTACGTTTGAACATTTTATTTCGGTTGTTCCAATGTAATAGATATACCTTTGTGAGCTTATCATTTCTGACAACGCATGCTGTTACAGCGTGATTACCTGTAAATACCACATTATTGCAACAAATGCTCAAAATGATATCCGTCAACCTCAGTGCATTTGGCAATACGTGTAACGACATTCCTCTCAACAGCGAGTAGTTCGCCTTCCGTAATGTTCGCACATGCATTGACAATGCGCTGACGCATGTTGTCAGGCGTTGTCGGTGGATCGCGATAGCAGATATCCTTCAACTTTCCCCACAGAAAGAAATCCAGGGACGTCAGATCCGGTGAACGTGCGGGCCACAGTATGGTGCTTCGACGACCAATCCACCTGTCATGAAATACGCTGTTCAATACCGATTCAACGGCACGCGAGCTACGTGCCGGACATCCATCATGTTGGAAGTACATCGCCTTTTTGTCATGCAGTGAAACATCTTGTAGTAACATCGGTAGAACATTACGTAGGAAATCAGTACACATTGCACCATTTAGATTGCCAACGTAGATTTTCCGCTGCCCAATAGTGCATATTATGCATTTACGTTACCGCTGTTGGCGAATGACGCTTCGTCGCTAAATAGAACGCGTGCAAAAAAATCTGTCATCGTCCTGTAATTTCTCTTGTGCCCAGTGGCAGAACTGTACACGACGTACAAAGTCGTCGCTACGCAATTCCTGGTGCATAGAAATACGGTACGGGTGCAATCGATGTTGATGTAGCATTCTCAACACTGTCGGTTTTGAGGTTCCCGATTCTCGCGCAATTTGTCTGCTACTGATGTGCGGATTAGCCGCGACAGCAGCTAAAACACCTACTTGGGCCTCATCATTTGTTGCAGGTCGTGGTTGACGTTTCACATGTGGCTGAACACATCCTGTTTACTTAAATGACGTAACTATCCGGCGAACGGTCCGGACACTTGGATGATGTCGTCCAGGATACCAAGCAGCATACATAGCACACGCCCGTTGGGCATTTTGATATCAATAGCCATACAGCAACACGATGTCGACCTTTTCCGCAATTGGTAAACGGTCCATTTTAACACGTGTATTGTATCACGAAGCAAATACCGTCCGCACAGGCGGAATGTTACATGATAACCACGTACTTATACGTTTGTGACTATTACAGCGCCATCTATCACAAAGCGAAAAAAGTGATCCAACTAAAACTTTCACATTTGTTTACATACTACACGAATATATAATAAAAATGGGGGTTCCTATTTAAAAAAATAAACGCTGTTGATATCCGTTTGACCTATGGTAGCGCCATCTAGCGGCCCAACCATAGCGCCATCTGGTTTCCCCCTTCAAGCTAGACGAGTTTCGTTCTTTGTAGTTTTTTCGTTTGACGCTTATTTCGTGAGATATTTGGCCTGGTCACTATCAATGGCCCACCGTGTATATGTTCGAAAGTCCTGCTTCATATGGACGTTAAAGATGTGGGCCTGTAATTAAGTGGATTACTCCTTCTAAATTTGTTGAATATTGGTGTGACCTGTGCAACTTTCCAGTCTTTGGGTACGGATCTTCCGTCGAGCTATCGGTTGTATACGATTCTTAACAACGGAGCATCAGCGTACTCTGAAATGAAGCTAACTGATATACAGTCTGGATCGGAAGATCTTCTGTTATTAGGTGATTTCCGTTGCTTCCTTACTCCAAGGTATTCTACTTCTAAGTTGCTCGTATCGGCAGGTTTTGTTGATTTGAATTCTGGAATATTTACTTCCCAGCATTTGGGAACCGACCTTTCGCCGAGCGAACGGTTGTGTATGATTGTTAAGTACGGAGCTATTGCATCAGCGTGCTCTGAAAGGAATCTAGCAGTCTGGACCGGGAGACTTGCTTTCATTGAGTGATTTACGCTGCTTCACCATTCCGACGTTATCTGCGAGGCGTGTTTTTTAAAGTAAGTACCGTTTTGAAAGTAAAAAAAAGACGTGCTGCGATATCTCAATAATTTTATTTTTGCAGAAAAGCCTGTACCTGAATCTACATTTCTACATAATTTCCGTCAATATTGAGGTACTTGTGATAACGTGGTACCAGTTTTTAAATACCCTCCTCATAGAAGTCTGACGGCTGACTTGTTAACCACTGCATCGCCACAGTTTTGACTTCGTCATCGTCTCGAAGACGCTGACCGCCCAGGTGTTTCTTCAAGTGCAGGAACAGATGGCAGTCACTGGGCGCAAGATCGGGGCTGTACGGAGGATGATCTAGAGTTTCCCATCGAAAAGATGTGATTCGCCACATGCGGACATGCATTGTCTTGCAGCAAACTGATGCCCTTGCTCAACTTCCAGGGACTGTTGCTTTGATTCTGGTGCTACGTAGGCCACCCATGTTTCATCGCCCGTAACAGTCTGGCTTAAGAAACCATCACCGTCGTTGTGGTACCGCTCAACGAAAGTCAATGCACTGTCTAAACGTTTGGTTTTGTGCGCATCCGTCTTCCACATCTACATACATACTCTGCAATCCACCATACGGTGCGTGGCGGAGGGTACCTCGTACCACAACTAGCGTCTTCTCTCCCTGTTCCACTCCCAAACAGAGCGAGGGAAAAATGACTCCCTATATGGCTCATGCCTCTGTACGAGCCCTAATCTCTCTTCTCTTATCTTTGTGGTCTTTCCGCGAAATGTAAGTTGGAGGCAGTAAAATTGTACTGCAGTCAGCCTCAAATGCTGGTTCTCTAAATTTCCTCAGTAGCGATTCAGGAAAAGAACGCCTCCTTTCCTCTAGAGACTCCCACTCGAGTTCCTGAAGCATTTTCGTAACACTCGCGTGATGATCAAACCTACCAGCAACAAATCTAGCAGCCTGCCTCTGAATTGCTTCTATGTCCGCGCTCAATCCGACCTGATAGGGATCCCAAACGCTCGAGCGATAATCAAGAATAGGTCGTATTAGTGTTTTATAAGCGGTCTCCTTTACAGATGAACCACATCTTCCCAAAATTCTGCCAATGAACCGAAGATGACTATCCGCCTTCCCCACAACTGTCATTATATGCTTGTCCCACTTCATATCGCTCTGCAATGTTACGCCCAAATATTTAATCGACGTGACTGTGTCAAGCCCTGCACTACTAATGGAGTATTCAAACATTACAGGATTCTTTTTCCTATTCATCTGCATTAATTTACATTTATCTATATTTAGAGTTAGCTGCCATTCTTTACACCAATCACAAATCCTGTCCAAGTCATCTCGTATCCTCCTACAGTCACTCAACGACGACACCTTCCCGTACACCACAGCATCATCAGCAAACAGCCGCACTTTGCTATCCACCCTATCCAAAAGACCATTTATGTAGAGAGAAAACAACAGCGGACCTACCACACTTCCTTGGGGCACTCCAGATGATACCCTCACCTCCGATGAACACTCACCATCGAGGACAACGTACTGGATTCTATTACTTAAGAAGTCAACATTTTCGGTACTCAACGTGAGCACAATATTCGGAAATTCTAGTGCTCGGTCACAATACCATACGAAACACTACGAGAAACATTAGGAAAGTCATCCTGCAAGGAGTAAATCGTAAAGCGTCTGTTTTCTCTCACCTTATTGTCCACTTCCCGCACCAAAGTTTCATTAACAACCGAAGGACGCCCACTCCATCGTTCATCGTGCACATTTGTGCGGCCATCTTTAAATGCTCTCACCCACTCTCTTACCATTCCGTCACTCATAATGTTTTCTCCGTAAACTGCACAGATCTCAACGATGAATATCGATCGCTTTTAGGCCTTTAGCTCTAAGAAATCTTACAACAGCCCGTACTTCACAGTCGGCGTGACTCGCGATTATCGGAGGCATCTTAAACACTCAGTACACAGCGTAAACAAGGAAGGACCAGACTGTAATGGCGTCAGTGCGTAGATTAAGGTACGGCCTTTCATGTGAAAATAAAATTATTGAGATATCTTAGCATGTCTTTTTTTAATTTCAAAACAGTACTTACTTAAAAAAACACGACTGGTACTTGAAAGTTAATCACGTTTGCAGCTGTTCTCGATTCGAATTCTGCAATATTTACTTCGTCTTCTCTGGTGAAGGAATTTCGGGAGACTGTGGTTAGTAACTCTGCTTTGGCAGCACTGTCATCGATAGTATTTCCATCGCTATCGCGCAGTGAAGGCATCGATTGTAACTTGCCGCTAGCGTACTTCTAGCAGGTGGTCCTAATGTGGTCAGCCTACGCGGCAGTGGACCAACACCGACTCAAAGGAAGGCCTCGGGGCTTGTTGGTGACGTCACGTCAGCTAGGCACGGCGAACGCCACGTCTGTTGCAGGCAGAACGCCTGAGCGTTTGGTTTGGTATTGTTTTGAATTCCGCAGTTTTATTTAGATGAAAGATTTTATTGCTGTCGTAAAGCTACAAATGAAGATCATAGTTCTGTATTACTGAGTCCTGTCGAAACAACCGTAGATCAATATGAGAAGATGCTTTGCCCCATTGCAAGCTTCGGAAATTTTACATTCAAGTAACTATATTTACTTGATCCATTTTGTTATCGAAACTTACCCCAACTCCCTTACAATTAACTCGTTTCTTTTATTTATTTATTTTCGTTAGACATCGTCACTGGGAATGTGAACTAATTTACACGTGTAAATGTCCAACTGTTGTCAGTCATTAGATTACAGTCGATTTCAATGAAGTTCTAAACAGGAAACAAAATAGCTTCATACATCGAAAATACTGCCGAGCTTAAACTTTTTTAAACATGCACATTAGAAAAGATAAATATTCCCCTCTTGCAATTGAAAGAAGAAACTTCATAACACAAAAAAATTTTATTTGATAAAACGAGTATCTCTCTTTTGTCTCTTCTTCTGTCCCGCACCCCCTCCCACAACGTGTACAATCGCAAGATATTTCACTAACATTCAGTGGTCCTCACCCCATAGTCAACCAAAATACCTAAAGAAGAGCACCAATATGTTCAGTTTCTTGTAAAAGCAACCCAGTACAAATGTAACTTCCTCAGATTTACAAATAAGGTAAAGAAGCACGAATTCTGTTGCTGCCGGACCATGAAGTTGTTTTTGTACCTCAATCGTTAAAACAGATGAAAATTTAAGTTCAGGAGTACACTATTTGTTAAGAAGTGCAATGTATTGCACAATTAATTGATTGCAGAAATCTCTCAGAACAATGTGTGTTGGTCAACTACCGCCAAGAGTTTCACATTCTCCTGTGTCAGAGAGGGAGACACCACCGTTATGAGTATGCCTGCAACAGACCTGGCGTTCGCCGTGCCTAGCTGACGTGACGTCACCAACAAGCGCCGAGGCCCTCCTTTGAGCCGGTGTTGACTGGATGCAGCTGTCGGACAGGGCCTACTCACCGTTGCCGGCGCTCCCGAGAACCTGTAGATGCAGACGCGGCTGGTTGTATTCGCTGCCGCCGTCTCCAGACTTGGCGACTTGGCAGACCGCCTGTGCCTTATCACCAGACGCAGAGCAGCACGGATCAGCTGCTGCCGCCGTCTGACACTAATCCAGGACGACGGCAGCCGGCCCGCTGTTATCTGGCCCCACACGCGCCGTCTGACGTCACACGGCGGTCCGCGTCTCTTGTCTCCGTAATGTCGCCGGCCACACGCGTGCGTAGAAACAACAGACGCACGGTCCGGGGACCCGACTAGCGTGACACCACCTGTTGCTCACGAGTGGTCATCAGCAGGACCGCCTGCTGTTACTGATACGCTCCAGTCGTCCGCCCCATTAGCTGATGGTCAGCGCGTTGGAATGCCACGGGTTCGATTCCCGGCTGGGGCGGGAGATTTTCTCCCCTCACGGACTCGGTGTTGTGCTGTCCTCCTCATCATTCCATCCCCATTGCCGACGCGCGAGTCGCCCAATGTGGCGTCGTACTCAGTAAGACTTGCAACTGGCGACAAAACTTCCCGACTGGGAACTCCCGCCCACTGACCCCAAACGACCATTTCCATTTCCACGGTCATTTTCACGGTGATTAAAAAAGGGACGGACCACAAAGGGACTATCCGAATGGGACACAAATCGGTATAGTTTCATACACGTCTACAGACAAACAATTACAATGAAGAGTCAAAGGAAATGGTACACCTGCCTAATATCGTGTAGGGCTCCCGCAAGCATGTAGAAGCGCCGCATGGACTACACTAATGTCTGCGGTAGTGCATTGGTCGAAAAAAGACCGGAATGGGCCAGAAGACATGGCAAAGTAACTTTTTTACACGACAATGCACCTGCACACAAAGTGAAACTGGTTCAGTATACAAACACTTGGCTGGGAGCTGCTATCTCACCCGCTGTATTCACCAGACTTGGCCCCTTCCGACTACTATTTGTCTTCATCAATGGGACACGCATTGGCTGAGGAGCACTTCGATTCCTACGAAGAAGTCGAAAATTGGGTGTCTGATTGGTTTGATTCAAAAGACGAACATTTCTATTGGCGTGGTGTCCACAAATTACCAGAAAGGTGGTCAAAATGTATAGAAAGCAATGGTCAGTACTTCGAATAAAATGTTTTTTACTTTTCAATTCAAAATTAGTGTTTCATTTTCATAAAAAAAACACTCATTTCATACCGGTACACCTGGTGAATGTGAATTGCAGAGTAACCATGTAGATGAAGATGTACATGTGAATGGATGCAGGTGATCAGGCAGTTTGCTTACGTACGTGTCACCTGTCAGAGTCGTATCTAGACGTATCAGGGGTCCCATATCACCATAACAGAGCCTCCACCAGCGTGAACAGTCCCCTGCTTACATGCAGGATCCACGTATTCAGCAGGTTGTCTCCATATCCATACATGTCGATCTCCTCTATACAATTTTAAACGAGACTTGTCTGACCAGGGCACACGTTTCCAATCATCAACGATCTAACGTTTGTGTTGACAAGCCAAGGTGAGGCATAAAGCTTTGTGTCATGCTGTCATCAAGGGTACACTAGTAGGTCTTCGGTTGCGAGAGCTCATTTCAATGATGTTTCGTTGAGTGGCTCGCACGCTGGCACTTGTTGATGGCCCAACATTGAAATATACAGTAATTTGCGGAAGCGTTGCACTTCTGTCACGTTGAACGATTCTCTCGTCGTCGGTCCCGTTCTTACAGGATCTTTCTCTGGCCACAGTCATGTCGGAGATTTGATATTTTACCGAATTCCTGATATTCACGATATATTCGTGAAATGGTCGCACGGAAAACTCCCCATTTCTCCGCTACCTCAGCGATGCTGTGTTCCTTCGCTCGTGCGTCGACTATAACACCACGTTCAAACTCACTTAAATCGTGACAACCTGACGTTGTAGCAGCAGTGATCGATCTAACAACTGCGCCAGACACTTGCCGTCTTATATAGGCGTTGCCGACCGCAGCGCCGTATTCTGCCTATTTACATTGTATTTGGATACACATGCCTCTTCCGGTCTGTTGGATGCTCCAGTTTAATTAAAATCACAGAAAAGCTGAATGTTTTATTCGAGAGAGAGAGAGAGAGAGAGAGAGAGAGAGAGAGAGAGAGAGAGGGAGAGAGACAGAGAGAGAGAGAGAGAGAGAGGGAGAGAGAGAGAGAGCTTCACAAACGGAGCAAGTCAGAAAGGGTTTGGCCCATCTCTGGTTGTTATGCCTGCCAGAGCCAACAGACTTGCCGCTGTGACAACACCCGACCTCGTCAGATCACCGAAGTTGAGTGCTGTCGATCTTGGCTAGTATTAGGATGGGTGACTGTCTGGGTCTGCCAAGTGCCGTCGGCAAGCAGGGCGTGCACATCCCTCGTGAGGCCAATTGAGAAGCTACTCGATTGGTGGGTGGCGATTCTGGTCACGAAAACGGAGAATAGCCGGGAGAGCAGTGTGCTGACCATATGCCCCACCACATTGCATCCAGTGACGCCTGTGGTATGAGGATGACGCGGCGGCCGGTCGGTACCGTTACGCATTCAAGGCCTTGGTACATAACGACTCCAGACACGAAAACTGAGAATGGCCAAGAGAGCTGTGTGCTGGCCATATTGCATCCAGTGACGCCTGTGGTATGAGGATGACACGGCGGTCGGTCGATACCGTTGAGACTTCAAGGCCATGGTAAATAACGGTTCCGCTCACGAAAACTAGGACTCGCCAGGAGAGCTGTGTGCCGACCATATGCCCCTCCATATTGCATCCAGTGACGCTTGTGGGATGAGCATGAGACGGTGTTCGGTCGGGACCGTTGAGACTTCAAGGCCTTGGTAAATACCGACTCCAGTCACAAAAACTGAGAATGGCTGGGAGAGCAGTGTGCTGACCATATGCTCTTCCATATTTCATCCAGTGACGCCTGTGGGATGAGGATGATACGGTGGTCGGTCGGTCCATTTGAGCCTTCAAGGTATTGGTAAAAAAAGGCTCCGGTCACGAAAACTGAGAATCGCCGGGAGAGCTGTGTGCTGACCATATGCCCCTCCATATTGCATCCAGTGACGCCTGTAGGACGAGAATGACACGGCGGTCGGTCGGCACCCTTGAGCCTTCAAGGCCTTGGTAAATAACGACTCCGGTCACGAAAACTGAGAATGTATGGGAGGGCTGTGTGCTGACCATATGCCCCTCCATATTGCATCCAGTGACGCCTGTGGGATGAGGATGACACGGTGGTCGGTCGGTACCGTTTGGCCTGCAAGGCCTCGGTAAATAACGACTACGGTCACGAAAACTGAGAATGGCCAGAAGAGCTGTATGCTGACCATATGCCCCTCCATATTGCATCCAGTGACGCCTGTGGGATGAGGATGACACGGTGGTCGGTCGGTACCGTTTGGCCTTCAAGGCCTTGGTAAATAACGACTACGGCCACGCAAACTGAGAATCGCCGGGAGAGTGCTGTGCTGACCACATTTCCCTCCATATTGCATCCAGTGATGCCTGTAGGATGAGGGTGACACGGCGGTCGGTCGATACCGTTGAGACTTCAAGGCCTCGGTAAATAACGACACCGGTCCCAAAAACTGAGAATGGCTGGGAGAGCAGTGTGCTGACCATATGCTCTTCCATATTGCATCCAGTGGCGCCTGTGAGATGAGGATGACGAGGTGGTTGGTCGGTCCCGTTGAGCCTTCAAGGCCTTGGTAAAAAAAGGCTCCGGTCACGAAAATTGAGAATGGCTGGTTGAGCGGTGTGCTGACCATATGCCCCTCCATATTGCATCCAGTAATGCCGGTGGTATGAGGATGACATGGTGGTCGGTCGGTTCCGTTGAGCCTTCAAGCCCCTGGTAAATAGCGACTCCAGTCACGAAAATTGAGAATGGTGGGGAGAGCTGTGTGCTGACCATATTCCCCTCCATATTGCATCCACTGACACCTTGTAGGATGAGGATGAGACGGCAGTCAGTTGGTCACGTTGAGCCTGCAAGGCCTTTCTAAATAGCGACTCCGGTCACGAAAACTGATAATGGCTGGGAGAGCTGTGTGTTGACCATATGCTCCTCCATATTGCATTCAGTGACGCTTGAAGGATGAGGATGACACGGCGGTCGGTCGGTTCCGTTGAGCCTTCAAGGCCTTGGTAAATAACGACTCCGGTCACAAAAACTGTGAACGGCCGAGAGAGCTGTGTGCTGACCATATGCCCCTCCATATTGCATCCAGTGATGCCTGTGGTATGAGGGTGACACGGTGGTCGGTCGGTCCCGTTGATTCTTCAAGGCCTTGGTAAATAACGACTCCGGTCACGAAAACTGAGAATCGCCGGGAGAGCTGTGTGCTGACGATATGACCCTCCATATTACATCCAGTGACACCTTGTAGGATGAGGATGACACGGCGGTCAGTCGGTCCCGTTGAGCCTTCAAGGCCTTTCTAAATAGCGACTACGGTCACGAAAACTAACAATGGCTGGGAGAGCTGTGAGCTGACCATATGCCCCTCCATATTGCATCCAGTTACGCCTGTGGGATTAGGGTGACACAGTGGTCGGTCGGTTCTGTTGAGCCTTCAAGGCCTTGGTAAATAACGACTCCGGCCACGAAAACTGAGAATGGCCAGAAGAGCTGTATGCTGACCATATGCCCCTCCATATTGCATCCAGTGACGCCTGTGGGAAGAGGATGACACGGCGGCCGGTCGGTACCATTGGGTCCTCAAGTCCTGATTAGATAGAGGTTAGTTTTTTATTGATTGATAAAGTTGTTGAAGGCCTTCTGAGGGATATCATACCAAATTGCGTGCAACTGGTACGTTAGAACGTAAAAATCTCGAGCTAGTTATTGAGCCCTGCCCGTAATGCTCTTGACGTTGTCAACTGGGGACAGAGCCGGTGGGCAGGTATTACTTTGATTAAATGTAAGCCCAGAATGGCTTGCCATCAGGGGCAAACAAAACGAGACGTAGAATACCGTGGACATACGACTGTTTTGTATGCGTGCAGCGGATGGTCAACAAAGGGGTCCCACGACGAAAGGAAGCGCCACTTCAGACCATCATTCCTGTTTCTCGGGCCATATGGCGGGCAGCAGTGTAATTGGCACCCCATCACTGTCCGGGGCGTATCCACACACTTCTTCGCTGGTCAACAGTGCCCATCACTGAAAACAGTTCTACCCCATTCAATCAGACTCCGGCCGAAGACATGTCTGGAAAAACCCCAGTCAGCAGTGACAGCATCAGAAATCGCAATGGCTTCAGTGTAGTTATTGTCTTTGAATAAAAGTGTCATTTCTCTTCGAACCATTCCATGTTTCTTCGAATGTACTATTCTGTACTATACTACAGCAGTTCTCTCTATCTTCAGTCCACGTTTCATCAAGCTTGTGCTTGCCAACGACGAATCATGCGAAAGTTATTTTCGCCCTTAAGTTTAGGATAACCATCTTAGCAGCTACGAAACAGAATAAACAACATTCTGTTTAAAATGTTGTAACTCACATCTGCATCTACATACACTATCTGGACAAAAGTATCCGGACACCCAGCAAAAAATGACTTACAAGTTCGTGGCGCCCTCCATCGGTAATGCTGGAATTCGATATGGTGTTGACCCACCCTTAGTCTTGGTGACAGCCTCCACTCTCGCTGTCATACGTTCTATCAGGCGCTGGAAGGTTTCTTGGGGAATGGCAGCCCATTCTTCACGCAATGCTGCACTGAGGAGAGGTATCGATGTCGGTCAGCGAGGACTGGCACGAAGTCGGCCTTCCAAAACATCCCAAAGGTGTTTATAGGATTCAGGTCAGGTCTCTGTTGAGGACAGTCCATTACAGGGATGTTATTGTCGTGTAACCACTCCGCCAAAGGCCGTGCATTATGAACAGGGTGCTGGATCAAGTTGAAAGATGGAATAGCCATCGTCAAATTGCTCTTCAAAGAGTTGGAAGCAAGAAGGTACTTAAAACATCAATGTAGGCCTGTGCTGTGATAGTGCCACGCAAAACAAGGGGTGCAAGCTCCCTCCATCCCACACCATACACCATCTTCTCCGAATTTTACTGTTGGCACTACACACGCTGGCAGATGACGTTCATTGGGCATTCGCCATACCCACACTCTGCCACCGGGTCGCCACACTGTACCGTGATTCGTCACTCCACTCAACGTTTTTCCAGTGTTCAATCGTCCAACGTTTAGGCTCCATACACCGAGCGAGGCGTCGTTTGGCATTTACCGGCGTGATGTGTGGCTTATGAGCAGCGGCTCGAACAAGTTTTCTCACCTGCCGCCTGTCATAGTACTTGCAATGGATCCTGATGCAGTTTGGAATTGCTGTGTGATGGTCTGGATAGATGTCCGACTATTACACATTACGAATCTCTTTCTCTTTCGGCGGTCTCTGTCAGACAACAGACGAGGTCGGCCTGTACGCTTTTGTGCTGTACGCGTCCCTTCACGTTTCCACTTCACTATCACATCGGAAACAGTAGAACTAGGGATGTTTACGAGTGTGGAAATCTCGCGTACAGACGTATGACACAAGTGACACCCAATCACCTGACCACGTTCGAAGTCCGTGAGTTCCGCGGAACGCGCCATTCTGCTCTCTCACGATGTTCGTATCACGTACGACTACTACTTATTTGCTGTCCGCTTCCACTTGCAAACAGAACGAGAGGAAATAGACTGTCTGTAAGCCTGCTTAACGACTCTTAATTTCTCTCGTCTTATCTTGGTGGTTGTTACGCAAAATGCATGTTGGCGTCAGCAGACTCGTTCTGCAGTCAACTTCAAATGCCGGTTTTCTAGATATTCCCAATAGTGCTTCGCGAAAAGGATGTCGCCTTCCCTTTGGGGATTCTCTTTCGAGTTCCCGAAGCACCTGCCTAACTCTTAAATATTGTTCCCAACCAACTGTAACTGAGCCGTGTGTCGACTCGTGCTACACCTTGTAATTAGATTGCACTGGTTTTCCTTTCCTTCCCCTGGCATGTTTGTTTGATACGTGGTCTGTCATTAAGTGGCTTCCTGGTCGTCTTTTCTCTCTGCTATCGATATCTGCGTTTGCTTCCGGGAAACTGCTATGGAGGAAGTGAGATCTTTGACCGGTTGTAACTTCGTGTGGTGGTGCGGCAGTAGGGGCGTTGCGCGTAGAGAAAGTGTGGTGGACACGGGAGGCCAGTGTGGCTCTCCAGCGAGAAGCAGGCGTGGTCGGCTGTACCGAGTCGCCACGTGATGTATGTCGGCTGTGTGTAACGAGCGGGTCGAGTTGACGGAAGAGCGCCCCGCGGGTTGGTTGTATGCAGAATCGCCCCACGAGTAGTTGCTGTTCATTTCGCCTCGGTGGGGCGTTAACAAGCTTCTTTAAGTTCTCCGTTTCGACACTGGAGTTTAAAAAGGAGACACCTAAGATGAAGGAGCGGTCACTACCCGTCAACGTTGCAGAGAAGACGGGGACTCCGGTGACAGAGCGTGTTGTCGCGTGACCGTGGCGTGTCGGGTACGCTGGCGACGCGTGCGAGGTCGGATGTGTGGATGCTGGCCATCGGAGGTCGTGTACTGCCTGGTCGAGCATAATTGCAAGTTAAGTTCGTGGAAGGTTTAATCATTAGGTAATAATCTTCTGTAACCAGAGTCTCTTCTGCCTTGTGGCCTCCGGCGATCGGATTTCCTGTCCCCGGCACCGGTGTCATTGAACACAGTGGTCTTTCCTCCTCCTCTCGTTACTGTCCGATGGGAGGTGTAGTTTTGAGCAGTTTAATTGTTTCGCTGTTCTGTCGTGGGTTATGAGTAAATTCGTGCTTCTTGTTGGTCGATCATGTGGACGCTCATTCAGGACTGTGTGGTGTAATGTTTCCTTGCACGAGGTTAGCTCTAATTCTGTCAGCAAGTTAAGCCATCTTATTACAACTTTTCGCTGGCTAAAAGTCGGTGCAGTGACCAGCCTGAGAGTGGCCATTGTGTTTACGGGCGTATTTAAATTGGTCATTATTCTGCCCAGCCTGAGTGGGTGATTTGTGGCTGCCTTACACGGGTCCGTCATGTCTGTTATGTTCTAATGATATTCCAGGACTCTTTTGTTTAAAAACTTTTTTAAAATTCCTCCATTCCTTTATTGCCATTAATCGTGAGTTTGCTGAGACCTTTGATTTTTTTTTTTTTAAATGGCGCTGTTGGTAGCTTTACTACCTCACCGTACCTTATTAACAAACTTCTGTATTTACTTTAGTAGCCTGTTTACTAATGTTCTTTAGATTTTATAAACTGTTGCATTGCTATAAATTACTTGGTTGCCGTTAGCGGCGTGTTTAAAAGGCTGTTTATTGCCGTACTGCTAGTTTCTGTAAGATACGAATAAAACATATGTGAAAATCTCAACTCGACAGTAAACTACTAGAAATTTGGCCCCGTTTCCCAACTTCTGGTGTCGCTTGTAGTAACCGTAACCACTGTGTGTGTAAGGAATGGAAGTTCTTATGTAAATATCTCCACAAGAAAGCATAATGCATAATTAACGAAAATTGCTTTTTGCTCAGAAGTATATTCTGAAAAGACCATGGTTAAAAGATCATAATTAGCGTTAAAGGCTTTCAAGGTGTTGCAATTTGCGAACAACATGAAAATTCGATTAAATAAAAACAAAACAAAAAAATTCTCTGCCGGCCATACAGTGTATCGGAGCGAAGCAGTGGGCGCTAACCTACTTAATGTACGTACGAAATAACAACGATCCTATAGCGCTTTCCTGGGGCACTCCTTGTCTCTGATGAACACTCGCTGTCGAGGACAACATACTGGGATCTGTTACGTGAGATCTTCGAGCCACTCACATATCTGGGAACGCATTCCGAATGCTGTGACCGAGCGGTTATAGGCGCTTCGGTCTGGAACCGCGCGACCGCTACGGTCGCAGGTTCGAATCCTGCCTCGGGCATGGATGTCTGTGATGTCCTTAGGTTAGTTAGGTTTAAGTAGTTCTAAGTTCTAGGGGACTGATGACCTCAGATGTTAAGTCCCATAGTGCTCAGAGCCATTTGAACCATTTTGAACCGTATGCTAGGACCTTCGCCAACAGCCTGCAACGGGACACCGCCCCAATTGCTTTTCGGAAACCTAGAAATATGGAATCAGCCTGTTGCGCTCTATCCACGTATTGTTGGACATTATGTGAGAAAAGGGAAAGTTGAGTTTCGCATCAGTGATGCTTACTAATTTTTTTCTGATTTGTGGACAAACATTTTTCGGTCTGAAAAACTTTTTTATATTCGAAGTCAGAATGTGTCAAAGAAATCTGCAGCAAACTGATGTTAAGGATATTGGTCTCCTATCATGGGCGTCTCTTAGATTAGGAAATGAGACACTTAAAGCAGTAAAGGAGTTTTGCTATTTGGGGAGCAAAATAACTGATGACGGTCGAAGTAGGGAGGATATAAAGTGTAGACTGGCAATGGCAGGGAAAGCGTCTCTAAAGAAGAGAAATTTTGTTAACATAGAGTAGTGATTTAATTGTCAGGAAGTCGTTTCTGAAAGTATTTGTATGGAGTGTAGCCATGTATGGAAGTGAAACATGGACGATAAATAGTTTGGACATAAAGAGAACAGAAGCTTTCGAAATGTGGTGCTACAGAAGAATGCTGATGAGTAGATGGGTAGATCACATGACTAATGAGGTGTTGAATAGGATTGGGGAGAAGAGAAGTTTGTGGCACAACCTGACAAGATGAAGGGACAGGTTGGTAGCACATGTTCTGAGGCATCAAGGGATCAACAATTTGGTACTGGAGGGCAGCGTGGAGGGTAAAAATCGTAGAGGGAGACCAAGAGATGAATACACGAAGCAGATTCAGAAGGATGTAGGCTGCAGTATGTATGCACTTCCATACATGGCTACTCTCCATACAAATACTTTCAGAAACGACTTCCTAACACTTAAATCAATACTCGATAGTAACTAATTTCTCTTCTTCAGAAACGCTTTCCTTGCCATTGCCAGTCTACGTTTTATATCCTCTCTACTTCGACCATCATCAGTTATTTTGCTCCCCAAATATCAAAACTCCTTTACTACTTTAAGTGTCTCATTTCCTAATTTAATTCCCTCAGCATCGCCCAACTTAATCCGACTACATTCCATTATCCTCGTTTTGCTTTTGTTGATGTTCATGTTCATCTTGTACCTTCCTTTCAAGACACTGTCCATTCCGTTCAACTGCTCTTGCCAGTCCTTTGCTGTCTCTGACAGAATTACAATGTCATTGGCGAACGTCAAAGTTTTTATTTATTCTCCATGGATTTTAATGCCTACTCCGAACTTTTCTTTTGTTTCCTTTACTGCATGCTCAATATACAGATTGAATAGCATCGGGCAGAGGCTACAACCCTGTCTCACTTCCTTCCCAACCACTGCTTCCCTTTCATGTCCCTCGACTCCTATAACTGCCATCTGGTTTCTGTACAAATTGTAAATAGCCTTTCGCTCCCTGTATTTTGCCCCTGCCATCTTCAGAATTTGAAAGAGAGTATTCCAGTCAACATTGTCAGAAGCTTAGCATTTACAATTACGAACAATTTAAACTAGAAACAACACACAGAAAATGTTGTGGGGAAGGCAAACGAAAGAATGCGCTTAGGAAAGAGACTGCTTACTCCTCTTTTGGAAAACTGCTGCACTGTGTGGGATCGTTACCAGATAGTATTAATGGAGTAAATCGAGAAAGTTCACAGAAGAGCAGCACGTTTTGTATTGTCGCGAAACAGGCGAGAGAGTGTTACTGACATGATACGTTATTTCGGGGTGGACTTCATTAAAACGAAGGTGTTTATGGTTGCGGCGTATCTTCCCACGATATTTCGATCACCAACTTGCTCCTCCGAAAGTTGGCACCCAGCTACGCAGAGAAAAAAGCTATCATAATAAAATAAGAGAAAGATTTAAGTGTTCGTTTTTCCAGCACGCTGTTGGAGAGTGGGACAGTGGAGAAACAGCTAGAAGGTGCTTCCATGAACACTCAGCCACGCACTTGGTTGAGAACTGGAGGGTCGCCAGTAAGTGCAGACGTAGATGCAGATGCAGATGAGAGTGTTTTGTGGACGGGCACAGCCAGGACTGCTGCGATGTGAGACGTCGCGTTTCAATTGTTTTTGTAGATAAGAGGTACTTGAAATCCTGGTGCAGGGTAATGAGGTGCTTTCGCTCTGCTCTCTCCAAATACTACGCTGTCCTCGACGGTGAGTGTTCATCGGAGGTGAGGGTATCATCTGGAGTGCCCCAGGGAAGTGTGGTAGGTCCGCTGTTGTTTTCTGTCTACATGAATGATCTTTTGGATAGGGTGGATAGCAATGTGCGGCTGTTTGCTGATGATGCTGTGGTGTACGGGAAGGTGTCGTCGTTGAGTGACTGTAGGAGGATACGAGATGACTTGGACAGGATTTGTGATTGGTGTAAAGAATGGCAGCTAACTCTAAATATAGATAAATGTAAATTAATGCAGATGAATAGGAAAAAGAATCCTGTAATGTTTGAATACTCCGTTAGTAGTGCAGCGCTTGACACAGTCACGTCGATTAAATATTTGGGTGTAACACTGCAGAGCGATATGAAGTGGGACAAGCATGTAATGGCAGTTGTGGGGGAAGGCGGATAGACGTCTTCGGTTCGTTGGTAGAATTTTGGGAAGATGTGGTTCATCTGTAAAGGAGACCGCTTTTAAAACACTAATACGACCTATTCTTGAGTACTGCTCTAGCGTTTGAGATCCCTGTCAGGTCGGATTGAGGGAGGACATAGAATCAATTCAGAGGCGGGCTGCTAGATTTGTTACTGGTAGGTTTGATCATCACGCGAGTGTTACGGAAATGCTTCAGGAACTCGGGTGGGAGTCTCTAGAGGAAAGGAGGCGTTCTCTTCGTGAATGGCTACTGAGGAAATTTAGAGAATCAGCATTTGAGGCTGACTGCAGTACAATTTTACTGCCGCCAACTTACATTTCGCGGAAAGACCACAAAGATAAGATAAGAGAGATTAGGGCTCGTACAGAGGCACATAGGCAGTCATTTTTCCCTCGTTCTGTAATGGGAGTGGAACAGGGAGAGAAGATGCTAGTTGTGGTATGAGGTACCCTCCGTCACGCACCGTATGCTGGATTGCGGAGTATGTATGTATAAGTAGATGCAGATGTAGTTCTGAAATTTCCTACGACTAATCAAAAACAACACCTTTCCTCTAAAGAACAGTCTGATCATCAGACACTGATTGTGCGGACACTTTGTGACCATCGACTAGACGGAGCGTTGTAAAACACTGGATGTTAGCTATCGTGGTGTTGACAATTCGCCGTCCATCATAAGGAAATGGACTCTTTTTCCACGTTATTAAGTCTGAAAAGGTACTTGAAATGGTCTTATCTCTTTATCAGTGAATTCCGCACGTCTTGTTATCTGAGAGATGCATTTTATTTTAAGGTACTACGCAGTACGCTGACCGAGCTATCTCGATTGGATGAAGGGTGGGGATGATGTGGAAATATAGAGGGAAAACAATAGATTAGGTTTGTGAGAGAAAGAGAGAGAGAGAGAGAGAGAGAGAGAGAGAGAGAGAGAGTTTTTAAGGTTCGTTAAGCCAATCGGTAAAGTGAGAACTCTTATCATTGTGCTATCCGTTTGTCTATCTGACTGTTAAGACCTCTTTTTCTGAGAAATGGACAGACGTATCAGGTTGAAATTCATATGACACACTACAGTCCATTGGCAGTGTTAAAATTTTTAGCTCCTAACTCAGTTTAATCAAAAGATACTGCCATTTATTGTACAGAAACTAGATGGCAGTTATGAGAGTCGAGGGACATGAAAGGGAAGCAGTAGTTGGGAAGGGAGTGAGACAGGGTTGTAGCCTATCCCCGATGTTATTCAATCCAAATATTGACGAAGCAGTAAAGGAAACAAAAGAAAAATTTGGAGTAGGAATTAAAATTCATGTAGAAGAAATAAAAACTTTGAGCTTCGCCGATGACATTGCAGTTCTGTCAGAGACAGCAAAAGCAAAACGAGGATAATGGAATGTAGTCGAATTAAATCGGGTGATGCTAAGGGAATTAGATTAGGAAATGAGACACTTAAAGCAGTAAAGGATTTTTGCTATTTGAGGAGCAAAATAACTGATGATGGCGAATTAGAGAGGATATAAAATGTAGACTGGCAATAGCAAGGAAAGCGTTTCTGAAGAAGAGAAATTTGCTAACATCGAATATAGGTTTAAGTGTCAGGAAGTCGTTTCTGAAAGTATTTGTATGGAGTGTAGCCATGTATGGAAGTGAAACGTGGACGATAAACAGTTTAGACAAGAAGAGAATAGAAGCTTTCGAAATGTGGTGCTACAGAAGAATACTGAAGATTAGATGGGTAGATCACATAACTAATGAGGAGGTATTGAATGGAATTGGAGAGAAGAGAAATTTGTGGCACAATTTGACTAGGAAAAGGGATCGGTTGGTAGGGCATATTCTGAGGCATCAAGGGATCACAAATTTAGCACTGGAGGGCAGCGTGGAGGGTAAAAATCTTAGAGGGAGACCAAGAGATGAATACACTAAGCAGATTCAGAAGGATGTAGGTTGCAGTGGGTACTGGGAGATGAAGAAGCTTGCACAGGATAGAGTATCATAGAGAGCTGCATCAAACCAGTCTCTGGAATGAAGACCACAACAACAGCAATGTCACATATTTTGATATTTGTCAAACTCACCATCAAAACCTATAGGGCACTTCCGCTTGATCTGGAATCATTAGTTTTGGGAAGAAGCAAGGTTTCGCTGTACAAGTAAAGGGAAAAATTCGAAAATTGTTAAACTATAATTATATCATGTAAAAAAAGATTTTTTGCCATTACAAACTTACATCACACTTGCAATCTGTCAAAAATATCAGTAACTGTGGTAGGGATTTTGATCGGTTTTTCTGTAATAGGTGACGTGATTCACGAGGTAGGTTCGTATGTTTAATTTACGGATATCTGGTGCTAATTGGCTGAGGTGTGAATCCTATGCCTTTGTCATCTAACGTTGATAGCCACATGGCCGCATGACTGCAATGGCGGATACAGAAAAACATCGAGGGGGCGCTAAAGGTATCTTGAGCTACCTTTACTTTTACCGTAATAAAAAATCAAGTCAAATGCAAAGTTTAGGAAAGTTTTATTTAAACTGATTATACACATATACAAGACAATGCTATCTTATGATATAAAAAAGTTGCAGTTTTGATTCTCTTCCTTAAATGATGAATTCTATGCGCCTATCCTTCCTGTCGAACTGGTTTATTACATCGTCAATAGAACAATCAGTGACGGGCTGAGTGTTGAACAGAGCTAAGCTATTAAGTCGATCCCCCTTCATTGTCGACCTCAGCCATGTCTCTGCACGCCGCAATGTTGAAAAAACTTCTTTCTACTGTAGCAACAGACGCATGTAGACTAGGCTGTCCATTTGTCCCGTTTTTCCCGGGATAGTCCCGTTTTTTACCAAAATGTCCCGCTGTCCCGAAAGTTTTTTTGGGGGACGCTCAAATGTCCCGTTTTTTTTATGATTCCGCTTGGCTAGAGTATTTTACTCTACTGGTTGTTTGACTTGCTATTAACTGCGCAATTATTTACGCCAGGAAGCGTGTGATGACTTTCAGCATACCCCAAACATGTACCGAACTGTCAAAATTCGCAAGTAATTTTAAACGCACTATAGGTTACGAATAACAACGAAGATTCTTCTCTTCTAAATCGATCCACTGAATCCATCCAGAGATACTCTACACCACTGATACTTGCTCTCTGGCTTTCGTCACCACACTATTAACGTTTTTCACTGTGCAATCACTGTTTCATTATGCCAAAACGAAAGTCTAATTTTAACAGCAGTATAAAAACCAAGTTTCCTTTTATCAGTGGTAGTGGAGAAACTGTAGAATGTACGTTGTGCAGATCAAAATTTGCTATTGGTCATGGTGGAAGGTCTGACATTGCGAATCACATTAAGACTAAGAAACATCGCATGGATGATCAAACGAAAAGAGCAAATAAATGCGTGAGTGACTGCTATGTAAACTTAAAATCAGTAACAGAAATGGATAGGCAGTTGGCAGCACAAGAAGCTACATTTGCATACCGCAGTGCAATGCGTAACCATAGCTTTAAGTCAATGGACTGTACTACAGCAGTCGTTAAAAAAATTTTCAATCCTAAATTCACATGTGGACACACAAAATGTAATGCAATAATTTCAAATGTTTTTGCACCATATGCAGCTCAGCAGGTTTTAAATGAACTGAAAAGTGCTCGATTCATTTCTGTAATGATTGATACATCAAATCATCTGGGTTTGAAGTTGGTTCCTCTCCTTATCGGGTATTTTCACCCTGAAAATGACATCATGGTTAAAGTGCTCGAATTGGTTAATTTAGCTGGGTAAACTTCAGATTTACTTCAGAATTATGCGCTGGAGGTTTAAAAGAAATATGATCTTGAGGGAAATGTGATTGCAGTTTCTGCAGACATCACTAACACCAATTTTGGTGGTGAGCAGAGGAAAGGAAAAAACAATTTGTTCTATAAACTGCAACAGAACACAGTGAATAATATAGTAGCTGTTGGCTGTCCAGCACATGTGGTGCACAATTCCTTACCAATTGGCTCAGATTGCCTACCCATCGACTGTCAATTAATTCTAAACAAAATCTACCAGCATTTCCACATATATACAGTAAGGGTTGAATCTCTGAAGTAATTCTGTAAGTTTACTGAAACTGAATACAAAACTGTACTTGGGCACAGCAAGACAATTTGGCTATCTCTGCTACCAGCATTGGAATGAATTGTAGAGATGTTTCCTGCTTTGAAATCATATTCCATTTCCCTTGAAAAGTGTCCTGTTATCTTTAAATAATTTGTTGATAACCTTGTGTCTATTGATCTTCTACATTTTCTTGTTAGCCAACTAAAACCAATCTCCACAACAATTAAATGTATTGAGAAACAAGAAATCACAATAGTGGAAGTTTATCAAGAAATAAACACATTATTGGGCAAATTACAATGTAGTAAATCTGAAAGATTTCTCACGTCCTTTGTACATGAGACTGTAAGAAAGCTGGAAGAAGAGGGTGAAATTACTGCAGAATAATTTCATATTTGTGCTGACATCTTCTATGACTCTTGCAAAAAAATGGTTCAAATGGCTCTGAGCACTATGGGACTAAACATCTGTGGTCATCAGTCCCCTAGAACTTAGTGCTACTTAAACCTAACTAACCTAAGGACATCACACACATACATGCCCGAGGCAGGACTCGAACCTGCGACCAGAGCGGTCACGCGGTTCCAGACTGAAGCGCCTAGACCGCACGGCCACACCGGCTGGCTATGACTCTTGCACTGAGTATATTAAAGAATGATGTTTACCTTTTCTCATACCTTTTAAAGCATTTGACTGGGTTAATAACGAAAAGGAACAGCTACAATGTAAGGATATTCAGGACTGTTGTGTTTTTGTTAAAAGTATTGTACCAAATTTTCCTGTTGATAAAGACGAACTGTTTGATGAATTTTCATGTGCACAGAACTTCATAAAAAGTGAAGAAGTAGACAAAGAAAGTGTTAGTGCAACGTGGTGTAAAATATTTGCTTAGTTCAAAAGTAAAATCATTAACATGAAAACATGACTCATTTGGTGGAGTTTTGTCTGGCAATTCCTGGGTCAAATGCTGCCGTGGAACGCGTGTTTTCGTTAGTGAACTCTTTGTGGTCAGATGCAAAAAAAAAAAAAACAGAATGAAAGTTGAAACAGTGAGGGCCTTGGTCCTTGTCAAAACACACTTTAATGGTGTATCGTGTACTGACTTGTATGATACAATTTCAACGAAATTGCACTTCTTGATAAAGTACATAAAAGTGAGAAGCACGGTGATAGTGTGGCAGAATAATTGTAAAAAGTGATTTGGGGTCATCTGAGTGCACGTTGTAAAGGTAAACTTGTATGTGTATTAAATTTAGTCAATGCAATATTTATGTCCCGCTTTTGTTTCTTCATTGTCCCAGGTTTTTCTCAAATTTATTTTAAATGTCCCCTTTTTCAATGAAAATGAAATGGACATCCTAATGTAGACAAGCAAATATTTTGTACAGCGTGTGCAAAGTAGGATAGCCATATCTGGGACAAACAGACAACGGTTGCATAACAGAATCTAGAGCATTAAGGACGTTTATGCTCGTTTGCTTGTGCTCAAGAATCTCTCCCATTAGTCTCTTTTTAATCACAAAACAGTAGAATATACACAACTTTTCTCGAACAAATAGAGACAGATTAACGACGTATCGAGATCACTAGAATGGCCGCGAATTTTCTCGTAGATATCTACATCTAATGGATACTCTGCAAATGACATCTAAATGCCTGGCCGAGGATTCATCGAACCACCTTCACAATTCTCTATTATTCTAATCTCGTATAGCACCCGGAAAGAACCGTAGGAGCTCTGATTTCCCTTATTTTATCGTGGTGATGGTTTCTCCCTATGTAGGTCGGTGTATACAAAATATTTTCGCATTCGGAGGAGAAAGTTGGTGATTGGAATTCCGTGAGAAGATTCCGTAGCAACGAAAAACGCCTTTCTTTTAATGATGTCCAGACCAAATCTTGTATCATTTCAGTGACACTCTCTCCCATATTTCGTGATAATACAAAACGTGCTGCCCTTCTTTGAACTTTTTCGATTTACTCCATTAATCCTATCTGGTAACGATCCCACACAGTGCAGCAGAATTCCAAAAGAGAACGGACAAGCATTGTGAGCGGGACTTCACATTGTTTGCAAAACGTTGTCATGTAAGTAGATCAGCCTTTGTCAGCAATACGTTTCAACAAATTAAATTTATCGAATCAACACGCCTTTTCAGGAATAATACCGCTCTTCTGGAATAATACAGTTCCCCACAGTCGTTTAATGAACAAAGTAAGAGCATATGGACTATCAGACCAATTGTGTGATTGGATTGAAGAGCTCCTAGATAACAGAACACAGCATGTCATTCTCAATGAAGAGAAGTCTTCCGAAGTAAGAGTGATTTCAGGTGTGCCACAGGGGAGTGTCATAGGACTGTTGCTATTCACAATATACATAAATGACCCTGTGGATGACATTGGAAGTTCACTGAGACTTTTTGCGCATGATGCTGTGGTGTATCGAGAGGTTGTAACAATGGAAAATTGTACTGAAATGCAGGAGGATCTGCAGCGAATTGATGCATGGTGCAGGGATTGGCAATTGAATCTCAATGTAGACAAGTGTAATGTGCTGCGAATACATAGAAAGATAGTTCCCTTATCATTTAGCTACAAAATAGCAGGTAAGCAACTGGAAGATGGAATGATCATATAAAGTTGATCGTCGGTAAAGCAGATGCCAGACTGAGATTCATTGGAAGAATCCTAAGGAAATGTAATCCGAAAACAAAGGAAGTCGGTTACAGTACGCTTGTTCGCCCACTGCTTGAATACTGCTCAGCAGTGTGGGATCCGTACCAGATAGGATCGATAGAAGAGATAGAGAAGATCCAACGGAGAGCAGCGCGCTTCGTTACAGGATCATTTAGTAATCGCGAAAGCGTTACGGAGATGATAGATAAACTCCAGTGGAAGACTCTGCAGGAGAGACGCTCAGTAGCTCGGTACGGGCTTTTGTTAACGTTTCGAGAACATACCTTCACCGAGGAGTCAAGCAGTATATTGCTCCCTCCTACGTATATCTCGCGAAGAGACCGTGAGGATAAAATCAAAGAGATTAGAGGCCACACAAAGGCATACCGACAATCCTTCTTTCCACGAACAATACGAGACTGGAATAGAAGGGAGAACCGATAGAGGTACTCAAGGTACCCTCCCCCACACACCGTCAGGTGGCTTGCTGAGTATGGATGTAGATGTAGATTTCTTCATTTTTGTACGCTGTTCTGTAATTAGTTGATTGACGCCACGGACTGTTGCTTTGATTCTGGTGTGACGTGGCCCACCCACGTTTCATCGCCCGTAACAATTTGGCTTAAGAAATCATCGCCGTCGTTGTGGTACCGCTCAAGGAAAGTCAATGCACTGTCTAAACGTTGGTTTTGCGCACATCCGTCAACATTCTAGGTACCCAACGTGCGCACAATTTTCGGTAATTCAAGTGCTCGGTCACAATGCCATACAAAACACTACGAGAAACATTAGGAAAGTCATCCAGCAAGGAGGAAATCGTAAAGCGCCTGTTTTCTCTCACCTTGCTGTCCACTTCCTGCACCAAACTTACATTAACAACCGAAGGACGCCCACTCCGTTGTTCATCGTGCACATTTGTGCGGCCATCTTTAAATGCTCTCACCCACTTTCTTACCGTTCCATCACTCGTAATGTTTTCTCCGTAAACTGCACAGATCTCACGATGAATATCGATTGTTTTTAGGTCTTTAGCTCTAAGAAATCTTATAAGAGCCCGTACTTCACAGTCGGTGGGACTCACGATTATCGGAGGCATCTTAAACACTCAGTACACAGCGTAAACAAGGAAGAATCAGACTGTATTGGCGTCAGTGCGTAGATTAAGGTACAGGCTTTGATGTAAAAATATAATTAGTGAGATATCTTAGCACGTCTTTTTATTTTAATTTCAAAACGGCACTTCCCTAAAAAACACGCCTCGTATAATGTCTCTTATTACATTTATATCCAAGTAATGATACTGAAACTTATGTACTTCATATCATGGACGCTTTTTACCAGGAGCACAGAGGGGTCGAACCTGTGGAAAGTGCGCCTCTTCGACTTTTTCCAACAGACCGGAAGATAACAGGCAGGAAGTACATGACCTTGTTATACTTTTTGTTGTGGACTGACAAGACAGCCAGTCCACAGTGACGGGTAACCGAAAGGCACGCGCTTTAACTCACGCAGGCTGGCGTGAGGTCTGAAACAGGATACGTAATGAATGCTATAAAGAAAAGTACGTAGCTTCTGGAATACTTAACTTTAATCCACAATTGGTGAACATTGGTCTTGTTACTGTACATGCTTCATTAGATACATAGCAAAAGATAAATGGCGCCTTGCTAGGTCGTAGCAATTGACTTAGCTGAAGGCTATGCTAACTATCGTCTCGGCAAATGAGAGCGTAATTCTCAGTGAACCATGGCTAGCAACGTCGGCTGTACAACTGTGGCGAGTGCTAGTAAGTCTCTCTAGACCTGCCGTGTGGCGGCGCTCGGTCTGCAATCACTGATAGTGGCGACACGCGGGTCCATCGTATACTAATGGACCGCGGCCGATTTAAAAGGCTACCACCCAGCAAGTGTGGTGTGTGGCGGTGACACCACACTTTTCCTGTCTTGCTTCTAGATCACATGATTTTATAATATTCCGTACTTCCTTAGTCACTATCCTCACGGTGAATCGTCTGTCCTTCTCACGATCTGAAAACACTGTGCAGGCAGAAGATATAATCCCGGAGGCTAATGGCTAACAGGTTACTGAACTGGGCATTGTTCTTGACAAAAGAATAAACAAAACAAAAAACTGTAGTCATATATTAAGTGAAAACTACACTACTGGCCACTAAAATTGCTACACCAAGAAGAAATGGAGATGATAAACGGGTATTCGTTGGACAAATATATTATACTAGAACTGACATGTGATTACATTTTCACGCAATTTGGGTGCATAGATCCTGAGAAATCACTACCCAGAACAACCACCTCTGGCCGTAATAACGGCCTTGACACGCCTGGGCATTGAGTCAAACAGAGCTTGCATGGCATGTACAGGTACAGCTGCCCATGCAGCTTCAACACGATACCACAGTTCATCAAGAGTAGTGACTGGCGTATTGTGACGAGCCAGTTGCTCGGCCACCATTGACCAGGTGTTTTCAATTGGTGAGAGATCTGGAGAATGTGCTGGCCAGGGCAGCAGTCGAACATTTTCTGTATCCAGAAAGGCCCGTACAGGACCTGCTACATGCGGTCGTGCATTATCCTGCTGAAATGTAGCGTTTTGCAGGGATCGAATGAAGGGTAGAGCGACAGGTCGTACCACATCTGAAATGTAACGTCCACTGTTGAAAGTGCCGGCAATGCGAACAAGAGCTGACTGAGACGTGTAACCGATGGCACCCCATAACATCACGCCGGGTGATACGCCAGTATGGCGATGACGAATACACGCTTCCAATGTGCGTTCACCGCGATGTCGCCAATCACGGATGCGACCATCGTGATGCTGTAAACAGAACCTGGATTCATCCGAAAAAATGACGTTTTGCCATTCGTGCTCCCATTTCGTCGTTGAGTACACCATCGCAGGCGCTCCTGTCTGTGATGCAGCGTCAAGGGTAACCGCAGCCACGGTCTCCGAGCTGATAGTCCGTGCTGCTGCAAACGTCGTCGAACTTAGTGATAAGAGGCTGTTGGGATCCAGCACGGCGTTCCGTATTACCCTCCTGAACCCACCGATTACATATTCTGCTAACAGTCATTGGATCTCGACCAACGCGAGCAGCAATGTCGCGATCCGATAAACCGCAATCGCGATACGCTACAATCCGACCTTTATCAAAGTCGGATACGTGATGGTACGCATTTCTCCTCCTTACACGAGGCATCACAACAACGTTTCAGCAGGAAACGCCGGTCAACTGCTGTTTGTGTATGAGAAATCGGATGGAAACTTTCCTCATGTCAGCACGTTGTAGGTGTCGCCAGCATCTTCTTCCTGTCGGTTAAATTTCGCGTCTGTAGCACGTGTTCTTCGTGGATTAGCAATTTTAATGGCCAGTAGTGTACATGAAACGTATTCGCTGTTGCGATTACCAACGGCCATCAACTGCGTACGGGAACGACTCTTGTTGCAACCCTTGTTCACTAAAGTAGGAGCAGCCCTTAGCGACTCGCCATCTTATTTACAACTTTTAATGACGTCGCCTTTCCGGCTTTGATTTTTTTTAAATGTGACTTGTAAGTACTGCATCTTTTTTCGGTCAATACAAACTTTACTTTTATTAATGTATTACATACCTAATATGTATTAGAACAGTTAGTTTAATTCTGAAGACGACGCTCATAGTAGCGTCGAAACCTGGTCAATTTTGACTTAATATTTGTGACCACGGGTTTATTTGTTCTGATATGGTCAAGGTAGTTTTCAGATAAAGCACTTAAAAAAATTTCACTGGATTCTTTGTCCCTACCACCCGTTATAAACGTTTGAGCCTTCCAGTCTATATCCGGCAAATTAAAATCTTCACCCAGATCTCCCCATCGTTGTTTGGGAATATGAACGGCTGCAGAAGGTCTGGATGTAGCCGGACATACCCACTTCCACTCAATGATCGGTTCAGTTGGAACGAAAGAAGCAGTCCGTTCGATGGAAACACAGCCCACACCGTTATGGAGCTTGGTTCAAAAAGGGCTCAAATCGCTCTGAGCACTATGGGACTTAACTTCTGAGCTCATCGTCCTCTAGAACCTAGAACTACTTAAACCTAACTAACCTAAGGACATCACACACACCCGTGCCCGAGGCAGGATTCGAACCTGCGACCGTAGCGGTCGCGTGGTTCCAGACTGTAGCGCCTAGAACCGCTCGGCCACCCCGGCCGGCGTTATGGAGCCTCCACCAGCTTGCTCAGTGCGTTGTTGACCACTTGGGTACACGGCTTCGTGGATTCTGCGCCACACTCGAACCCTCCCATCTTTTTTTGGTCATCAGTCTACTGACTGGTTTGATGCGGCCCGCCACGAATTCCTTTCCTGTGGTAACCTCTTCATCTCAGAGTAGCACTTGCAACCTACGTCCTCAATTATTTGCTTGACGTATACCAATCTCTGTTTTCCTCTACATTTTTTGCCGTCTACAGCTCCCTCTAGTACCATGAAAGTCATTCCCTCACGTCTTAGCAGATGTCCTATCATCCTATCCCTTCTCCTTATCAGTGTTTTCTACATATTCCTTTCCTCTCCGATTCTGCGTAGAACCTCCTCATTCCTTACTTTATCAATCCACCTAATTTTCAATATTCGTCTATAGCACCACATCTCAAATGCTTCGATTCTCTTCTGTTCCGGTTTTCCCACAGTCCATGTTTCACTACCATACAGTGCTGTACTCCAGGCATACATCCTCAGAAATTTCTTCCTCAAATTAAGGCCGGTATTTGATATTGGTAGACTTATCCTGGCCAGAAATGCCTTTTTTGCCATAGCGAGTCTGCTTTTGATGTCCTCCTTGCTCCGTCCGTCATTGGTTATTTTACTGCCTAGGTAGAAGAATTCCTTAACTTCATTGACTTCGTGACATCAATCCTGATGTTAAGTTTCTCGCTGTTCCCATTTCTACTACTTCTTATTACCTTCGTCTTTCTCCGATTTACTCTCAAACCATACTGTGTACTCATTAGACTGTTCATTCCGTTCAGCAGATCATTTAATTCTTCACTTTCACTCAGGATAGCAATGTCATCAGCGAATCGTATCATTGATATGCTTTCACCTTGTATTTTAATTCCACTCCTGAACCTTTCTTTTATTTCCATCACTGCTTCCTCGATGTACAGATTGAAGAGTAGGGGCGAAAGGCTACAGCCTTGTCTTACACCCTTCTTAATACGAGCACTTCGTTCTTGATCGTCCACTCTTATTATTCCCTCTTGGTTGTTGTACATATTGTATATGAGCCGTCTCTCCCTATAGCTTACCCCTACTTTTTTCAGAATCTCGAACAGCTTGCACCATTTTATATTGTCGAACGCTTTTTCCAGGTCGACAAATCCTATGAAAGTGTCTTGATTTTTCTTTAGCCTTGCTTCCATTATTAGCCGTAACGTCAGAATTGCCTCTCTCGTCCCTTTGCTTTTCCTAAACCCTCCCATCAGCACTTGCCAACTGAAATCGGGAGTCATCTGACGAGACCACAGTTTTACAGTGGTCTAGCGTTCAACCGGTATGGTCTCGAGCCCAGGAGATGCGCTGCAGGCGATGTCGTGATGTTAGCAAAGGCACTCGCGTCGGTCGTCTGATGCCATAGCACCACTAACGTCCTATTTCCAGCACTGTCCTAACGGATACGTTCATTTGTACTTAATGAAATCAAAAAATGTATTTTTCTAAGGTAACAGTGCACGTGACTGTAAAGGTCCCTGTAAATGATCAAACTTGTTTGTCAAATTCGGCGTTAGCTATCGAAGGTTTTGTCAAAAGAGCGCGTATATGCACCAGCCGTGTTTGTCAAACTTAACCCCACTTCTCAAGCAGCTGCAATATTGTGCGTATCGTGTCGAGAAGTTACTTGGTACCAGTGAAACTCTAAACGATCAGTATCTGCTCCAGTTGCCACATATCTCAGAGTTATAGATAATATTTCGTAAGTTGAGGAAACTGCACATCAGTTGCTTAATCGACAATATCTTATTGCGTACAAGGCCGGTTTCGGAACACTTACAAGTTCCTTATCATCTGGTCTTCCCATCGCGCAACATTGAGGAACAGTTTTTATCTAATTTATGAGACTTTTATCTTTTTGACCTGTATTTCCACGATACCATTGATGTGACGATGACCTCTGGAGTGTTAAGCGATGTTTTTTTGTTACACCAGATGACGGAACTACAACTGTTTCGAAAACGATCGTGCACACAATAAAAGTTTGTGGATTAAGCAACTGTTGCACAGTTTCTTCATCTTAAAAAATGGAGGCCGACCGCGGTGGCCGAGCTGTTCTAGGCGCTTCAGTCCGGAACCGCCCAACTGCTACGGTCGCAGGTTCGAATCCTGCCTCGAGCATGTATGTGATGTCCTTAGGTTAGTTAGCTTTAAGTAGTTCTAAGTTCTAGGGGACTCATGGCCTCAGATGTTAAGTCCCATAGTGCTCAGAGCCATTTGAACCATTTAAAAAATGGACTTCTACAGTTGCAGCTGATGCATAAATAGAACTCTTTATTGGTAATAGTCTGGCAAGCAACTGGCTATTCGACAAACGCATGTGTAAATGGACGAACTTGTTGGTCAAGCAGCCTTTCAGTCCAAATTTTTCTCAAACACGTTAACAGAGATCTGAAACGAGGTAGCACACTGCCAAATAATTTGACAGGCAGGGGGAAATTTGACATATTGATCACCTACCGAATGATTAACAAATTGCTGGGATATAAAATGGAATCAATACATGCGTTCTGTCGCAGGCGCAGCAGATATTAGACCAGAAAAATGCGATTAATGTACAGGGCGCGGCCTGTAAAAAAAATAGAAAAAGGTTCAAACGGCTCCAAGAACTATGGGACTTAACATCTGAGGTCATCAGTCTCCTAGACTTAGAACTACTTAAACCTAGCTAACCTAAGGACATTACACACACCCATGCCCGAGGCAGAATTCGAACCTGCGACCATAGCAGCAGTGCGGTTCCGGACTGAAGCGCCGAGAACTACTCGGCCACAGCGGCCGGCGCGGCACGTAAAACCGGCCCATAAAGTCAACACATGAACATAGACTGAAGCGTCAGAGAAACTGGAATAGGCATGTGTATTCAAATACAGAGATATGTAAACAGGCAGAATGCGTCTCTGCGGTCGACAACGCCTGTATAAGACAACAAGTGTCTGGCGAAGTTGTTAGATCGGTTGCTGCTGCTACAATGGCAGGTTATCAAGATTTTAGTGAGTCTGAACTTAGTGTACGAGCGATTGGACACAGCATCTCCGAGGTAGGGATGAAGCGGAGATTTTCCCGTATGACGATTTTACGAGTGTACCGTGAATTACAGGAATCCGTTAAAACATCAAATCTCCGACATCGCTCCGGTCGGAAAAAGATCCTGCAAGAACTGGACCAATGACGACTGAAGAGAATCGTTCAACGAGAGAGGAGTGAAACCCTTCCGCAAATTGCTGCAGATTACAGTGCTGTGCCATCAAGTTCAAAAATGGTTCTGAGCACTATGGGACTCAACTTCTGAGGTCATCAGTCCCCTAGAACTTAGAACTACTTAAACCTAACTAACCTAAGGACATCACACACATCCATGCCCGAGGCAGGATTCGAACCTGCGACCGTAGCGGTCGCGCGGATCCAGACTGTAGCGCCTAGAACCGCTCGTCCACCCGGCCGGCCCTGCCATCAAGTGTCAGCGTGCGAACCATTCAATGAAACATCATCGATATGGACTTTCGGAGCCGAAGAACCACTCGTGTACCCTCGATGACTGCACGACACGAAGTCTTACGCATAGCCTGGGCCTGTCAACACCGACATCGGACTCTTGGTGACTGGAAACATGTTGCCTGGTCGGACGAGTCTCGTTTCAAATTGAATCGAGCAGATGGAGGTATACAGGTATGGAGACAACCTCAGGAATCCATGGACCCTGCATGTCAGCATGGGACTGTTCTAGCTGGTGGAGGCTCTGTGATGGTGTGGAAGGTGTGTAGTTGCAGTGATACGGGACCCCTGATACGTCTAGATACGACTCTGACAGGTGACACACACATTAGCATCCTGTCTGATCACCTGCATCCATCCGTGTCCATTCCGCATTCCGTCGGACTTGGGCAATTCCAACAGGACAATGCGACACCCCAAACGCCCAGCATTGCTGCAGAGTGGCTCCAGGAACAGTCTTCTGAATTTAAACACTTCCGCTGGCCGCCAAACTCCCCAGACATGAACATTATTGGGCACATCTGGGATGCCTTTCAATGCGGTGTCGAGAAGATATCTCCACCCCTTTGTACTCTTACGGCCCCTTTGTACGCCTACGACTATTTTACGAGTGTACCAGGAATTACAGAAATCCAGTAAAACATCAAATCTCCGACATCGTTGCTGCCGGAAAAAGATCCTGCGAGAATAGGACAAACGATGTCTGAAGAGGAGCGCTCAAAGTGACAGAATTGCAACCCTTTCGCAAATTGCTGCAGATTTTGATGCTGGGCCATCAACAAGTGTCAGCATGCGAACCATTCAACGAAACATCATTGATATGGGCTTTCAGAACCAAAGGCGCACTCGCGTATGGTTGGTGACTGCACCGACACAAAGCTCTATGCCTCACCTGGGCCGGTCAACACCGACATTGGACTGTTGATGACCGGAAACAAGTTGCCTGGTCAGACGAGTCTCTTTTCAAATTGTATCGAGCAGATAGACGTGTACAGGTATGGAGACAACCTCAGGAATCCATGGATCCTGCATGTCTGCGTGGGACTGTTCAAGCTGGTAGAAGCTCTGTAATGGCGTTGGGCGTGTGAAGTTGGGACCCCTGATACGTCTAGATTCGACTCTAGCAGGTGGCACATACCTAAGCATCCTGTCTGATAACCTTCATCCATTCGTGTCTATTGTGCATTCCAATGGACATAGCCAATTCCAACAGGACAATGCGACAAACCACACGTCCAGATTTGCTGCAGAGTGGCTCCAGGAACACTCTTCTGAGTTTAAACAGGTCCGTTGGCCACCAAACTCCCCAGACATGAACATTATGGAGCACATCTGGGATGCCTTTCAATGCGGTGTCGAGAAGAGATCTCCACCCCCTTGTACTCCTACGGATTTATGGACAGCCCTGCAGCATTCATGGCGACAAGTCTCTCCAGCACTAGTTTAGGCATCAGTCGAGTCTATGGCACGTCTTACTGCGGGACTACTGCGTGCTCTCGGGGGCCCTACACAATGGTATGCACGTGTACTGTGCCAGTTTCTTTGTCTCTTCTGTGTAGTATGGAATCAACACTTGCGTTGTGTCGCAAGTAAAGCAGATACCAGATTTTCGTTCATCGGAGGTCAGCAGAGAAATTCGATTAATGTACAGGGCGTGACACCTGAAGCTGGCAGGTAAGGTCAACGCATGAACATAAAATGAGACGGAATGTACTGAATATGATTACTCACCTGACAGTAGGTGCTGAAAGTGTCCTCCACCCATATCAGTACATCTGTGGGCATTCTTGAGGAGATTCATACATACCCCTGTCAGTTCTTGTTTTGTGATGCTACTGATAACATCCTGGATCCTGGTCTCGAGTTCTTCAGTTGTGTGTGGGTTTGTTCCGTATAGACACCTACTCTTCGCTTTAACAGTGCCCAGAAGTAAAGTCTGGTGACAGAGGAGACGACAAGACTTGGCTGGTTGTCCTCTGTGGCAGCCCCGGATCTGCGATATTTCCCAGCCGAGGCAAAAACTTTATAGTGGCGCCATCTCCGAGACAGCACATCGAATATTAAAAAAGTCAATTTTTCACAAATATGTTCATTTTGTAGCGCAAATCTTTCTGAAGAGTTTCATATATAAAACAAAAATATTCGAGGAAATGTAAGACATATCTTTTGCTGTTAAGTGTGTGTCAAAGTGCAGTGCGATGCCTCTTCAAACACCATTCTTCTATCACACTTTACTGTATTTTGCTCTGTGGAATTGAAACGTACACTACTCGCCATTAAAATTGCTACACCAAGAAGAAATGCAGATGATAAACGGATATTCATTGGACAAATATATTATACTGGAACTGATATGTGATTACATTTTGGCGCAATTTAGGGTGGAAAGATCATATTTCCAATATAAGCAATAAACTTAGCAGTGCCGCTTTTGCTCTAAGACAAATTAAGCCACTAATAACTGAAGATGATGTGTGCATGGTGTATTTTTCGAACTTTGATGCCGTAAAGAGCTGTGGTATAGAAATCCGGAGCCACTCGACTGAGGCAAGTAAAATATTCAAATTACAAGAGAGAGCGATTAGAATAATAGGAAACAAAAGAACAAGAGATAGTTGCAAGCCTCTTTTCAAAAAATATAACATTCTGACCTTCTACAGCTTGTACATATATAAAATTCTGCTCCTTGCTCGGGATCATAAAGATAAATCCATTAAAAATGAAGATGTATGAATGAATGAATGAAATTTTATTGTCGTTTAGCTATTACAGCAATTGACAAAGTCAAGTTACATATATACAAGTTATGCAGCATATATACATGAAGATCAATATGTCACTATTGATTTTCCATAAAATACAATAACATTGCAACATAAATTACTCAGTTAAAGAAATTATGCTGTACTCTCCAAACTGGTACCAGTATGATATTTTACAATCATAAAATTCCTGAAGTGAGTAGCAAGGATTTCCAGCTAACCAACCGAATAATTTGTCTTTAAATAAATCAGATGGAGCTTCTACCCATTCCAGTGGCAGTTTGTTAAACATCTTCATACCCACCACTTCGTAGCTGTTCAGTGACGGATAATCTGTAGTAAGGTATGTCAGGATGGCTACTATTCCTGGTTCCATGAGAGTGTACATCTCTTCTACGCTGGTATTCTGATAAGTTGCTCTTTGTATGCAGTAGGGCAATGCAAATATACAAGTTTATAGGTACACAGCTTTTTTTAAATTCCTTAACAAATACACTACTCTAGACAGCCTTATAATGTATTTAATATGTGGCTCCCAAGTCAATTTACTATCTATAACAATACCTAAGAACTTAACACTATCCATGACATCTGCTACTGGCAGATCTCTTAAACTAAATACAATCTTTTTAGTTTTAGTCTCATTAAGCAGGAACCGATTAGCTCAAAACCAGACTGATGCTTGTGATATTGCGTCATTTGCCACAGTTTGCAGCATATCCATGTCTGAGCTGATATTGAAAAAAAGTGGTATCATCTGCATAGAGAATGGAGTGAGTATTCATGTAAAATGGTAGATTATTTGTCCTTAGGATAAATAGCAGAGATCCTAACACTGAGCCTTGTGGCACACTGCACTTAACTTCAGCTAGCTGTGATCTCTGATACCAATACAAACAATTTGTCTATGGTTGCTGAGAAAGGATTGGAAGATGTTGCCAACTTCACTGTTTGTGATTCCATAATAAACTAGTTTGCTGAGGAGTGAAATACGCTCCACACAATCGAAGGCTTTGCTAAGATCACAAAAGTTATCCTGAGCAAAATTTTTTTCCTTCATAAGGATTAAGCACCTTTTAAGTTAGGGAGTAAATGGCATGGACTGTGGATTTGCCCTTCCTAAAGCCAAATTGTACCACAGTAATAATGTTATTACATGTCAGATAATCACACAACTGGGAGTTGATGATGGATTCCAAACTTTAGATAAAATAGGTGTCAGAGATATTGGGCGATAGCTAGATGGGCAGTTTTTCCCTCCTTTCTTGGAAATGGGCATTACCCTGGATAATTTCAATACATCTGGGAATACTCCTTCAATTAAACATCTGTTTATACATTTAGTAAGAGGGTATACTATGTGTCCAATTATCTTTTTTTAACATATTACAAGAAATACCATATATATCTTCACTTCCACAGGGCCTAAATTATTTACAATAGTTCAAACAACATCTGGTGAGACATCTGTTAAAAGGAATCTGTCTTTCAGGGTGTAGTCTACTTTATGATATTTAATGAGATCAGCTATAGTTTCTTGCGGCCTCCCAACGCTTTCCCTCATTTGGTAAACAGATTTAATACAGTAGTTATTAAATTGATCTGCTGAAATTTCTACCACAGCTTTCTGCTTGCTTTTGGCCACTGAGTTTATTATAGTCCATGCTTTTTTTGCATTTATTTTTTGATGACTCAATGCTGACTAGATTATGTTGTTTTTTGGCCTCATTTAAAGCATACTTATATTCCTCTTGTGCTCTTGAGTACCTTTGTTTAGTCATATCAGTTTTCTGAAGTCTGTAAGAATCTCTATACAGCAACAACCTCCTTTTCATATTGGCTAGTTGAGCGGTATACCATGGATTCTTATCCCTATGTCTATTACTGTTATTTTTAGTGTTAACTTTACATTTATATTGAGGGCAGTTGGTCTCGAATATATTTAAGAAAGAATGAAAAAATCTATCAAACAATGTATTGGCAGAGCCCTGGGCATTATTGTTAAACATTTGTGACCAGTCACAATTACTGAGTGAGACCATGAGATTAGACAATTTTTCTTGTGTTATCGGTCTTGTGATGACCATTTCAGGCTCTTTAAACTCCTTATGGTCCATATTGCACCTATCTGTACCTATTTTTACCCAAACTGAGTCATGGTCCGAGAAATCGAAGACAGCTACATCTGAAGATCGTAACTCTCTATTGACATTTGTAAGTATGTTGTCGAGACAAGCAGACTGTCTTGTGGGTTTGCAGTTTGTAAAAATGAAGTTGAATAGTCCTAACAGGTTTTTAAATTCATTTACGGTGTGCACGTCTTTGTTTACATCAAATGCAGCATTGATGTCACCATCAATAACTATACTATATTTCTTCCAGTGAGGACTACGAAAGAAATGTAGTAAAATCTCAAGTTTTTCTAAAAATATTAGTAGACTTCCGTCTGGTGATCTATAAAGAGATACAACAGCAATTTTTAAATTATCCTGATAAACACCTATGGCTTCAAAATGTATCTCACTGCACAGAAATCATAGATCTAGTTCATTAGCACCATTTATTAATTCTTTCTTAATGTAAATTGATACACCCCCATGAATATGCTGCTCTGTGCTAAAGCTATTTGCTAAGAGGAAATCATCTAGTACATGAAAAGATATTTCATTTCCTTTACACCAGTGCTCACTTCAGCATAACGCATCAAATAATTTCTCATTTGCAAATTCGTTTAAAATTACTTGTTTTCCTCTTATACTTTCAATATTGAGATAACCTACCTTGAGAGACAAAGCTGGTGAGTAATTTTTTTTTTATGGGGGCAATCGTCATTACTGCTATTCTTCTTTCTAGTGTTACCGACATTTATTATATTACTCGTATCTTTAATCTGGTCGTCCAGTGTGAATCTGGGCAAACCTGTTACTCTCGGCCCTTCCTTGCCACCTCTAAAAAAAGAGTTTTTCCTAAATCTAAGTGGTATTTATTGACTTAGAGCTTTCGATTTTTGCTATGCCTAACTCATTGGCTACTTATATGATTTCATTACTCACATGCTTCTTTCCGAGTTGATTGAGATGAAGACCGTGAGCAGTGTGGAATCTTGTACCTAAGTTAGTTATGTTTACAGAACAGTAACGGAAAGAAATTAAGAATTCCGCAGCATAACACAACTTAATATGAGAGAAGCAGTGGTTACATGGCACACATCACTAATGCCAAATCGAAGGATAAGTTTAAACAGTCAATCAAATAACTGCTATCACAAACCCCTTTATATTCAATCACAGAACTTATTTCAAACGAAAATAACTGGAGCAAACAGGCATAGTACATTAAAAAAAAAAATGTACACAAGTGTAGACAAAAAGAGAAAGTAAAATGTCTTAACTTCTTAACAGCATTTATTTATCTAAAGATTTCGTTTTTCCACAGTATTATTGCTGTTAAATTTTTTTATAACTGTAAACAAAAGAGAATCTAGAATATGTATGTGCTGTGTGGCTGAATTATACCGTATATACAAAATAATGGACCAATAGTACAGAATTATTGCAATTAAATGTTCTGTAATTTAGGTACATAAATTACGTATGCCTCATAAAATCCGTTCAGTTTACAGTGGCTAAAATTTTGTAACTATGATGTTAATTTCCAGGAATGTTGTGACTAAAATTTATTAGTTATCTTAGCAAAACTATAGTTAGAACCAGTAAGAGTAATGTAGTTTATTGGAAAGCTGACAAAGCAAATATGTCTTGGACTTACTCCATAGATGTACATCATAAGCTGCTAATTAAATGCAAAAAATTCTAGACTGCTGCGGGATGTACTATCAAGTACTGTGTGTGTGTTGTTTATAATGCAAAAGGTGAACGTTGAATCCTTACAGACTCTGTCCCGCCTACACTTCTCTTTCTGTCTGCCCATTCGTGAAACGTTGCCGATCTAACATGCTGCATAAATGAGGGTTTAAATTCACATAAGCCGTTTTGCTGGAAAGTCAGAAGTTGGCATCTTGGTGAGTTGAGATGCATTCTGCTTTGCGCTCTGGAGTTTTTGCGTGAGTACGAAGCCAACGTGTTGGCCTGCCATCTGTCGGCGACACCAACCAACAAGTGCGATCGAGAGCCTCTCGCATATTACTTCACCCATTTCGCATTTGGAAGATTCACAATAACATCTCAGAAATAACAAACATCTCCTGCGCGATATCAACTATTTGAACATATTTTATTAATGGGATTGCTAGAAGCGCCAATACCTCCTCATTATTTCGGGCGAAAATATTTCATACTCACCAATGTTTGTGGTAACACATTCTACATATTTCAAATTCACCAAGTGGTGCCAGCGATTGTCATACTGTTCACGTGTTAAATGATTAGTAATTTTTGCAAGACACGGAAATGTAGGTCTGTGTCTATGAATCTGAGTGAACTACAGAGATTTAATAGAAACAAATTATCGAAGAGGATGGAAGCATTTATGAAGTAAGGAATATTAACAGCATACCAATCTTTGAGGGGCACGGTAACGTGTATTCATGTCTATGGATTGAGTGGATTACAGATGGGCCTAGTGGTAATGGTGTAAGAAGACCACCACTGAACTAAGTTCTCAGACTCATTCGTGCATATGCCTGTCTCACCACAGCAACTTATAGTGTGCACGTGGACACAGATTCTGAACAGTTCTTGCACTGCTGCAAGTCTGAACAGACAATCGTAGTGCTTCCCTTTCGGACAAAGCTGAGGTTTGGTACGATTATATACAGTACGGCAAAGCAACTCAAGATATGGACCTCCAGTTAAAACTAATGGACAAGAAGATAGTGAGTGTATAATCCACAAAGTTTTTGGGCATGCACATTGACCAAAACTTAAGCTGGAAAGACCATCTCAAGTACTTATCCCAAAGGCTCAATTCGGCATGTTTTGCATTGAGGATATTATTTAGAGTATGCAGCACAGACTGTACTAGACTAGTGTATTTTGCTTACTTTCAGTCCATTGTGTCTTACGGCATAGTGTTGTGGGGTAAAAGTAAATCAAGCTTAGCAGATATCTTCAAATTTCAGAAAAGAGCTATACGAATCATAACACATAACTCTCCAAGAACTCATTGTAGGCCCCCTTTTCAAAGAACTGCAAATACTCACAATACCATCACTGTATATTTTTAAAAGCATTCTGTGTACAAGAGCACATATGAAAAATCTACGTACAAATGAGGACTGCCATAATTTTAATACTAGAACTCGTAAGAATTTGTATGTAGAAAGGGTAAGGACAACACAAACCCAAAAGCATGTAAGTTATTTTGGAATAAAACTCTACAATACTCTGCCAGTGTACATGAAGGCAATAATAGATGAAGTAAAATTTAAGACTGAGCTTAAAAATTACCTTTTAAGCAAACCTTTCTATGACGTAGATGAGTACTTTGATTGTGTGTAAATTTATTGCCAAAAATTTTAATTTATGTGTCTAATTTGTACTTTTAAAAATTGCCTTGAAAGTGATATTCCATTATTATGTCTGCAGTACTTGTACTAGTATGACAAATTTGCTGTGACAATTCCTACATCATGTAAATGATATACAGGACGATAATAAAATAAAATGAAATGAAATGATAGATCGTATAGTGTTGGAAACACTACCGATTAGCCCACGTCATTCTTACTCCCCTAATTATGTCCTTGCCTGCCCATCCAGTCGACAATCATCATCTTCAATTTCCGTTAATGTAAAAACTCATCCTTAGCTTTTATCTGTTTGTTGCTTTTGCGTTACTGTAGTGTCGCTGCTACGGTGGACCAATGGAGAAAAGTGCGCGACGTTTAATGACGGAGAATCCGCACCTGGCCGGCTGCACGTAGTGTAGCAAAGCGGCGCGAGAGGGCAGCAGCTGCGGACGGCAGCACGAAGTGTCACTGCCTACGAAAGTATGGCCGTCATTGGATACGCACAGCGTACAGCTGACTGCACTTCGTGGCATTTGTAGCCACGTTGTTCGTTTAAAATAGCAAGTACTGTGTATTTTTGTCTTGAATAAGTCAACAATGCTGTGCTTTTAGCTGAACTTTCGAAGCCAAGAAGAGAGGGAAGCAGCAAGAAGAAGAATATGGCTGATGAACTTCTGCAGAGCAAACTGGCAGAACACAAAAGCAACTGCATTATGTGGAGTAAGAGCAATTTTCACGCATTAACGTAGATTGGAAAATGTAAGATTCCCCGCCTAGTATGTCACGTAGCAAAGACGTGCAGTATTTTACTTGTACAGCTCGTGACGTAACTAGCTGCAGAATGTTGAGGTTAAATTCGTAAGGTACAGTACTGGTGCTTTTACTGGTGCACACTTGTTGGAAAAACACAAAACAATGTCACCAGTAACTGAGCCAGCAAAACAAAATCTCGTTTCAACTTGTAACGTGCAGTTCCTGAAGCATGCTTTTCTCATTTGTTTATTTCTGTTCAGTGTAACATCACGGGAAGTGACGAATTAAAACGAAACGAGACAAACGTGAAAGGAAAGCAAATATAATGAGAACAGTATAGTTGATTTCTCGTTATTTTACAGTTCTTGTGTAAGAGACTGTTGCAGTAAACTATCTCAAGTGCAAATAGACCTTCAACATGTGTAATATATTCCGGTACCGGAACACATGCCAAGTAATGAACGTCATATAAGAGGAGATGTTAAGTTTTTAAATTAAAAATAAAATTGCTTTCGAGCAATTCAAGAAGTGGAATGTCACAGATGAGAAGGTGTCGTGTGTATTACTCTACTCCAGCATGTGAACTTTGTGTGTTGTGATTAGCAGCAATATTTCTAAAGTTGGGTTGTTTTGCAAATGAACATCTTTTTCATTTCCAAATGTAATTGTAATGGACAGTTACGAAATTTATTCACCTTTAATACACGGCAGACGAAATGAGTTCAGCCAATTATAGTTTCACTGATTAATCGAATCATTTTATTCTAGAGCCATTTGAAACCAAAGGAACTAATGAATTTGTGATACTTAAACCAGGGCAGCGCTTTTGTCATTGTAAACCAATACTTGTACGCAAGGCCGTTGCTGAGAGGAAGATGTTTTTGAAATATGCCCCTAGGAGACAGGAAAAGGGAAAAATTAATTTTATAGCTTCAGTAACTTGCATATCGTATTCATACTATCGTTTGCTGCTGAATCACAACAGCCTGAAATACTATAGGAATACTTATAATTTTATGGTTTAATTAATACGATGTTAAACATTCTGACTCACCAGCTTGGTGATCATAAATTTACCACTGCAAGATACTTAAGTATTCCAATAAAAGAAATGAATGGAATTGCCTGGTGTATGCTGTGAAAGGAAAACTAGGTTCAGTAACTATTAAAATAAAAATTAATTTTTATTGTAGCTACTGTATTTTTTAAATGGGACAAAAAGTAAAAATAATTTCATCCATCCCCATACAGATAGCTGTGAAAATGAGTGATTGTACAACTGTAGTGGGTATATAAATGCTTTGAAGACTTAAAATGAGAAATATGGTGTACATTCAGTAGATAATCGATGCATGAATAGTTCACCTCTTTGCTATTAACTTAGGCATGCAATTATTCCATAATACATTACTGTGCAGAAATGCGCTAAAGATGTCTGCATTATTAGTCGGAACATGCGTGTTCCTGGAAATATTTTAGACTGCCATTAAAATGTAGTAGTTTTGTTGAATATGACCTTAAACTATTATGGACTTTAAATAAATTTCCCTCTTCAATTAACGATTTGTTGCACATCAGTTGTTTCAGCCTGAGTTGTGTCAATAAATGTGCTTTGATTCGGGATCCTACTATCTTCCTGCTCACAAGTTGCAAAATTAACTACGAAAATCAGATTCAAACACCCAAATAATGGTTATAGTACTTTATACCTCTCTGAATCCTTCAAGAAGTGTATTAAAATCATCACAAACTAATGACTGGTTCAGCTTGTTTCACAGATAGCTCAGTAATTCATGTAGATTTCTCTTAAATCACTGAAAGTCTCATAGACCTCTGAGGAGTGTTATAATTAGAAGTGTATTATTCTCTAGTAACAACCGACAAGCACACGCTTTTACATTGCGATTTACAAAGAAACTCCTTGTTTCCATATTTTTGCTTTTGTGTTAAAACTCCTCCTTTTTCCAGGTAAACTGTACACATACATGATGCTAGCCTGTAATATCTTATTTCTGCATCACTGTGAGTACATGGTGTTGAGAGTGGCACAAAACACACATCCAAATTTCACACCTTTCTAACATAAAAGAAGCTCATGTAACTCTTTATTCAGCATCCTAATGTTTTGACGGACCAAACATTTAACTTTCCTGGAAACTATTCCATATTTTACAATGCTATGCAGTTCTAATTTCTCTCAAAGCTGTCTGTCTGTAATCTGACTCTAACCAAAAGATGTGTTGCCTTACGCTTCCTGCAAGATGCTCAACTAGTTTCTCGGGTTAACGGAAACGTCCGATTCCACCTGTGTGCTTTGACCAATGCCATCACCAATATGGCGGAAACGACCATTCACAGCAACTCCCATATCGCTACTAAAATGTCATTACGTAAACATGACAACAAACACGAAAATAGATCGAAAAACCATCAAATACATATTTCTCCGATAATATAATGAAACTAACAGGACAAGGGGGGGGGGGGGGGGGAATGTGTGTTTTTTGGGTAGGGACAAACTAGAACTAAACACAAGCCACTAAAACAAACGATAAAATATAATGACCACAACCTTTCCAAAATCAACTAGAAACAAAATCCACTGGAATCGAACATTTCCCTTGACCTATATAGCTCGACAGATACTACCGATACCAATTCATACAACCCAAACCTACAACCGCCTCAACAATCATCACTGCCTCAAAAACCACAAGAAAACACCAAATTTGGAACTAAACACTTCCCTTGACCTTACAGGTCATCAAAAACACACAAAACCTAATCACCAATATCAGCAGCACCACCACCCACACACATGATCCAGGAATTATCTAACCAGATAAAAACATGAACAGACAACTCACCACACACACACACACACGCAAAACTATACACACAACCTCATAAACATAATAAACCACAACCAAATAAAATTCCCCCCCCCCCACCCCCGAAAATCAAAACCAAAGAAACAAATACTAATCAAAAACAAAAAAAAGCCATACACATCCTAGAAGTAAAAAAAACACAACAAAACAAATACCAAAATCTACAACCACCCCCACCCAACTACCTCACCAAACTCCCCCCCGCCCAAGAGCCAGAGCTGACACCCCACACACAAAAAAAAACCCTAACTAACCTTCGGCCTGTAGATCTTACTAACAGCCCTTAAGAACAATAGTAATCCAAAGAATTCAGACACGACAAACGACACATAACACTACATTAACTTAGAAATAACCAAAAACCAAACCGTCAGCTCACTGCAGAATATTCCACTAGAAATTCACTAATAACCAGAACAACACCCGACAACGTCAACAACTCAAATGAACCCAGTTCAACACACAACCCACAAACACCAGCAGAGAGCACCACCAACTGCAACCGTATGGCACTTACAAACACATCACAAACACACACTAACCCAACAACAAAACCATACCCACAACCCACAAACACGCCACCAGAGAGCACCACTGACAGAACAAGAAGACATCTACAAACACTCACAAACTAAACTTCACACCATCGTGACGTCACACACCACAACAGACTTAGGTCACGGGTCGAAGCCGATGGGTGGTATCGGACCCTTCTGGTGACCCAGTTTCTCTCACTACCCACCCTATTCGGATGCAGGCCATAATTAGTGTATCCACATCTGCCAACTGGAGCGACAGTAACAGCACACACACGAGAGATTGATTCAATTGAAATCAGTTCACTCAGCACCCAGATTACATGGCCGATAGCTGTGTTTAGATTAGATTAGTACTTGTTCCATAGGTCATGAATACGACAATTTGTAATGATGTGGCATCTGTCAGGTTAATAAAATGTGTCTATACAAGATATTACATTAGACAAAATATTACATGACACTCAATATTTTATATATATATATATATATATATATATATATATATATATATATATATATATATATATATGGTTATAATAGAGGGAAACATTCCACGTAGGAAAAATATATCTAAAAACAAAGATGATGAGACTTACCAAACGAAAGTGCTGGCAGGTCGATAGATACACAAACATACACACAAAATTCAAGCTTTCGCATCCAACGGTCGTCAGACAAGTGTTAGCCCCATTTTCGTAATCTTTCACCACAACACCACTCCTTTTAATACATTTACACGTTTTTTCGAAATTTTCCCGAATTTCTCCGTACTTTAACGTGTTTTAGCGGCAACACAACCACCTAACCTTTATGCACATTGCTATCTACCAACCCAAGTTCATCACAGGATCAACTTAACCAACACTTATTCGCCTTTTTTCATACCAGATCTCCAGTTGCTTTCTAGTTCACCTTTATCTCACCCCATATATTTTTATTTTCATTTCAGCCTCATGTTACACTTTCCACCTTCTAATACCATGTCACCCTCACGACGACCCCAATAAGTTTTATTTACATTCCCTCCACAAACATGCCTTCGCCCTAGCCAGATTACGCTCCCATATTCTATTTTCTCAGGCCTGTCTGACATTTGGCATTACCCCCAAAGGCCTCACACTTAAAGTTCCCATCTCTGGCTGCAATCCTTCTTTCCATCAGTCCCTATACCAGTTCCAAACTGAACAATCCATTGCCCTCACCCACCTAATCCTTCACCTACACATCAACTCAGGCAATGAACACACCCGTCAACTCCTACCCTTAATAAAAGTCCTTAATCTTTCCTCTCCCACGTCCACACCGGCTGTTCAGAGCATCCTCCTACAGGCCAACCGTAAATTAGAACAGCATGCCACCCTCCACCTCAAAAAACTATCCAATCTCCTGGTTTCCCACCTCCGGAAAGGCAACTCACTCACCCTTCACAACCTTTCCAGCAAATCTCAACCTCCTCTCATTGCACACCAACCCAGTCTCTCCCATCTACTCAATCTCCCACTTCCAGCTCCACTCCCTCCAAAACCTCAAAATTCCAATCAACACAACATGGAACCACAACACCCTAATTCAGTAGTTAACCTTTCCTCCAAACCTCTCTCCCAATCCGAAACCTCTGTCCTATCCAAAGGCCTCACCTTCAGCCCCACTCCCAGATTCAACCAAACAGCCCTCGTCAAAGATTTACTGTCCTACACCCGTACTCTCTGCTGGAAATATCACTTTGCCACGAAGAAAAATGATCCTAATCCTACTCCTAATGATCCAACTCCCCAAGACACCATCCAAATTGAACCCTGCCTGGAACAGTTCCGTCCTCCGTCACAGCGGGACCCACCTCCTCTTCCTCAAAATCACCCTCTCCAAACCTTCCAGGAATTTCTCTCTTCCAGCCTTGCATCTCAATCCTTCTTAAAAAACCTTAATCCTACTCCCAACATCACCACTGCTGAAGCCCAGGCTATCCGTGATCTGAAGGCTGACCGATCCATCGTCATTCTTCCAGCGGACAAGGGTTCCACGACAGTGGTACTTGATGTCGGGAGTATGTGGCTGAGGGACTGCGTCAGCTTTCGGACAACACCACATACAAAGTTTGCCAAGGTAACCCCATTCCCGATGTCCAGGCGGAGCTTCAAGGAATCCTCAGAACCTTAGGCCCCCTGCAAAACCTTTCACCTGACTCCATCAACCTCCTGACCCCACCGACAACCCGCACCCCTACCTTCTACCTTCTTCCTAAAATTCACAAACCCAATCATCCCGGCCGCCCCATTGTAGCTGGTTACCAAGCCCCCAGAGAACGTATCTCTGCCTACGTAGATCAACACCTTCAACCCATTACATGCAGTCTCCCATCCTTCATCAAAGACACCAACCACTTTCTCGAACGCCTGGAATCCTTACCCAATGTGTTACCCCCGGAAACCATCCTTGTAACCATTTATGCCACTTCCTTATACACAAATACTCCACACGTCCAGGGCCTCGCTGCGATGGAGCATTTCCTTTCACGCCGATCACCTGCCACCCTACCTAAAACCTCTTTCCTCATCACCTTAGCCAGCTTCATCCTGACCCACAACTTCTTCACTTTTGAAGGCCAGACATACCAACAATTAAAGGGAACAGCCATGGGTACCAGGATGGCCCCCTCGTACGCCAACCTATTCATGGGTCGCTTAGAGGAAGCCTTCTTGGTTACCCAGGCCTGCCAACCCAAAGTTTGGTACAGATTTATTGATGAATCTTCATGATCTGGACTCACAGTGAAGAAGAACTTCAGAATTTCCTCTCCAACCTCAACTCCTTTGGTTCCATCAGATTCACCTGGTCCTACTCCAAATCCCATGCCACTTTCCTTGACATTGACCTCCACCTGTCCAATGGCCAGCTTCACACGTCCGTCCACATCAAACCCACCAACAAGCAACAGTACCTCCATTATGACAGCTGCCACCCATTCCACATCAAACGGTCCCTTCCCTACAGCCTAGGTCTTCGTGGCAAATGAATCTGCTCCAGTCCGGAATCCCTGAACCATTACACCAACAACCTGACAACAGCTTTCGCATCTCGCAACTGCCGTCCCGACCTGGTACAGAAGCAAATAACCAGAGCCACTTCCTCATCCCCTCAAACCCAGAATCCCCCACAGAAGAACCACAAAAGTGCCCCACTTGTGAGAGGATACTTTCCAGGACTGGACCAGACTCTGAATGTGGCTCTCCAGCAGGGATACGACTTCCTCAAATCCTGCCCTGAAATGAGATCCATCCTTCATGAAATCCTCCCCACTCCACCAAGAGTGTCTTTCCGCCGTCCACCTAAACTTCGTAACCTGTTAGTTCATCCCTATGAAATCCCCAAACCACCTTCCCTACCCTCTGGCTCCTATCCTTGTAACTGCCCCCAGTGTAAAACCTGTCCCATGCACCCTCCCACCACCACCTACTCCAGTCCTGTAACCCGGAAGGTGTACACGATCAAAGGCAGCCACGTGTGAGAGCACCCACGTGATCTACCAACTGACCTGCCTACACTGTGACGCATTCTATGTGGGAATGACCAGTAACAAACTGTCCATTCGCATGAATGGACACAGGCAGACAGTGTTTGTTGGTAATGAGGATCACCCTGTGGCTAAACATGCCTTGGTGCATGGCCAGCACATCTTGGCACAGTGTTACACCGTCCGGGTTATCTGGATACTTCCCACTAACACCAACCTATCCGAACTCCGGAGATGGGAACTTGCTCTTCAATATATCCTCTCTTCCCGTTATCCACCAGGCCTCAATCTCCGCTAATTTCAAGTTGCTACCACTCATACCTCACCTGTCATTCAACAACATCTTTGCCTCTGCACTTCTGCCTCGACTGACATCTCTGCCCAAACTCTTTGTCTTTAAATATGTTTGCTTGTGTCTGTATATGTGTGGATGGATAAGTGTGCGTGTGCGAGTGTATACCCGTCCTTTTTTCCCCCTAGGGTGGGTCTTTCCGCTCCCGGGATTGGAATGACTCCTTGCCCTCTCCCTTAAAGCCCGCATCCTTTCGTCTTTCCCTCTCCTTCCCTCTTTCCTGATGGGGCGGCGGCTTGTTGCGAGGGCTTGAATTTTGTGTGTATGTTTGTGTTTGTTTGTGTGTCTGTCGACCTACCAGCACTTTCATTTGGTAAGTCACATCATCTTTGATGCTATTAGGTAAGTGACCAAAGACTTTTGTGGCAGCATAATTTACCCCCTCTGAGCCAAAGTTAGATTTAACCTTGAGTAGCGAAGATCATCCTTTCTCCTAGTGTTGTAGCCATGTACACTGCTATTAGTTTTGAATTCGTTCGGATTGTTAATAACAAATTTCATAAGTGAATATATATATATATATTGTGAGGCTACACTGAAGATTTCTAGCTCTTTAAATAAATGTCTGCAGGATTATCTTGGATGAGCTCCAGCAATTATTCTGATTACACACTTTTGTGCAACGAACACTCTTTTACTCAATGATGAGTTACCCCAGAATATGATGCCGTACAAAAGCAGAGAATGAAAATAGGCAAGGTAAGCTAATTTACTCAGATGTATATTGCCAAAATTTGCAATGACCCTAATAGCATAAGTAGCTGAACTCAAACGTTTCAGCAGATCCTCAGTGTGTTTTTACCAGTTCAGCCCCTCATTAATGCATACACCTAGAAATTTTGAATATTCTACCTTAGCTACCGATTTCTGATCAAAGTCTATATTTATTAATGGTGTCATTCCATTTACTGTGTGAAACTGTATATACTGCGTTTTGTCAAAATTAATGAGAGCCCATTTGCAGAGAACCACTTAATGATTTTTTGACAAACATCGTTTACAATTTCACCAGTTAATTCTTGTCTGTCGGGTGTGATAGCTATACTTGTATTATAGGCAGAAAGTACCAGCTTTACATCTTTGTAAATGTAGAATGGCGAGTCATTAATATATATTAAGAACAGCAGAGGACCCAAGACCGAACCATCCGACACCCCATTCTTGATTTTCCCCAGTTTGACAAATCACCAGTTTTTTGCATATTATGTGACCTGTTTATTTCAACTTTCTGCACTCTTCCAGTTAGGTATGATTTAAACCATTTGAGCACTCTCCCATTCATACCACAGTACTTGAGCTTATCTAGAAGTATTCCATGATTTACAAAATCAAAAGCCTTTGATACATCACAAAAAATCCCAACGGGTGACTTCCGGTTACTCAGAGCATTTAATATTTCATTAGTGAAAGTATATATAGCATTTTCCGTGGAAATCCCTTCTGGAAACCAAACTGACATTTTGTTAAAACTTTATTTTTACAAAGGTGTGAAGCTACTCTACAATACATTACTTTTTCAAGAATTTTGGATAAGGCAGTCAGAAGAGAGATTGGGCAGTAGTTGTTGACATCAGACGTATCCCCTTTTTTATGCAGTGGTTTAACAGTGGCATACTTCAGTCTATCTGGGAAAATACCCTGCTTCAGAGAGTATTACATATGTGGCCAAGAATCCCACTTATTTCTTGGGAACAAGCTTTTATTATCCTGCTGGAAATGCCATCAATTCTATGTGAGCTTTTATTCTTGAGAGAGTTTATTATCTTCCTAATTTCAGAAAGAGAGGTGGGTGGAATTTCAGTTGTGTCAAATGGTGTGGGTAAGGCCTCTTCCATTAACTGCCTTGCTTCTTCTAATGAACATTTAGATCCTATTTTCTCTACAACATTTAAAAAATGATTATTCAAAATGTTTTTGGCTTCCGGCTTGTTGTTTATCAAGTTTCCACTCACCTCGATGATGATGTCATCGTCCTGTACTCTTGGTTGTCCTGTCTCCCTTGTAATAATATTCCAAATTGTTTTGATTTTGTTATCAGAGGTATTAATCTCAGACATGATGCACATGCTTCTGGACTTTTTAATAACCTTTCTTAATGTAGCACAGTAGTTTTTATAATATTTGGCTGTTTCTGGGTCATTACTCTTTCTTGTTGTTAGATACAGTTACCTTTTGTGGTTACAAGATATTTGTATTCCTTTAATAAGCCTAGGTTTTTTGCATGGTTTCTTACAATTAGATTTAACTACTTTATTGGGGAAACAGTTTTCAAATTCTCTTACAAGTGTATCATGAAATAAGTTATATTTTAAATTAGCATCGGGTTCCTTGTACACCTCATCCCAGTCTAACTGTTGAAGATTTTCTCTGAAATTTCTAATTGTTGAGTCATTAGTTGAACACACAACTTTGGAGGTTAGTTTTGAATTACTGAATGGAGCTATGTCATATACTGTAACTAGCTGAGCACCATGATCAGAAAGGCCATTCTCGACAGGACAAGAATTTATGTTACTAAACCTATCTTGATCTATAAAAGTGTTATCTATCAATGTGCTGCTGTCCTTGACTACCCGAGTAGTGAATCAACAGTGAAGTCCCCACAAATAATAATTTGCTTTCCCCTATCTGACAGATAGCACAACAAGGCATCCAAGTTTTCCAGGAATAAATGAAAGTTTCCTGAAGGGGACCTATATACTGTTACAAGAGCCCTCCTTCAGTTTAAGTTGACAGGCACATGCTACTATACAATGCTCTAGACAAAACGTTTTAGTATCTAAGCTTTCTACACAGTGATAACTTTTGACATATATGGCAACTCCTTCTCCCACCTTATTCTCTCTACTCACTTAAATCACGGCTGGTTGTGGTGCTGCAATACTTAAACATGTGTACTGTTACTTCTTGTATTTTCTCCAGACTGGCTTACATACTCTGCTCTAAGTTGACAGAACTATTTAAGTGAAACAAGTCCAAAACTCCTTAAGACTTTGTGTTCCTTTCTCTGTGGCTTTGTGCATTTGTGACTTCTGTATAAGTTTCGTAATTTGAATGAATGTAACAGTTATTGAAATTTTCAGGCAGAATAGACACATACAAATTTGGTGGACCCAAAGATTGTAGTTGGATTCTTCACTTACGATGAGAAACGGAAAGTAAGAGATAAACAGGAGAGGAACAAGCACCTGCTTGGAATACAAAGAGGGTCAGCCAGCATGCAGGTATTCTTGCCTTTGGTCAGTCTGATGGCTTTTCGTACCTAAATTACTGCTGCTTGGATATTGTTGTGGTCATCACTCCCAAGACGGATTTCGTACATATCTCCAATCTAGTCTGTCATGTGCAGTCCTCTTCATCTCTGAATAACTACTGCAACCTACATCCATTTGAACCTACCTACAGTATTCAAGGGTTTGGCTCTATCTAAAATCTCTACTGCCAACACATTCCTCAAGTACCCAATTAACTGTTACTTTTTACTTCTTGATGTTTCCTGTTAAAGTGACTGTACATTTAGGCAGGTGGTGCCATAAATTTCTGTCCTCTCAGATAATATACCTCTTTATCGATCATGATCTTCTCCATTATTTTCATTGGAGAATTTTATTTGTGGGTCGGCAAGTGATAAACTGTTTGTGGTAGTATAGAAGTGCCGTGGCCATACTATATTGTTTTTATTTTGTGTGTTTATATTCCAGTCTTTGTGATTCATTTTGGGATCTGCCTCATGTCGATCTGGAATGAGGCATCATTGCTGGTCGCAGTGGTCAAAACTAGTCTCAAACATGAAATTGGTAAAATAAAGCGATGGAGTTGTTCAAAAACAAATACCTCTTCATTGGTGATTCAGACTACCCACCACATCTTTAGCATTCTTCTGCAGCACTACACTGAAACGGCTTCTAATCTCCTCTTGTCTATACTGTTTATTGTCCAAGTTTCACTTCCATATAAGGCTACGGTCAAGACAAATATTTGAGTCAACAGGTGGATTTATTTGTGTTAATGCAAGGTGTGTATTGTGTTAGGATTTTAGGGCAACCTGAGGCACTGTGTGTAAAGAAACAAATCCCTATTTTAGAACATGGCTGTGTGAAGGTCACTGACTAAAACCTGAACATAAATCTAAATATGTAAATGAAATAACTAAAATGTAATACCTACAGTGGCCACAGGCTCCTTTCTGGGTCATATGCATCACAATAAACTAGCAATGAGTTAACTAATCCTCCAGCACCTCCGAAGAGGGTATGAAGATCACAGTTGAGAACCATGTAAGTGACACTGTAAACTTATTAGACGGGACCATTAGAATAATGAATAATAGACATCAAATTGCAATTTATTGGAAATCTTCAACAATGCTCTGCCACCCACAATTCCTCCTGTCATCCCACAGCCACAAAATGGTAGCATTCTGGTGTGTTGTCAACAGGAACAGCAACCCAACTACAACACTCTGAAGATAAATGTAAACAATAAATTGAAATGATAAAACACCACCTCCATAGTATACTCCCTGAAAAACTCAAATAACTGCAGAAGAATCACAGCACAGAAAACAAACATAAAATGAGATCTTCCACACACTACCATTTGTGGTTAGTATTTCATATTTGATTATCTCGATATGTAAAGGCATAAACACATCTTTCGTCATGTGCAACATGATTGGGCAGATAATTAGGCATCCTTGAAACACTGCAGATATACAAATACACTACTGGCCATTAAAATTGCTACACCACGAAGATGACATGCTACAGACGTGAAATTTTACCGACAGGAAGAAGATGCTGTGGTATGCAAATGATTAGCTATTCAGAGCATTCACACAAGATTGGCGCCGGTGGCGACACCTACAACGTGCTGACATGAGGAACGTTTCCAACTGATTTCACATACAAAACAGCAGTTGACCGACGTTGCCTGGTGAAACGTTGTTGTGATGCCACGTGTAAGGAGGAGAAATGCGTACCGTCACATTCCCAACTTTGATAAAGGTCGGTTTGTAGCCTATCGCGGTTGCGGTTTCTCGTATCGCGATATTGCTGCAAGCGTTGGTCGAGTTCCAATGGCTGTTAGCAGAATATGGAATCGGTGGGTTCAGGAGGGTAATACGGAATGCCGTGCTGGAACCCAATGGCCTCGTATCACTAGCAGTCGAGACGACAGGCATCTTATCCACATGGCTGTAACAGATTGTGCAGCCATGTCTCGATCCCCGAGTCAACAGATGAGGACGTTCGCAAGACGACAACCATCTGCACGAACACTTCGACGACGTTTGCAGCAGCATGGACTATCAGCTTGGGGACCATGGCTGCAGTTACCCTTGACGCTGCATCACAGACAGGAGCGCCTGCAATGGTGTAGTTGACGATGAACCTGGATGCACGAATGGCAAAACGTCATTTTTTCGAATGAATCCAGGTTCTGTTTACAGCATCACGATGGTCGCATCCGTGTTTGGTGACATCACGGTGAACGCACATTGGTAGCATGTATTTGTCATCACCATACTGGCGTATCACCCGGCGTGATGGTATGGAGTGCCATTGGTTACACGTCTCAGTCACCTCTTGTTCGCATTGAGGGCACTTTGAACAGTGGACATTACATTTCAGATGTGTTACGACCCGTGGCACTATCCTTCATTCAATCCCTGCAAAACCCCAAATTTCAGGAGGATAATGCACGACCGCATGTTGCTGGTCCTGTACGGATCTTTCTGGATACAGAAAATGTTAGACTGCTACCCTGGCCAGCACATTCACCAGATCTCTCACCAACTGAAAACGTCTTGTCAATGGTGGCCAAGCAACTAGTTCGTCACAATACGCCAGTCACTACTCTCGATGAACTGTGGTATCGTGTTGAAACTGCATGGGCAGCTGTACCTGTACACGCCATCTGAGCTCTGTTTGACTCAATGCCCAGGCGTATCGAGACCGTTATTACGGCCAGAGGTGGTTGTTCTGGGTACTGATTTCTCAGGATCTATGCTCCCAAATTGCATGAGAATGTAATCACATGTCAGTTCTAGTATAATATATTTGTCCAATGAATACCTGTTTATCATCTGCATTTCTTCTTGGTGTAGCAATTTTAGAAGCCAGTAGTGTATCAAAGAAAACAGACTGAGTCCATCCTAATTGCCAACATATACAACAGTGTCTGTCATCTCAGATTTTAACAGCACCCTACGCCATTAGATTTGCGATGCACTTGCACAAGCTCTCTCTCTCTCTCTCTCTCTCTCTCTCTCTCTCTCTCTCTCTCTCTCTCTTACACATATACACTACCTTTATCTTCCACTTCATATTTACCATGAATTTCGTAATTTTCATGTTTCATTAATATTTTCTATATGAACATTTGACTAGCATACTTCCAGTACTCACTAGATCTACTTAAAATGACAAAACAGTTTGGATCCCTTGTCATCCTAGTTGGTTATAGCATGCAACAGATGGAATCCTAGCAAACCCATAGCTCTAGGATAACCAGTATTTCTCTCTTCTTCTGCCACCCCTTTTGTCCTCTGTCTCTGAATCCCAAACCAAATTGTTATTTATGTATAATTATACCATTTTAGCACTATAATTATCACATTTCATGTTTTTAACAGGTCACCTGAACACACAAATGAGTACAAAGTTTAAGTTATGTAAATTTAAAAGAAAAGATTCATGTACCATTTTAAATACTAAATCTAAAATATCTATTAATGTACTCAACCACAGATATGCACAATACTTTAACGCATACTCAGAAATGCTGGGCGTTTTTACTGTATGCTCTTAGTATTTTGAAATAGTGTTTCTGCTGTACAGTCTTTGTGTCTATCAGTTTTTAAACATCATCTTTGTCAACGAAGTGTGTCAGTTTATTGTGATGTATAGCGACACAGAAACTAGCCTGTGGTAAACAGGGGTATTCTAAAACAACAGTTTTGTGTGTACATTTAGATTTACGTTTAGGTTTTAGTCAAAGATCCCCACAGTGTCATGTTCCAAATAGTGATTTGTTTCCCTACAGGCAGTGCCTCAGGTTAGCAAAAAATCATAACACAATACACACATCATATTAATACAAATAATCCACCTGATATTGAGGTTTAAATCTTTGAAGCACATTGAGGAAATAAATTAAACAGTGACTGGTAACTGTAAACACATTGTTTCATGTGAATGAATATACTTCCGTATAGTGGCTTCAGAAGTACTGAGGTTAAGGGCTTAGCCAAATCACTTGGCATGCCCTGCACGAGTCTGGATGCAAGTAAACAGAAACCACTGGAAAATTTAAAGCAAGGTAAAGGGATGTAGTCGAATTACAGCAGGTAATGTACAAGGAATTAAGAGGGGGAAATGACACACTACTAGTATTGAACAAATTTTGCTGTTTTGGCAGCAACATACCTGACACCGGCCAAACTAGAGAGGACTAAAATGGAGTGCGGCAGTATATAAAAAAGCTTCTTTGAAAAAGAATGAGGTATATTTACATCACGTAATTATAATTTTGACTACTGGAAAGTCTTTTTTTGAAAGTATTTGTCTGGAGTGTAACAGGATGTGGAAGTGAACCATGGACAACAAATAGCGTACATAGGATGAAAACTAGTTGTGTAAATGTGGTGCTACAGAAGGGTGCTGAATTAGATGTGTAGATTGGACAACCTATGAAGAGGTATTTGTTTCTCAATTGAAATCCCACAGGAAGTCCTCATGTCCATATTTTCACCATGTGTCTTTGAATGCGAGGAAACCTTCCTTGTTCAACCAGCCATTAATTCACTTGGCTACCTGTCCTGTCCACTTGCAATACATTTGCATTACAGCCATAATTACATCCACCCCGCCAGTCTGCTCCCTAACACATTTTTACTCTTCTATATAATTAGGCTGTAGTCTTTAAGTCCAGTAGTCCAGAAAAAATACACACAAAAGCTCTCCATATCAGAGATAGGACATATCTTTCATGGTCACTTAACTTGAAAGAATTCAGAAGAAATGACGTGTATATGAAGTGCCTACAGAACTGAATTACATGTTAATTAGCAACACACACACACACAATGCTCGTTTCACTATTATTTAAGTTAGATTCTTCTCATGCTGCTCAAAACTGCATCTGCTCAACCATAGGATGCTTACAGCTAGTATAAAGACCTTACTTATCTGTACAAATATATCAGGAGAGGCAAAAATTTGTTTCTTTAACTGTGTGGGAAGAAATTTTGTTTAATATGACTGTAACTTATAAATGATTCACTGAAATGTTTATATTGTTATAAATATTTGTAGCTACAAATTGTAAACTTGGTCTTTCTGTGTCTCCACACTTTACATCACACGTGACAACTCGTCAATCACGTATACAATGAAATAGATGATGATACATGAAATCTTTCGAAATTGCTATTTATATTAACCATAAATTTATCATTGTACCTATAACTACAGATATCACATGCTAATATATCTGAATCACAAACATATCATTAAGAATGCCAACTGTTTGCAGCAAATTTGGAGGTTACAGTTCAAAACCTAGAGTTGTCTTAGCTTTATATAAAAAAGAAAAAAATTAAAAATAACAAAATCTATGTTGCTAGTGTCCTCTTGACTGGCAGGTTCTACTCAATTAATAAATAATATACAAAGTTGGTGTATCATCTTCATGAGCACGGGGCATGCAACATTTGACACCAGTGCGTGAAAAAGTTTGCACTTCTAAACTCTCATTTGAAAGTTTTGCGTTTTACATCGCAGATCACAGTTTTCCTCTCACTCTTACTAGAACATGGTGTTGTTGTTGTTTTTGTTGTTGTTGTGGTGGTCTTCAGTCCTGAAACTGGTTTGATGCAGCTCTCCGTGCCATACAGTAAAGCTGCATGCCCTCGGGAAAAATTACGGCCGTAGTTTCCCCTTGCTTTCAGCCGTTCGCAGTACCAGCACAGCAAGGCCGTTTTGGTTAATGTTACAAGGCCAGATCAGTCAATCATCCAGACTGTTGCCCTTGCAACTACTGAAAAGGCTGCTGCCCCTCTTCAGGAACGACACGTTTGTCTGGCCTCTCAACAGACACCCCTCCGTTGTGGTTGCACCTACGGTACGGCCATCTGTATCGCTGAGGCACGCAAGCCTCCCCACCAGTGGCAAGGTCCATGGTTCATGGGGGGGGAACATGGCGGGTGAATGTGTAATGCTTCATACAAACGATGCTACAATATCTATAAGCTGTTTTCTTTTTTCGTGTCAAATAGTATAGGCAAGTTTGACTTCACTATGAATGATTTCCAGTGACAGAAACCAGACTTATGAGTAATCTACATCTACATTTATACTCCGCAAGCCACGCAACGGTGTATGGCGGAGGGCACTTTACGTGCCACTGTGATTACCTCCCTTTCCTGTTCCAGTCGTGTACTGTTCGCGGGAAGAATGACTGCCAGAAAGAATCTGTGCGCACTCGAATCTCTCTGATTTTACATTCATGATCTCCTCTGGAGGTATAAGTAGGGGGAAGCAATATATTAGATACCTCATTCAGAAACGCACCCTCTCGAAACCTGGACAGCGAGCTACACCACGATGCAGGGGGGCCTCCCTTGCAGAGTCTGCCACTTGAGTTTATTAAACATCTCTGTAACGCTATCACGGTTACCAAATAACCCTGTGATGAAATGCGCCGCTCCTCTTTGGATCATCTCTATCTCCTCTGTCAACCCAATCTGGTACAGATTCCACACTGATGAGCAATACTCTAGTATAGGTCGAACGAGTGTTTTGTAAGCCACCTCCTTTGTTGATGGACTACATTTCCTAAGGACTCTCCCAATGAATCTCAACCTGGCACCCGCCTTACAAACAATTAGTTTTATATGATCATTCCACTTCAAATCGTTCTGCACGTATACTCCCAGATATTTTACAGAAGTAACTGCTACCAGTGTTTGTTCCGCTACCATATAATCATACAATAAAGGATCCTTCTTTCTATGTATTCGCAATACATTACATTTGTCTATGTTAAGGGTCAGTTGCCACTCCCTGCACCAAGTGCCTATCCGCTGCAGATCTTCCTGCATTTCGCTGCAATTTTCTAATGCTGCAGCTTCTCTGTATACTACAGCATCATCCGCGAAAAGCCGCACGGAACTTGCGACATTATCTACTAGGTCATTTATATATATTGTGAAAAGCAGTGGTCCCGTAACATACGATGGTACAGACTTCGAGTTGAACTCAAAAGAAGGAAAGACAGTGAGAAGTGCCTTTGTAACATACGTTAGTGCTGTGAACAAGACAGGAGGCCATTCCAAATTCCAATACTGCCATGGAACTCAATTGAGATAAAAGTGAAATTTGTTATTGTTATTTATTCCAAAACATGTTTCGGCCCTGAACTGATCTTCTCTCCTATCGTACTACTCAGATGACTCCATCCGTCTTCCCACAAATGCAAATGCGCATGCGTATGTTCACTCTATCTCTATCTCTCTGCCTTCCCACATGTAACCATCTGCTCATTTGCATATGACATCTGTCCAGCATGGACTACAGCTCCATTGCCAGCACTGCCAACTGTGCCAGCTGTGACACTTGCACCAGTCAGCTGTGCCTTCACCCTCACTCTTGCTCCATTTCCACATCACCATCACTACATGTGGGTCCAGAAGCAGCGTCCCAGCATCCCCACCTACTCCAGCAACAACAAACCAACACCTGCAACCTGTGCCATGTCGCGGTCGCCTCCCTCTTTTTATTCGTGCCCTTATAATGGATCGACAGTTCAGGGTACGTGTGGGTTCTGTCCTGTCAGACACCTTTCGCCAGGAGAATGGGGTGCCACAGGACTCCGTTTTGAGCGTCGCTCTCTTCGCCATAGCAATCGATCCAATAATGGATTGCCTCCCAGCTGATGTATCAGGTTCCCTTTTCATGGACGATTTTAACATCTACTACAGTGCACAGCCTACACGTTTCCTGGAGCGCTGTCTTCAGCGTTGTCTTGACCGTCTTTACTCCAGGAGTGTCGCCAGCGGCTTCAGTTTTTCTGCCGAGAAGACGGTCTGTATTAACTTCTGGCACTACAAAGAGTTTCTCCCACCGTCCTTACATCTCGGTCCTGTTGTGCTCCATTCGTGGAGACAACAAAATTTTTAGGTCTTACATTTGACAGGAAACTTAGCTGGTCTCCACATGTGTCATATTTGGCTGCCCGGTGTACCCGTTCCCTAAATGTCCTCCATGTTCTCAGTGGTACGTCGTGGGGAGCGGATCGAACCGTCCTACTTCACCTATATTGGTCAATCGTCCGCTCAAAGCTGGATTATGGGAGCTTTGTGCAGTCCTCTGCACGTCCGTCCATCTTACGCCGCCTCAACTCTATACAACATCGGGGGTTACGTCTTGCGATCGGAGCGTTCTATACTAGTCCTGTCGAGAGTCTTCATGCTACCGGCACGTTATACTGCTTTGTCGGTAGGCCTGTTGGCTACTGTCAATGCCCGACCACCCGTCTTATCGTTCCTTTTTTGACGACTCTCTCGACCGTCAATACGGGTTGTATGTATCTGCCCTGCTACCCCCTGGAGTTCGCTTTCGTTGCCTCCTTCAGCAACTTGATTTTCCACTCCCTGCAACCTTCAGAGTGGGCGAGAGCCAAACGCCACCTTGGCAACAGGCTCAGGTTCGCGTTCACCTCGACCTCAACTCGCTCCCAAACGAGGTTACCACAGCTTCGGAATACCGCTCGCAGTTTGTCGAACTTCATCCGAAGTTCATTAATACGATCTCTATTTATACAGATGGCTCTAAGACCAATGACGGTGTCGAGTGTTCTTTTATTGTCGGGACGCACAGTTTCAAATACTGGCTCCGTGGTCATTGTTCGGCCTTCACAGCTGAGCTATTTGCCCTCTACCAGGCCGTTCTTTACATCCGCCGCCACCGACATTCTGCTTGTGTCATCTGCTCCGATTCCCTGAGTGCCATCCAGAGCCTCAGTGATCTGTATCCGGTTCACCCTTTCGTGCACCGGATCCGACGCTCTCTTTGGCAGCTGGCAGACGATGGTTCTCTGGTTACCTCTATGTGGGTTCCTGGCCGTGCCGGTATCCCTGGGAACGAAGCTGCAGATGCTGCGGACGAGGCTGCGGACCTCCAGCCTCGGACAGCTTTTCGTTGTGAGCCTTCATCCGATTGTAGCAGGGTCATTTCTCAGCACATTTTATCACTGTGGCGTGCCGATTAGGCTCCACTTACTGGAAACAAGCTTCGGGCCTCGAAACCTCTCCCCGCAGCTCGGACGACCCCTTCACGCCCTTCTCGGTGGGAGGAGGTCGTTTTCACCCGGTTACAGATTGGACACTGCCGGTTCAGCCACTGCCATCTGCTGACGGCTGCGTCAGTGCTGTTCTGCCGGTGTGGGCAATTGCTGACGGTGCGCCACATTTTAACGTCCTGTCCGAATTTTAATACACTGTGCATTGATCTCGGCCTGCTGTGTACTCTGGGTGAAATATTAGCGGATGACCCAGAAGCAGGTGCTCACGTTCTTCGTTTTATCCACTTGACAAACTTGTCTGAGGACATTTGATCATGCTGTTTTCTTTTCATCCCTTGCCTGTTAATGTGCCTTTTATAGTGTTGTCCTTTTTAGTTGCTGTTTTAACCTTGTGCCTCGCAGTGCATTCATAATTTAGTCTGGGCGCTAATGACCACTGTAGTTGTGCGCCCTAAAACCACAACAAAAAAAACCTCTCTCTCTCTCCACCTCCACACCCTCCATCTCCTTCATCAAGGCAATTTCCAGCACCGCCCCCTTTCGGATGTTGAACTTCGCCCTGACATCTACCCTTCCTTCCAACTGTAACCTGACCTCGTTCCCTCCCCATATCCACAGCTCGTGGTCTTACGGTCGCGTTCTTGCTTCCCAAGCGTGGGGTCCCAGGTTCGATTCCCGGCGGGGTCAAGGATTTTCACCTGTCTCGAGATGACTGGGTGTTTGTGTTGTCCTGAACATTTCATCATCATTCATGAAAGTGGAGAGTTTGGAGTGAGCAAAAGTTGGCGATTTGTACAGGTGCTGATAACCGAGCAGTTAAGTGCCCCGCAAACCAATCATCATCATCATCATCATCATACCTCTCCCCCCCCTCCCCCCCCCCCCTTCTGTCGCAGCTGTATATCCAAAAGTAATTTTGAATAGACTATAGGTAGACTTAGACTATGTGCATCGTACAATATATGTTGTTACACAGGAAACCTAAATCTCATGAAAATTAAACTTAAACAAAGATACATTACCTAAAAGATGTTAGTTATCTCATGTAAAATAAAAAATTTTTCAATTATTTTGCAGGTAGAAGCTGAGAGATTGATTAGAACGACAGTGTTTGTGTATAGCTACTGTACCTAATTCATAGGCCTCTGACCACCTTGCACTGCATGTAGTTTTAGTAATGTGTGCTCAGTTCTATTGATATTGCAGATTCATATATTTTATATTATAAAATATAGTTATAATGTACAGTTTTGAAATTTTTATATCGCTTAAATAATGAAGTTGGTAATTAAATTGGCTGATAGTACTGTTTCTGTTCACCAGAATCACTTCACTCCAGACCAATTTGAAACCAACAGAGCTTGTGGAGTGGTAAAACTTAAACCAAATGCTGTGACAACCATTTTTTGTCATCATAAGCCACCAGTGGGATGTAAAGCTCCTTCTGAGAGAAACCTGTTGGCCCACTAGAGAAACAAACTGAGGATACTGGTAACTGGAAAATAACATTCACTACTTCAGTAGCTTTTTATATATGTCATGCTGTCACACGCTGCTGAATTGCAGTACTGTGAATATCTTGTGTAACTGCTAACGGTTCACATTTGTTGTTTTGATCAGTAGGACACACAGAATTTCCCTTCACAGCATTATGCTTGCAAACAGTGGGCTTACTTGTATCATAGAAGTTGTCGTAGTAAATACTTTGTCAATTGAGTACAATAAGCATTTACTTTTTAATTGTTGTTGTAAATACATAGCTTAGAGTTTCTTCTTTAGAAATAAGAGAAGGAGTTTATCTACATCATTTATTATTTGCTGATGATCAAGTAGTCATAGCACAAGATGGGGAGGATGCTAACTATATGTGCAATCAACTAACAGTAGCATACAAAACTTGGGGTTTGAAGATTAATTACCAAAAAACAGAATACTTGACTAATGATTCAGATGAGCTATACATTGAAGGAAAGAAAATCAAAAAGATAAACACTTTCTGTTATTTGGGATCCATTTTAGAAATGGAGGGAAAATCAGGGTCAGAAATCAATAAAAGAATTAGTAGCGGATGGAGGGTCATTGGGATGCTTAACTCAGTCTTATGGAGCAGGAATGTAATGAGCAGAACTAAAAAATTAATATACAAATCCATATTGGAGAGTGTGGTTCTGTATGGAACGGAGACCTGGACAATTAACATGAAGCACATTAAAAAATTACAAGCTCCAGAGATGGACTTTTGGAGAAGATCAGCAAGAATCTCCAGGAAAGAAAAGATAAGGAACACCGAAGTAATAAGGAGAATGGAAATAAAAGAAAGAATATGTGACGTAATGGACACGAAGAAATTACAGTGGTACGGGCATGTATGACGAATGGAGAAAACCAGAATACCAAAATTGATAATGGAGTGGGAACCGGAGGGGAGAAGAAGAAGACGACGACCTATGACCACCTGGCTCCAAAATGTACAGCACACAATGAGGAGAATGGGCGCAGAGGAAGAAGACACACAAGATCGAAACACCTGGAGGAATATTTTGAGAATATAGTTTAAGAACATTGATTGTTTGTATTGTAATTTCAAATTAAATTATTATGTTGGAGATAAGCCTCTGTAATGAGGAAAAGCTCAAAATAATATAATACAGTTTCTTCTTTTGAAGTTATATTTAATACTCTCATTTAAACACTCAGTTGTGTACAGAAACAGACTCAAACATTTAATTTACAACAGCTGTATATTTTTCAAACTGGCACGTCCAGGGTCTGTTGGTGGTGGGAACAAACTACTTTGTCACAAGTTAATTTAGCAAGCACGGCCACATCTCTTACATACACAGTCCACTTCTATTGGTATCTGATGAAATATGTCTTTTCTCCTACATTTTAGCATGTGGCTTTTCTGTACCATTTTTTATCTCTGTATACAGAGCTTTACATTTGTTGGCAATACGTGGCACAACAGGTGCTAAGATGTCTAATGTTGTGGTTGAGTTTGGTCATTATTTAATCTTTTATTGTAAAGAATATTTACTTGCACTTAACTGCACTCCGCGCTACAACCCACATCAGGAAGTACGACTGGCTTCACAGCTCTTGTAATTTAAGTATTCAGGCCACACAAGCTCTGTTATTATTGAACTGTTGTATAGTGAAGGTCTGTTAAATTACAGTGCTGTCAGATTTCTTTGGTGCTTTAGCAAAGAGCTAAGGATTTTTGTAAACACTGTGGTAGTGTTTATTGGGAATTAAATATTATTGGTCGCCTACAATTTCACTTTAGTATATGGCATTACTTTTCCATTCCATAGTATTAAGAGCCCACCTCCAAAATATTTTGGGCTCTTAATACTATGAAATGGAAAAGTAATGACATGGAGAAGAAATAAAAACTTTGAGGTTTGCCGATGACATTGTAATTCTGTCAGAGACAGCGAAGGACTTGGAAGAGCAGTTGAATGGAATGGATAGTGTCTTGAAAGGAGAATATAAGATGAACATCAACAAAAGCAAAATGAGGATAATGGAATGTAGTTGAATAAAGTTGGGTGATGCTGAGGGTATTAGATTAGCAAATGAGACACTTAAAGTAGTAAACGAGTTTTGCTGTTTGGGGAGCAAAACAACTCATGTTGTTCGAAGTAGAGAGGATATAAAATGTAGACTGGGAATGGCAAGGAAAGCGTTTCTGAAGAAGAGAAATTTGTTAACATCGAGTATAGATTTAAGTGTCAGGAAGTCGTTTCTCAAAGTATTTGTATGGAGTGTAGCCATGTATGGAAGTGAAACATAGACGATAAATAGTTTAGACAAGAAGAGAATAGAAGCTTTTGAAATGTGGTGCTACAGAAGAATGCTGAAGATTAGATGGGTAGATCACATAACTAATGAGGAGGTATTGAATAGGATTGGGGAGATGAGAAGTTTGTGGCAAAGCTTGACTAGAAGAAGGGATCAGTTGGTAGGACATGTTCTGAGGCATCTTTATTAGAAGATGCTAGGCTGTTAATGGAAGAGGCCATACCTATGCAATTTGATACAATTGAAATCTCACCCACTTCTCCCTCTGAAATTAGGAAAATAATAAACTTGCTTAAAAGCAAAAACTCACATGGAATTGATGGCATTTCCAGCAAAATACTAAAAGCTTGTTCTCATCAGATAAGTAAGATTCTCAGCCACCTGTGTAATAGCTGTCTGGAACAGGGCATTTCCTCTGATAGACTGAAATGTGCTATTGTTATATCTTTGCATAAAAAAGGGGATAGATCTGATGTCAACAATTACCGTCCAGTCTCCATTCTAACAGCTTTATCCAAAATTTTTGAGAAAGTAAGGTATTCAAGAGTAGCTTCACATATCAGTAAAAATGAAGTACTAACAAAATGTCAGTTTGGTTTCCAGAAAGGTTTTTCAACAGAAAATGCCATATATGCTTTCATCAATCAAATTTTGAATTATCTGAATAATCGAACACCGTCCATTGGGATTTTTTGTGATCTCTCAAAGGCTTTTGATTGTGCAAATCATGAAATTCTGCTAGACAAGCTCAAGTATTGTGGCATGAGTGGGACAGTGCACAAATGGTTTAATTCGTACCTAACCAGAAGAGTGCAGAAAGTTGAAATAAGCAGTTCTCATAATATGCAAAGATCAGCACATTCCTCAAACTGACAACTCCTTCTACCCCATAGAGGAATTTTTAGATATAAATTAAGAAAAAAGAAAGAAAAAAAAACAAACAAAAAAGTTGTTATATTAACTTAATTTAGTTGTTAAATTAACTTAACTATGTCATGTATTGGAAAATTTGACTCGTTCCACATCATTACGAAATATCGTATTCGTGATCCATGGAACTAGTATTAATCTAATCTAATCTAATCTAAAGGATCACCAATTTAGTATTGGAGGGCAGCGTGGAGAGTAAAAATCGTAGAGGGAGACCAAGAATGAATACACTAAACAGATTCAGAAGGATGTAGGTTGCATTAGGAACTGGGAGATGAAGAAGCTTGCACAGGATAGAGTAGCATGGAGAGCTGCATCAAACCAGTCTCAGGACTGAAGACCACAACAACAACAACAACAACAACAACAAAAAGAGCCCACCTGGAATTTTACCACTCATATTGTCACAGATTTGCCTCTGTCCCTTGAAACTAAGATTTTGGCATGTTATGAATCTTTAAATCACATACCACATCCTACTGAGAAACAATTTCTGGCTGCTTGAAAGCATATTGTAGTATTAAATACTTTTTCATTTTTGAAGATCGTAATATTGCAAATTTGTGTTCCAGAGGTTGGAGAGCCTTCAAATGTGACCAGTGACATCAGTCCTCCAGAGAACCTGGACGAAGAGTGTGTTTAGAATAAGACAACTTTCTTGCCAGCCTGCATGGTTTATTTGGTGCAGATCGGTTTGCAGTATTAACAAAGGGGACATGTAAAGGTAGCAAATGGTCAGTGGAAAGGGCTGAGAATTAGACTAGCTTGTGGTAGTATGTGGTAGAAAATAAATTTCCGTTTCCTTCAGACAGAACCCCAAGATGTTTGCTACAGAATGTGAAATTTAGACCTGGTGTGCTGAGGCAGCTAATGAGTTTTCCTGAAAGTTAACTTTGACCTCATGCTGCCAGATGAAAAATGTGCTCCTCCCCTCATGGATGAGGGTCGTATCATTCCATCATTGGAACATGATTGGAGCATTAGTTGTTATGCTGGGTGGTATTACCTGAAAATGGAAACATACAATAGGTTAGTATTACACAGGCCATCTTTTTCCAGTTCTCATGTCAAAAGCATCACTATAAGCATTTAGTGAATCTGAGGCACTCGGTATCAATGTTCACTACGTCGTGTCAGATACGGCAGGGCAAAATCGAGCTGTATGGTGAGAATTTGGAATTGTTGTTGGCAGGTTTTCAAAATTAGTCAATTTTTGCCAGTATCCTTGTGATAACAGAAAGCTAATTTTCCTCAGAGATACACCACACATTTTGAAAATATGAGGAACCACTTAGTCACCGGGCAATAAGTCTTCCTTTCACAAAATGTTGTTGAGGAACGATATCTACCTTGTAATGAGGTACATATAAATCGTGTAAAACAGTTGCTTGAGATAGACAATGGTTTAAGTCTTAAACTGGCACCATAACTGCATGAGAGGTGTTTGATGCCAAACCTTTATGATAAAATGAAAGTTGGCTTGGCTACTGCCCTAATTAACAGCCAGACTGCAGCAGCCATTGAGTATGGTGTCAGGACAGAGAAACTGCAGAAAAATGCTTTAACCACAGCACGGTTTCTAAAGCACGTTCATAAGTGGTTTCGCTTCATGACATGTAGAGCTCCAGTTATGGCTCTGAGTCGTTCTGATGAACAAACATACAGTGAGGCTCTCTGTCATCTGGAGGACACTCTGTGTTTATTTCAAAACTTGAAAATTGGCCTGAAGGGTGCCTGGAAACCAGTTCAGTCTTTGTAGTTTTGTCAACTGTAGGTATTTTGGAATTGCAGGACACATTCATGAATGAGAAGAATTTTAAATTTCTGCTGACAAGTAGATTTGCACAAGATGCTTTAGGAAATCTGTTTTCAATGGTCTTCTTCAAAAATCCAGTATCAGCACCACCAGAACTGAAAACAGCACTGATGATTATTACTCTTTCTTAATTCTTTACTTCTACCACTGATAATGAAAATTAAGACAGTAGATTCCTGGCAGAATTAGTGGGGTAATTTGTAAGTGAAGATGAGGATAAGTGTGCTGAGGAAGTTGACGAGCCACTTGCAACATGGTGTGTGATGATGAGCACCAGTCTCTCTGCTATTTGTGTTGTCACAGTGTTAGGCAAGCTATGAAGCGCCATGCGCTTTGCGAATTTTGCGAGGAGAGCCTAATCGCATCTAAAGAAAATCCCTGTACGTCTGTGAACATGCTTTTACATCTCAAGTCCTTTAAAGATACCTCACTTATTCAGCCACCAAGTGAGGTTTTCAGTGTATTGCAAATGGCAAAGGTTCATTTGAGAAGCAACAAGAAGAAGTTACTCACAAGTGAATTTTTGGTCTCTGATATAGCCACTTCTGTGTTTGCATCAGTGGAGGAGAAAGTAGTTTTCCCAGCCAGCCGCTTTATACAGAAGAAAATAATTCACTTTGTTGGCAACAAGAGTACATATGCTTCTAAATGAGGCAAATAAAAGATACCAGGGTGTAGTGACACAGGGCAGTAGACGCTTGGCCATGAGAAAATTATTGCAGAATCTGCGACTTCCAGAATCACTTTTTACTAAATAATTTGGAAAATTGACATTGAAACTTCTTAAGGTTATCGTTAACATATTGAGGTACAAAATCTGTGGTAACATTTTCTCTTCAAATAATCTCATTTTTGTTTGACTTACAGTGATTTTTACAAAATTTTTGTTCCATGTTTCTTTCTGAGTGTGGAATGTTATTATTATCTCATGTAATATTTGTTACATTTTGCAAGCAGACTCTGTCCCTGTCAAGGGTTCAGAATGATACATAGATAAATAAAATCTTCATCCCTCAACCTGTGTACATATTTGACATTTGTGCTTTACCATCACCTTTGTTTCTTCCTTGTGCTTCATTTGCTTTCGTTAATTTGTTTCTCTGAGTTTTAATAGGCTTTTATACATACGGTGTATCTACATTTTATGTAATATTGTAGAGAGGGAAAAAGTATAAATACTTCGAGGAAGAAATTAGCTTGTACTCCATACTCTTTCCTAGCCCAGAATGAAATAGCACGTACAAAATCTGGTGATGGTTCACAGGTAGGCCACCCTTTTTGAAGAATACTTGTTTCAAAACATGGTGAAATTTGAAGGTTATTTCATGTAAATGTCATGCACATTTTGTATTGTAACTGCTATTTTTATTTCTCTTCATAATCTGACAATTTATGTTGAAATCACGAATGTGTGAGCGGAAATGCAGTCAACTGTGGTACATGCTGTAGTTAAAGTTACCGAATGCTTCTGATAGTAAAAATATAGACAAGTTAACCCATTGCTGTAATATTTTAATATTTATACTGAAAAAGTTACACTGCCATTCTGGCTAAGTTTAGGTTAGTCTTAAGACAACACTTATTTTACCTAAATGGAATACTGTGAGTAACATATTAGCAATTTCAAAAGTAAGTTAGTGGTTAATAAGAAACATAAAGAAATTGTTCTAGGTCAGTAATGCAGGATTAGTTTGAAATTCAAAGAAATTTATATAGACCTGTTATTAACAGTTTTTAAGTTAGGTGGATATAAATGTAAAAATAAGATTTCAGGATATTTTTAATAACACATTTCAAATGATAGTGCACATATTGTCTTACAAGTTGAACAACACTTTCAGTAATACTATATAGTAAATACATTCCCTCAAATATTTTCAGATAGTTAGTGTAGATGTTCACTGCTATAATGCACCAATCCCCTTTTTGTTTACGGATATTGGGCGAGATTTATCTTTTCTGTTAATAAACCTTCATACAGTGTAGTGTCAATCATTTATTTGAAAGCCATATTCAAAAATTAATTTAAATTTGGTGAGCAAATCCATCAGCAAACCCAGAACCATGTTCTGTTATTGGTTGTAAGTTTCCTGTGATTGTGAGCATGTTTCTGCTAATTCAGCTAATTTCATGCTCCTACTATCAGGAGCACCTCCAGGCCTGTTATTTTAATCTCAATATCTCACCACTGCAGCATAAGTCCTTATACATTTTCTTGTTTTGGGGTTGATTTTAGTCACAATGGGAAAGGTTGCAGGAACTTGACTTAACCATTCAGTTAAATTTATTCATTGCTGGCCTTTTGTCTTTCTGCATTTCTGTTACTTAGTTTCCAATCCATTCGAATAGCAAAAAAGTCAGAAGAGCTAACAGTTTGGTTCTATGGTAATTTAACTACAAAATAGAAATCTTAAAGAGATAAAGCTTCCACTGTTAGCATACTAAATGAGAAATAGTGAGTGGTGCCGTACAAAGTCATCATGACTGGTAAAAAATTTGACCTCATTGACTGTACAGTATGGTTTAAACTTATATGTAGGATGTTCATAATAATAAATTGTAGTTTGTTCCACACAATATAATGTACAAAAAGTAAAAAAAAATTATGCGCTGTGCAAATATCGAACCTATGACCTACTATTCAGTAACCATTGTTACCAGGAGACTATTATTACAATTGCAACCTGGTTGCTAAAATGAATTGTATTAAGGCTAGTACAATTGTTACTGTTTCCTCCATGCTCCTTCTGATCGTAGGCCTAGTTTTGTTTGAACACAGTTTTTTTTCTTTTCTTTTCATAATCATTCTTCTAATGTCATAGAACAATTTGCAGGCAACATTTTACGGGATAGATCTGACAAAAATAAAAGGCATGCGTAATCGTATAGGAACGTTTGTCAGTTCTATTTACTAAGGAACCTTGCATATATATTTGAATCCAATGCTTCACTTCGTATTAAAGAAGAAGATACAGTGTTTGTATTTTCGTAGTACCAAGTAGCAGGAACAAGAAGTCGATATAGAGCTTAAAATTAACGATAGCATTTTCCTTGCACCTGTGGAATAATATTGGTTCCCTTGTCTCCTGCTGACTATTGGACAGGACTAAATTAACGCTAATTACGCTACAGGCTTTTAAACTCGATACCGCAACAAGAACTGCGAAGTCTGGTTTCGCTATTAATAAAGAATAGCAAGGAAAATCTGTTTCATGCTCGCCACAACAAATGCTTTTCGACTCATTTCGCTAAAGTTTATTGCTAAATATCTAACATGCCACAAATCAGTTTTAGCAGTGCATTAGACGGCAGAGTGTGCTTCTTAAATGTACACGGCTAATCATGCTGCAGCAGTCAATATATCCCCAGAAGTTCAGTTCCACTTGCAAGTTGGCCGTACATTCCCTATACAAAGCTGTACGCTTTGCAGCTCGCGCATGCCATCTGTTGGTGACAGTGCGTACTCCGCGACTCCGGGTACTCTGCAATGGGGGCAGGTACTGCACTCTCGCGTAAGTCCTCTACACTACGTGCAGCTGGCTGGGTTAGAATCTCCGCCATTACACCACCTGCCGTGTTCTGCTTGCCTGGATTTCCAAAACTGAGCACAACTGACAGGGAAAAATTTGCGATTTCAATACTGGAGCGAGGGAAGACTAATCCCGAACCAGTTGATTTGAAAGCATATATTCATGGCATTTAACCAATACTTTTCGTCTTAATCCGCGAGTTCCACAGGGTGAGACGAAACGTGGGAAGTATTTTTACGTGAAGCACCCTGCTTTGGCTGACAGCAATGAGTTTACATCTAATCCACATGCACGTGGAGGGCAATCGAGGTAAGAACCTAAAACAGAAAGTTTGAAAGTATGCTTGAAACTCGATACAAAAAGCTAAACTATCACGCAAGGAGCAAATGGATAAAGTTGCAAGTTGTACAGAGAAGAAAAATAAACAGAAAAGTAAAAGTAACCTGGCCTGCTTTACTCTAAACTCGATATAGGCTTTCCAAAACTAAGTTTCCGATTTGTTCGAAAGGCGAATATTGCAAATATTACCAGTTTTGACTTATAGCGACGAGATATGCCGGTGGACTTCAAATACCGTTCTTGTGGAGATGCTTGTTGCGAATTACAGGAGGAGACAGGGATATACACAAATGCGCCAGACTCCAGAGCAGACTAGCAGACATAATTACTGCCGTAACGGAGATGGGATGCGACTATGCAAGCAGAAGATTAATCATACGTGGTCAGAATTATGTATTACAGATATTACTACAACCCATTGTTGGCATCTACTTCACTGGCATGGAACTGTTGCTCCGTGAAATTCCAAATATTACCTGAATAAAGAAACTCTTAACCAACATTTTGTGTTTTCTTTTTTTTTTTTCCTTATTGTTATTTTGAAACCTGTGTACAGGCAGGCCAGCAGCAGCATACTATGCTGCTCTTGGGCCTCAGAGAAACACAAAAGATACAAATGAAGACATTTAGAGAAAAAAATACGGTGGACATATAAACGGAGACAAACACTTTTTAAAATACATGGAACCGTTCACGGGCGTAGAGTCCAAGACAAAATTTGTTCAGACACTTCGACACATATATAGACGAAAATTGTCTCACGTGAATGTAGGTGCACAAAACGAATAACACTGAACCACTTAAGCACAAAACGACGGCACACACAGAACACGAGGCGTTGATCTCTGGCGTGTGAATGTTCACTAACAGTGTACGAGTCCGGGGACCTGCCAAGAGAGAGGGAGGGGGTGTGGGAGAGGGAGAAGGGAGAGCAGATGCCATGGGCAGGGGAGATAGGGGGAAGGGAGGAAGGGGGAGGGGAAGCCCGGTGTAAGAGGGGTGAAGGGAGGGGACAGAGGAAAAGGAAAGAGAAGGGAGGGAGGGTGCCTAAAGGAAAGGACACAGGAAGTAGAGGGGGGGGTGGATCAAAGTTGATACGAGGGGTAGATGGAGGGGAGGAGGACATCATCAGGGAGGGGGAGCTGGCGGAAGCCACCTTGGGAAAGGGTAAGGAGGGTGGAGTGATGGAGACCGGGCGGGACATGGGAATACAGGTGCGGCAGCTGGCGGGGGTGGGAGAGGATCGGGGAGATAAGCGGATGAGGAGGATCAAGTTTGCGGGAGGTGTACAGGATCTGCATCCTTTCAAGGAAAAGGAGGAGGTGGGGGAAGGGGATGAGACGTACAGGATACGCGTGGGGGAGGGGAGATGGATGCGATAGGCAAGGCAGAGAGCATGGCATTCAAGGATTTGGAGGGATTTATAAAAGGTAGGGGGGGCGCAGATCCAGGCCGGATGGGTGTAACAAAGGATAGGGCGGATGAGGGATTTATAGGTGTGGAGGATGGTGGAGGGGTCCAGACCCCACGTACAGCCGGAAAGGAACTTGAGGAGACTGAGTCGGGAGCGTGCCTTGGCTTGGATTGTCCGGAGATGGGGAGTCCAGGAGAGGCGAAGGTCGAGGATGACGCCAAGGTACTTAAGGGTGGGAGTGGGGGCAATAGGACGGCCATAGCTGGTGAGATAGAAATCAAGGAGGCGGATGGAAGGGGTGGTTTTGCCTACAGTGATTGCCTGTGTTTTTGAGGGATTAACCTTGAGCAACCACTGGTTGCACCAAGTGGTGAACCGGTCAAGATGGGATTGGAGAAGGTGTTGGGAGCGCTGCAGGGTGGGGGCAAGGGCAAGGAAGGCGGTGTCATTGGCAAACTGGAGAAGGTGGATGGGGGGTGACGGCGGCGGCATGTCTGCCGTATACAAAAGGTAGAGAAGGGGGGAGAGGACGGAGCCTTGGGGCACACCGGCGGAGGGGAAAAAGGTGTAGGAATCTGTGTTATGGATGGTGACGTAGGAAGGATGGTAGGAGAGAAAGTAGCCGATCAGACGGACATAGTTAATTCTAAGGGCGAAGGTTTGGAGCTTGAAGAGGAGACCGGAATGCCATACGCGGTCATAAGCTCGTTCGAGGTCCAGGGAGAGGGAGATTGCGGAGTGACGAGAATTAAGCTGGTCGGAAAGGAGATTTGTGAGGTGAAGGAGAAGGTCGTCGGAAGAGAAGGACGGCCCAAAGACACACTGGGTAACGGGAAGGAGGCGGTGCTGGCAGAGATGCTGCTGGATGCGACGGGTGAGGATATATTCCAGGACCTTGCTGAAGACGGAGGTAAGGCTGATAGGACGGTAGGAGGAGACGGCGGATGGCGGTTTGTCAGGTTTAAGGAACATCAGGATATGGGAGGTTTTCCACAGGTCGGGGTAGTAACCGGTGGACAGGACTACATTATAGAGCCAGGCCAGGGTGGAGAGAAAGAGACAGGAGCTTCACGAACGTGACGGTAGGTGACACGATCATGACCAGGAGCGGTGTTGCATTTTGTGCGGAGTGTAGCAATGAGATCCTGTGTAGTGATAGGGGCATTGAGTTCCGTGTGTGCAATGTTGTCCGAGTACTGGGAACCAGGTGTGAGGGGAGGGACAGAGGTGTCAATTCGATCTCGGACATCGGGGAATAAGGAGTAATCGAACTGGGGATCATCAGGGATGGAAAATACATCGGAGAGGTAGGAGGCAAAATGATTGGCCTTACTAAGGGTGTGTCACTGGAGTTGCTGGTGGCGTCATAGTGTGTCCAGGTCACACGTGCGGAGGAAGGTACGGTAGAGACGGCAGGATTCACAAAGGTGGAGGACGGCCTGTGGAGGTAAGGTAGGACAGTGGGGGTGGATGGCGACAGTAGGGACGTGGGCCTCCACTGCCTCAGACAAGGTCTGCTGGAGGAAGGAGGCGGCATGGGTGACATCGTCAGGGTGGTGGTAGGTGAAGGGGTGGCTATCGACCTGGGTGGAGAGGGTATCCCGGTAGGCATTCCAGTTGGCACAGGAATAGTCATGGATGTACGAGGGGCGTTCAGAAAGTAAGCTCCGATCGGTCGCGAAATGGAAACGACTATGAAAATGTGATAAAGCTTTGCACAGATGTGTTGGGTAGTGTCTCTAGTATAACCCCAGTTAGCATCACGTCGCTTTTCTCATTTCTGAGCTCGCAGTGAGTGCGTAAAGATGTCTAGAAAATAGTGTCTGCCGCCAAGTACGAGGGCCTTGTGAGAAATTTCCCCTGAAGCTATGCAGCTAACATTACATAACTGTCGTGCTGTTTCTTCTTCAAGACAATTCTCAGCCGCATTCTGCAGGGGCAATGAAGATGCTCCTGCATCGTTTTCAAATGGAAATGTGAGATTACCCACAATACAGTCCGCAATTGTCTCCCCCTGAGTTTCATCTCTGGTCACATGAACCGCTGTCTTTGAAGACAACATTTTGACACAGACAACGAGGTGTAGGCCAGCGTGGAGAATTGGCGAAAAGCGCTGGCGGCTGCCTTCTATGATGAGGCTATTGAAAAGTTGGTACAACGCTATGACAAAAGTCTAAGCCAGAACGGCGACTACGTAGAGAAGTAGCTGAAAGGTGTAGCTAATTGTTACAAGTAAAACATTTCTGATGTTCACTGTGGTTTCAATTTGGCAATCAATCGGAGCTTACTTTCTGAACAGGCCTCGTACTTAGGGGTAGGGTCAATATGAGGGTCGGGGCGGTGGCAACGACCATCTGAAACAGTGAGGAGGACGGGGAGATGGTCGGTATCAATAGGCTCCAGGACATCCACCGTTATGCAGCCAAGGAGGTTGGGGGAGGAGAGGATAACATCGGGAGTGTAGTTGGATTTGGGACGGGTGTGCTGGGGCATGGGGATGAGGTCACTTGAAGTGAGGAGAGGAACCGATGCCACCGCCGTAACTGGGCTGCGGAACGACTATGGACGTTGAGGTCGGCTGTGATCACGTAGGAGGAGAAGATACGGTCAATGTGGGAGAGGAAGTCGAAGGGAATAGGGGTGTGAGGGTGTACATAGATGGTGGCGCAGGTAAAGGTAAGGCGGGGAAAAATAAACTGAGGATCAGGTGTTCGGTGGGGTCGGGAAAGAGAGTTTGGAGCCGAACTGGGATCTGGCGGTGGTGACCGATGGCAACTACGCCACGCGCAATCGGGAGGGGATTATTGGAGCAGTGGAGGAGGTAGGGTGAAGTGTGGACGGTGTGGTGGGGTTGGAGGAAGGTTTCATTGAGGAGGAAGGCATCCACGCGGTGGGTGGCAAGGGTGTGCAGGAAGAGGGTCTTGTTGGCGGGAAGGGAGTGGATGTTGTTGAAAAGGATACGGTGCTGTCGCGCCATGACAGGGATTTAGACGAGGGTGTCAAGATGGGAGGAGGTGAAATGGGCCTGGTTGTTGGAGTAGGTGGCGTACATTTTTAGGTGGAAAACGAAACGGGCGGTGAGGGAGATCTATTGGAGGGTGTTGGGGCACTGAGAAGGATGAACATTCTGAAGGACGATGGTGAGGAATCTGATGATGTCCTCAGGGGTAGCTGCAAAAAACGCACGGTTCAGCATAAATACAGGTGCTGGCTACCGAAGCCTGCAGATTGCGTACTTCTATTTGAGCTCGAACAGCACCCTAGCAACGACCTCAATACGTTGCAAGCTATAGTGTAATTATACAGGTGGGACTATTGATAGAGACCGGGCCAAATATCTCACGAAATAAGTGTCAATCGAAAAAACTACAAAGAACGAAACTCGTCTGGCTTGAAAGGGAAAACCAGATGGCGCTATGGTTGGCCCGCTAGATGGCGCTGCCATAGGTCAAATGGATATCAACTGAGTTTTTTTAAAAAGGAACCCCCATTTTTATTACATATTCGTGTAGTACGTAAAGAAATATGAATGTTTTAGTTGGACCACTTTTTTCGCTTTGTGATAGATAGCGCTGTAATAGTCACAAACATATAGCTCACAATTTTAGACAAACAGTTCGTAACAGGTAGGGTCTTTAAATTAAAATACGGAATGCAGGTACTTTTGAACATTTTATTTCGGTTGTTCCAATGTCGTACATGTACCTTTCTGAACTTATTATTTCTGACAACGCATGCTGTTACAGCGTGATTACCTGTAAATACCACATTAATGCAACAAATGCTCAAAATGATGTCCATCAACCTCAATGCATTTGGCAATACATCTAACGACATTCCTCTCAACTGCGAGTAGTTCGCCTTCCGTAATGTTCGGACATGCATTGACAATGCACTGACGCATCTTGGCAGGCATTGTCGGTGGATCACGATAGCAAATATCCTTCAACCTTCCCCACAGAAAGAAATCTGGGGACGTCAGATCCGGTGAACGTGCGGGACACAGAATGGTGCTTCGACGACCAATCCACCTGTCACGAAAAATGGTATTCAGTACCGCTTCAACCACACGCGTGCTATGTGCCGGACATCCATCATGTTGGAAGTACATCGCCATTCTGTCATGCAGGGAAACATCTTGTAGTAACATCGGTACAACATTATGTAGGAAATTAGCATACATTGCACCATTTAGATTGCCATCGATAAAATGGCGGCCAATTATCCTTCCTCCCATAATGCCACACCATACATTAACCTGGCAATGTCGCTGATGTTCCACTTGTCGCAGCCATCTTGGATTTTCCGTTCCCCAATAGTGCATACTATGCCGGTTTACGATAGCTAGAGGGGCAATTTTTGTCTCCTTTCTTGTAAATGGGCACTACCCTGGATAATTTTAATACATCTGGAAATACTCCTTCAATTAGACATCTGTTTATACATTTAGTAAGAGGATATACTATGTGCCCAATTATCTTTTTTAACATGTTACAAGAAAGACCATATATATCATCACTACCAGAGGGCCTAAAATTATTTACAATAGTTAAAACCACATCTGGTGTGACCTCTGTTAAAAGGAATCTGTCTTTCAGGGTGTAGTCTACATTATGATACTTAATGAGATCAGCTACAGTTTCTTGTGGCCTCCCAACGCTTTCCCTCATTTGGTAAACAGATTTAATACAGTAGTTATTAAATTGATCTGCTGAAATTTCTACCACAGCTTTCTGCTTGCTTTTGGCCACTGAGTTTATTATAGTCCATGCTTTTTTTGCATTTATTTTTTGATGACTCAATGCTGACAAGATTTCTTGTTTTTTGGCCTCATTTAAAGCATACTTGTATTCCTTTTGTGCTCTTGATTACCTTTGTTTAGCCATATCAGTTTTCTGAAGTCTGTAAGAATCTCTGTACAACAACAACAACCTCCTTTTCATATTGACTAGTTGAGCGGTATACCATGGATTCTTATCCCTATGTCTATTACTGTTACTTTTAGTGTTAACTTTACATTTATATTGAGGGCAGTTGGTCTTGAATATATTTAAGAAAGAATGAAAAACTCTGTCGAACAATGTATTGGCAGAGCCCTGGGCATTATTGTTAAACATATGTGACCAGTCACAATTACTGAGTGAGACCATGAAATTAGACAATGTTTTTTTGCGTTATCGGTCTTGTGATGACTATTTTAGGCTCTTTAAACTCCTTATAGTTCATATTACGCATATCTGTACCTATTTTTACCCAAACTGAGTCATGGTCCGAGAAATCGAAGACAGCTACATCTGAAGATAATAACTCTCTATTGACATTTGTAAGTATGTTGTCGAGACAAGCAGACTGTCTTGTGGGTTTGCAGTTCGTAAAAATGAAGTTGAATTGTCCTAACAGGTTTTTAAATTCATTTACAGTGTGCACGTGTTTGTTTACATCAAATGCAGCATTGATGTCACCATCAATCACTATACTATATTTCTTCCAGTGAGGACTACGAAAAAAATATTAGTAGACTCCTGCCTGGTGATCTATAAAGAGATACAACAGCAATTTTTAAATGATCCAGATAAACACCTGTGGCTTCAAAATGTATCTCACTGCACAGAAATCATAGATCTAGTTCATTAGTACCATTTATTAATTCTTTCTTAATGTAAATTGATACACCTCCATGAATATGCTGCTCTGTGCTAAAGCTATTTGCTAAGAGGAAATCATGTAGTACATGAAAAGATATTTCATTTCCTTTACACCAGTGCTCACTTTGGCATTACGCATCAAATAAGTTCTCATTTGCAAATTCGTTTAAAATTACTTGTTTTCCTCATATACCTTCAATATTGAGATAATCTACCTTGAGAGACAAAGCTGGTGAGTAATTTTTTTTATGGGGGCAATCGTCATTACTGCTATATTTCTTTCTAGTGTTACCGACATTGATTATATTACTCGTATCTTTAATCTGGTCGTCCAGTGTGAATCTGGGCAAACCTGTTACTCTCGGCCCTTCTTTGCTACCTCTAAAAAAGAGTTTTCCCTAAATCTAAGTGGTATTGACTCAGAGCTATCGATTTTTGCTATGCCTAACTCATTGGTTATTTATATGATTTCATTACTCACATGCTTCTTTCTGAGTTGATTCAGATGAAGACCATGAGCAGTGTGGAATCTTGTACCTAAGTTAGTTATGTTTACAAAACAGAAACAGCAAGAAATTAAGAATTCCGCAGCATAACACAGCTCAATACGAGAGAAGCAGTGGTTACATGGCACACATCACTAATACCAAATCGAAGGATAAGTTTAAACAGTCAATCAAACAACTACTATCACGAACCCCTTTATATTCAATCACAGAATTTATTTCAAACGAAAATAACTGGAGCAAACAGGCATAGTACACTAAAAAAAGAATGTACACAAGTATAGAGAAAAAGAGAAAGTAATATGTCTTAACTTCTCAAAAGCATTTATTTATCTAAAGACTTCATTTTTCTACAGTATTATTGCTGTTAAATTTTTTTATAATTGTAAACAAAACAGAATCTAGGCTGTGTATGTGCTGTGCGGCTGGATTATACCGTATATACAAAATAATGGACCAATAGTACAGAATTATTGCAATCAAATGTTCTGTAATTTAGGTACATAAATCACGTATGCCTCATAAAATCCGTTCAGTTTACAGTATCTAAAATTTTGTAACTATGATGTTAATTTCCAGAATTTTTTTTTTTTTTTCCTTTATTGTAATTTTAATCACCTATACAGGTGGGCTGGCAGCAGCACATTACGCTGCTCTTCGGCCTTAAGTGGAACAATAACATGACATAGAGGTGATACAGACAATACAAAAAACGGCGGGCAAAAAAATGGAGATACAAAAGATACAATAAACATGAAGCCGTTCACGTTGGACGAAAAAAACACTAACACTTGTTGACACGGCGCACAAAACGCACAAAACACGGAGAACTGCGACGGCACATTTGAACAGTTGAGTTGTAACGGCACGAAACACAAAACGAAGCACACACACTAGACACTGATGGCGATGATCTCCGGCGCGCGAATGTTCACTGTGTGTGTGCGAGTCCGGGGACCTGCCAAGAGAGGAGGCGGAGGAAGGGGAGTGGGAGAGGGGAGAGCAGAGATGCCAAGGGCATGGGAGAAAGGGGGGAGGGAGGAAGGGGGAGGGGAAGCCCGGGGGGGAAGAGTGGTGGAGGGAGGGGACGGCGGAAAAGGAAAGAGAAGGGGAGGGAAGGGAAGAGAAGGGAGGGAGGGAGGGTGCCGAAAGGAAAGGACAGCGGAAGTGGGAGGTGGGGCAGGGTCAAAGTTGATAGGAGGGGTAGATGGAGGGGAGGAGGACATCATCAGGGAGGGGGAGCTGGCGGTTTCCAGAAATGTTGTGACTAAAATTTATTAGTTATCTTAACAAAACTATAGTTAGAATCAGTAAGAGTAATGTAGTTTACTGGAAAGCTGACAACGCAAATATGTACTTGGACTTACTCCATACATGTACATCATAAGCTGCTAAATAAATTAAAAAAATTCTAGACTGCTGCGGGATGTACTATCAAGTACTGTATGTGTGTTGTTTATAATGCAAAAGGTGGACGTTGAATCCTTACAGATTCTGTCCCGCCTACACTTCTCTTACTATTTGCCCATTTGTGAAACTTTAGCGATCTAACCTGTTGCATAAATGTAGGTTTAAAACACGTATGTTCGCTCTTCCGCGAGGAAGCTGTTTCCCTGGAAAGTCAGAAGTTTGCAGTATGATGAGTTGAGATGAATTCTGCTTTGCGCTCTGGAGTTTTTGCGTGAGTACGAAGGCGATGTGTCAGTCTGTCTGCCATCTGTCGGCAACGCCAAGAAACAGGTGTGATTGAGAGCCTCTCGATTACTACTGCACCCATTCCGAATTTGGAAGTTTCACAAGAAAAAAATCAGAAATAACTAACATCTCCTGCGCGATATGAACTGTTTGAACGCATTTTATTAATGGGATTGCTATAAGCGCCAATAGCTCTACATTATTTCGGTTGCAAATATTTCATCTTCACAAATGTTTGTGGTAACCTATTCTACATATCTACCAACCGCAGCATTCTGCGGTTGTCGCATTTCTGCTCTTATTGTTGCCAATTTTTGAAAGACACGTGCTTTGATGTACGTGTCTATTATTGTATTTGAATGATGGATGAATTTCCAACGTAAGCGATGAGTTGTAGGTGTAATAAGGTCACGTGATGAAGTTTTTAGACTAGAGATGGGCAAACTGAAACACGTAACTGTTTCGAAACAAATGAAACAGTACAATGTAATGTTTCGATACACTAGTGGTGGGCAGAAAATCGCGTATCTGTTAGAAATCACAGCGATTGAGAAGTCACAGATATCACAATAACAACTTTACAAAATATAACTGCGATTTCAGTCACAGTTAGCAGTCACAAGTAGCATTTCACATTCAACGCCGTGAACCTTCTGTTGGCCGAATTCCGTACTGCTTTCTGCGATTTCAGTGACAAATCGCGGCTAGAAGTTGCAAGTAGAAACTAAAAAGCGCAGTTAACAGTGCCATCTGTTGGCCAAAGTTCGTACTACGCTCATCTCCGCGACACGCTATCGAGTCTAACTGCGATTTCCGTGACAAGTCGCAAGTAGCAACTAAAAAGCGCAGTTAGCAGTGCCATCTGTTGAGCAAAGTTCGTACTACGCTCATCTCTGCGACACGCTATCGAGTCTAACTGCGATTTCCGTGACAAGTCGCAACTAACAAGGGGAGGCCGCCAATTGTGAAATTCAGATTCGATTCATACTGCGCATGATAAAAGCTCATGGCCAGAGGTGTAATGTGGCAAAGCACCAAGATGCACTTCTCAGCCGTTGTCGAGAAAATCGACAGTCAAGATAAACCGTTGTGGTGAAATGCTATCAACGATTCATAGTTACCGACAGCGTCGTGGCGCAGTGGTAAGCGCTCGGGTTCGTAATCCGAAGGTCGCCGGATCGAATCTCGTGCCATGCAATATTTTTTTTTTGTATTTGTTTTTTGTTATTCAAATGTGTCTATACACACACACACACACACACACACACACACATATATATATATAATTCCCGACAATCAGTTGCAACAATTATGCATATAATAAGTTGTTGAAGGTCGTTTGTCGTGGAAAAACTGGCGACTTCGAACATCATTATGTTTTCCGCAAACAAAGTTGTATTTCACAAATGTTATTAATTGTCTTCATAATGTTAACCACGTATAGTTAACGGAAGACGTAGAAACGATATTCCGAAACGAATACGTACAGCGTTAAGTCAAACGCTCGAATTAGAATAGAATTTTCTGTGGCAGGTATGAAATATAAACTCCGTTACTCGCTCGTTACACTTGAAGGACAGATGTTGAATGGGCCAAAACGAGCCTCCGCGTAACAGCGTAGTTGCCTGCTAACTTCGAAAGAAGGTAGATGCGGTCCCTAGCGCAACTTATAACATTGTCGAAAATCAGTGCGGACGTGAGAGCTTTGGTACACCCTGTTAAACAAACGGAAAAATGGAGGCGGTACAATTGGAGAGCGATCCGCCTTCACCAAAATGACTAAGCAATTCATTAATAGTTTATATATATATATTTGAATTACAAAAACCTAATAATAAAAAAAACTTGCATGGCGCGAGATTCGATCCGGTGACCTTCCGATTACGAACCCGAGCACTTACCGCTGCGCCACGACGCTGTATGATACTATTAACCGTAGAGGGCATTTCACCGCAACGGTTTATTTTAACTGTCGATTTTCTCGACAACGGCTGAGAAGTGCATCTTGGTGCTTTGCCACATTACACCTCTGGCCATGAGCTTTTATTATGCGCAGTATGAATCGAATCTGAATTTCACAATTGGCGGCCTCCCCTTGTAAGAGTCGCAAGTAGCAACTAAAAAGCGCAGTTAGCAGTGCCATCTGTTGAGCACAGTTCATACTATGCTATTCGCTACCGAGTCAAACTGCGATTTCTGTGACAAATTGCAAGTAAGAGTCGCAAGTAGCAACTAAAAAGCGCAGTTAACATTCTTTTCCTAGTGCCATCTGTTGACCGACGTACGTACTTCGTTACGAGAGCCTTGTGCCTCACGAGATCGACGTGCTGTGTGTATAATACTGAATATGAAGGGCTTATTTCAATAGTGGTACAAGTCCACTTTCGTTCGTTTTGAGATACAGACTCGTAAAGTTGGCGGACATGCCGCCGCCGTCACCCCCCGTCCACCTTCTCCAGTTTGCCGATGACACCGCCTTCCTTGCCCTTGCCCCCACCCTACAGCGCTCCCAACGCCTTCTCCAATCCCATCTTGACCGGTTCACCGCTTGGTGCAACCAGCGGTTGCTCAAGGTCAATCCTCCCAAAACCCAGGCGATCATTGTAGGCAAAACCACCCCTTCCTTCCGCCTCCTTGATTTCTATCTCACCGTCTATGGCCGTCCCATCGCCCTCACTCCCACCCTTAAGTACCTTGGCGTCACCCTCGATCGTCGCCTCTCCTGGACTCCCCATCTCCAGACAATCCAAGCCAAGGCACGTTCCCGCCTCCGTCTCCTCAAGCTCCTTTCCGGCCGTACGTGGGGTCTGGACCCCTCCACCATCCTCCACACCTATAAATCCCTCATCAGCCCTATCCTTTGTTATGCCCATCCAGCATGGATCTCCGCTCCCCCTACCTTTTATAAATCCCTCCAAATCCTTGAACGCCATGCTCTCCGCCTCGCCTATCGCATCCGTCTCCCCTCCCCCACGCGGATCCTCTACGATCTCATCCCCTTCCCCCACCTCCTCCTTTTCCTTGAAAGGATACGGATCCTGTACACCTCCTGCAAACTCGATCCTCCTCACCCGCTCGTCTCCCCGATCCTCTCCCACCCCCGCCCGCTGCCGCGCCTGTATTCGCACGTCCCACCCGGTCTCCACCTCTCCACCCTCCTTACCCTCTCCCAAGGTGGCTTCCGCCAGCTCCCCCTCCCTGATGATGCCCTCCTCCCTTCCATCTACCCCTCCTACCAACTTTGATCCTCCCGCCCTCCTCCTGTACTTATTCCTCCGTGCACCCTCCCTCCCTCCTCTCCCTTTTCCCTCCCTCCTCCTTTTCTCCCCCCCTCCTCCCCCGGGCCTCCCCTCCCCTCTTCCTCTCCTCCTGCCCCCGACTCCTCAGCCATTGGCATCCTTTTTCTCCTCTCTCCCCCACGTCCCCCTTCTACCCCTCTTGGCGGGTCCCCGGACTCGCACACGTTACGTGGACATTCGCGCGCCGGAGGTCGCCGCCATCAGTGTTTTGTGTGTTTAGTGTTTAGTGCTTAGTGTTCACCGTCCCCTCCATCGTTCACCAGTGCCATCATCATCTTCAGTGGTTGTGCGTCGTCTCATCAGCTAGCAGTGTGGATTATCGACGAGTGTGAATGGCTCCGTGATTGTCTCTATGTGTCTCCTGTTTTATTGCCCACCGCTCTGTGACTTATGTGTCTTCTCACTGTTTTTGCTGCTTGTGTCTTCTATGGATGAAGAGCAGCGTAGTGTGCTGCTGACAGCCTGCCTGTTGTACAGGTTTTAAAATAACAATAAAGTAAAAAAAAAAATCGTAAAGTTAAATGAGTGCTGAAAAATCTGCAGTTGAGATACCAGAAATATTCAAGCATATGGCTTCTTGCTAGAGATGAACCTTTATTTATGTTTGTTTGGATCATTAATTTCAGAAGCATTATAGACAAAAAAGTGGAGGTAATGGACTTGTACCACTATTGAAATAAGCCCTTCATATTATATGACGACATGCACATTCAGCATCAGTTATGGTTGGTCAAACACAGCTGTGACCTTGAATGTATTATATTAATAAGAAGCAACATTGCCTTTTTCTCCTGAAAATATCAAGTAACGTAACAAATGTGTTTGATTCTGCTTCCAATGTGACAGTTTTGGTTAATACTCCACATGCTTACAGGACTTTGCAATATTAACACAGCAGAACTCAGACACTTGTATAAGTGTAGTGAAATAAAAACAGTATTATTGTGTCATATGAATGCCTCACTTTTGTTCCGACACAGTTTAAGACTCGGGAGAAAAGTTTTACACCTGGTGTTCTACATGGCAACTTCACACACAAGAACTTTTTGCCGACACTACTACCACCTACATAAGTAAGCTTTTCCTGTGTTACGTTCAAGTAATTCACTTAAGCTAGTCCTGATTTAACTGTAAGATCTGTACTTCCCACTTTCGTATCAACAGCCTCAAAATGCATATTGTAGACTTCGGGATATGTTACAGGTCAGTGTCACACCAAAATTGTGGAGAAAGAGCTGGAGGAAGGGGGGGGCGGCATGTCACTCTCCAACAAGTGTTTACCGATAAATATAGGGCGGAAAATTACGGGTATAGGACGGCTTAACATGTGGAAAATGAGATTTTCATTATTCGCTCACTGTATTTAACATTTATTATTCCTTTAAAATCGCACAACAACTTCAATAAAACACAGTTTAATCACTCATCTTATTTCGCAATAATGTAACTTTTAAACTGCAAATCCTCTAAGAGCTCTCTTGAATCTTCACAAGTCCCTCCCAACAGCCTTGATGTGGATAGATACGTACAGCAACCAGAACTGTGTCTGCAAAATCACAAGAATTATTAAACAATTTTTGCTGTCACTAATTACAAGCAATATAATTGACAGAGTAGATTGCTAATATTTGCTGTAATGAAAGCCACTTAATGGGGTATATTTCACATCTGCAACAACGATCTCACTTAAGTAATTAAGTTCATCCAAACACTTAGAAACTAACCTCTTGCCTGAGTCTAAAGACACAGTGGCAATTTCTCCAGATCTGCTGACAATGATATTTTGAGTTATCACTTTACTGAGTGACTGAAATGTAGTTCAGGTAGCTGAGAACATAACAATATGTTAGAATTCATTTTCTAAACACGAACTATTACGGTACTGTATGGCTACTTACATATTAATTACACTATTAATATTTTCACAGTTGTTTCTTTAATACAAGATTAAAGCCAACGGAAGAACAAACGTAAAACATACTTACCAATGACAGGTTTGTTGAGATGCAATTTTCTGTGTGGACAGATGTAGCTTTTTCATACGGTGGTAAGTCGCAGAAATCGCAGAAGTCACAGAAATCGCAGAAGTAGCAGAAGTCACAGAAATCGCAGAAGTAGCAGAAGTCACAGAAATCGCAGAAGTCGCAGAAATCGCGGAAGTAGCAGAAATCGCAGAAATAGCAGTGGCGGAGGGATACGAGACTTAGGTTCCTTAACTGCGACTCTTAACTGCGACAAATCACAGTTAAGAATAACAGATACTGAAAAGTAGCATTCACAGATATCACTGATATCGGAAAATCGCAGTTTAGCCCAACACTACGATACACTGTTTCGAAACAGTGAAACAGTTTGCGTTTATGTTGTGACGTAACAAGACTGTTACGCCACACTGAAGTAGCCGAAAGAAAGGCACGCGTACACACATGCCGACGGGCGTGAATTCTGGAACAGGATAACTATTGAATGGTAGCAAGAAAAGTACGTAGCTGCTTTATACTTAACTTTATTAGTTGATGACTACAGTGTTCTTCATGAGACATTTGTACTATAACTCTCTAACTATGTAAGGCTAATGGCGCCTTGCTAGGTCGTAGCCATGGACTTAGCAGAAGGCTATTCTAACTGTCTCTCGGCAAATGAGAGGAAGGCTTCGTCCGTATTGTCGCTAGCAATGTCGTCGTACAACTGGGGCGAGTGCTATATCGTATCTCAAGACCTGCCTTGTGGTGGCGCTAGGTCTGCGATCACACAGTGGCGACACGCGGGTCCGACATGTACTAAATGGACCGCGGCCGATTTAAGCTACCACCTAGCAAGTGTGGTGTCTGGCGGTGACACCACATTCCTCCCCCGCAAATCGGCGAACGGTCGTGAGATAAGGCTTCCGCCTGCCGTGGGGAGGGCCCCATGTTGACGTATGCGATGACGTGGGGAGCCTAACAACAGGCGAGGCTGTGCCACCCGCATCCGGCCATTCGGTCCGAGGGGAGCTAGGAAACGCCTGAAAACCTAGTCCAGGGTGCACGTCAACATGCGGTGTATGCGCCCGTAAAGAAACAGGAGGGGCCGAAGGGTCGACCTCCATTGCGTCGGGGTAACCGACGCGCGATGACGTCATGTGGTCCGGAGCTGGCGGGAGTTCCATGGCGGAGGACAGCTGGTCACGGGAAGCGATCGGCGGCGCGTGACCCTGGGAGGCGCTTGGCGGCTGCAGCGAAGCATCGAATGCGGGCGGCGCCAGCGGGAGTACCGGCGGCGGCGGCGGCGGCTGCTGCTGCTGCGGCGGCGGCGGCGCGTCGCCATGGGGCAAAATGGAAGGCATCGTCGGTAACACCTGGGGATGAGGCGAGCCAGTAGGTGGGTCCCCAGGGCGCTGACCGGACGGCACCATCGCTGAAAGCAGACGGGGAGCGGCAGATCCCGTGCGACGACAGAGACGCAGCTGATTGAGATGCCGACGCACCTCACCAGAGGCCCCCAAAACCAAATACATCGCGCGGCCGAGGCAACGAAGAATGAGCCCTGCGAGCCAACGCCGTGAACCTCGATAGTTGCGATAAAATACAACGTCGCCTGGAGCAAAAGCAGGAGGCTGCCGCTGCACAGGAACCTGATGCGGCGGATGCAGCAAAGACATCAAGGTGCGATGAGGACGACCATGGAGCAACTCAGCCGGCGAGCGACCATCTCGGGGCTGAGAGCGATACGAAGACAAAAAGAGCAACAATGCGTCCTCCCGAGAATGCGACTCTTTCAATTTCAACATCTGTGACTTGAAAGTCCAGACCAATCGTTCAGCGGCACCGTTTGACTGAGGCGAAACCGGCGCGGATGTCAGATGTTGAATACCATTGGCCTGGCAGAATGACTGAAATTCTGCGGACATGAATTGTGGGCCATTGTCGGAAACAATAGTCTGCGGAAGACCTTCAATGCAAAAGATAGCAGACAACGCTTGGATGGTGGCGGAGGACGTCGTGGAAGACATCCGGACAACAAAAGGAAAATTACTGAAGGCGTCGACCAGAACCAACCATCGAGCATTCCAGAATGGACCAGCAAAATTAATGTGCAAGCGTTGCCAAGGGGAAGTGGCTTTTGGCCATGCAAAGACTGTCCGCGGCAGTGCGGATTGTTGTTCGGCACACGCCATGCAAGAAGAACACATATTCGTAATCGCAGCATCGATTCCAAACCAAGTGCAGTGCTGAGGAGCAAGTTGTTTCGTTCGCACTATACCCCAATGTCCTTGGTAAAGAAGCCGTAAAACAGAGGACTGTAACGAACGTGGGACCACTACTCTGGACTGATCATTATCAGAACGCAACAACAAAACACCACGTCGAACAAAAAGTCTCTCCTTGTGAGCAAAAAATCGGCGAACCAACGGATCGTCGATCCGAGACTTTGACAAAGGCCATTGCGTAGCAACAAAACGCAAAACAGTAGCAAGGACCGGGTCAGCAGCCGTGGCTGTAGCTACACGACGAAAATCAATCGGAAACGATTCGACCACTTCATCCGTTTCCGAATCAATGAACATGCAAGCAAGTTCGGAAGAATCGAATGCTTGATCCTCAGCAACAGGCAAACGGGACAACGCATCGGCGTTCCCGTGCTTAGCAGTGGACCGATACAAGATATCGTAGCGGTACTGCGAGAGAAAAATAGACCAGCGAATGAATTTCTGCGCTGTACGCGGAGGTACAGGCTTGTTCGGATGAAAAAGCGATGTCAAAGGTTTGTGGTCTGTGATGATGGTAAAGTGACGACCATACAAGAAATCATGGAACTTAGTAACACCAAACACGAGAGCCAAAACTTCTTTCTCTATCTGCGAGTAATTTCTTTGCGCAGACGAGAGCAATTTGGACGCAAAGGCAATAGGGCGATCATAGGAGCCAACTTTGTGCGCAAGCACAGCACCGATCCCGAAATCCGATGCATCTACCATCAACAAAAGGGGTTTCTGGGGATCGAAAGGCGTGAGGCGGGTATTAGAAAGCAACGCCGATTTCAACTGGCGAAAGGCGCGTTCGCATTCCGTCGTCCAGACGAACGGAACACCCTTACGGCGTAAGCGATGAAGCGGAGCTGAAATGGAAGAGGCATTGCGCACATATTTATGATAATAGTTAATTTTACCCAACACACTCTGTAGCTGTTTCACATTTTGAGGGGAAGGTAAATCTTGTATGGCACGGAGGTGCTCTGGACTTGGATGTATGCCTTGGGCATTGATGACATGGCCCAGGTATGGTAAGTCACGAGCAAAAAACACACATTTGTCCTTCCTCAAGCGAACACCATTTTGTCGCAAGACCTGCAATAATGTTCGTAGGTTCGCAAGATGATCTTCTTCTGTCTGTTCGGAGATCACTATATCGTCCAGATAGTTTGCTGCAGTAGGGACCGACGCACAAATAGTTTGTTAATATTGCTGAAACAATGCAGGGGCGGATGCACACCTGAAAGGCAGTCTTTTGAACCTGTACAATCCAAGATGCGTGTTAACCACCAATACGCGCTGGGATTCGTCGTCCACAGGTATTTGCAAGTACGCATCGGCTAGATCCAACTTCGAAAAATATTTTCCCGGGCACAGTTTAGCAAAAAGATCTTCCGGGCGGGGCAAAGGAAAAGTAGCAGTCACTAGTTGTGGATTCACTGTGGCCTTGAAGTCCACACAAAGTCTCAATTTTCCAGAAGGTTTTGGCAAAATTACTAAGGGTGAGGCCCAGAGAGAAGCTTGCACACATTCAATTACACCCTGTGATTCTAGATCGTTTAATGTTCTTGCGACCTCATCACGCAATGCGTGGGGAACATTGCGCGCTCTGAAAAATTTCGGTTGCGCGTTTACTTTCAGTTCCAAATGTGCGTCATAGTTTTTAGCGCAACCTAAGCCCGGTGCAAAAATGTCTGCAAATTCGTCACATACACTAGAAACACTGTCTGTAGGCACAGTTTGATTCACTGATAGCACCTGATTTACAATAGACATGTTAAACAACTGAAATAAATCTAAACCAAACAAGTTCACTTCAGAAGAAGAACGAAGAACGTAAAATGACACAAGTTTTGTATGTCCCTTGTATGTGGCAAGAAGGCTGCACTGTCCTAACACAGGTATATTCTGTCCTGAATAACTGTTTAACTGAACATTTGCGGCACGCAACGGAGGTGCGCCCAGTTGTTTGTACGTGTCGTGATTGAGCAATGAAACTGCAGCTCCGGTATCGAGCTGGAATGGTATCACTTTGCCTTCAAAGTCTAAGTCCACAAAAAGTTTATCGTCCTGCTGACGACAAGAGCGACTGTTTTGTGCAATTTGAACAGACACTTGTACAGAATCACTTGCTAATTGACGTGATTTCCGGCGACGTCGACGCACAGTTTGTGTGGGACGAACACAGTCACTGTTAGAGAAAGTGGCACTGGACGAATCGGAATTAACTACACGAATGTCCATGGGCGAAGTTCCACGATCCTGCGTGTCCTTGGTTCGATTCCGGCGCGAAGCAGAGGGCCTGGAATGATTGTGATTGTCTGATCGGAGCTTTTTCTGGCAAACACTTTGAACATGTCCTTTCCTATTACAGAAAAAGCAAATAGCTTGGCGTGACGGGCAATGTTCACGCGAATGTCTAGTAGCACACCGCGGGCATGATTTCACTGCATTTGTGGGCTGGCGTGGCACACCTGGCTTAGAGCGCGGCGGCAGCTGCGTTCGTTTGCGCGAGGGCAGTTGACCGGGCCGCGCAGCTCGCCCGGCAGGCCGGTTAATGTTACACACTGCTGGCGAAGTTTCAAAAGATTCCTGAGCACAGTCAAGTGTGTCTTGTCTATCCAATATGTCTATCACTTGTTGAAGGGAGGGATTAACTAGTTTCAATATTTGCTCCCGTATGAGAACATTAGAAACGTTCTGTGCAATTGCATCACGTACCATTGTATCTGAATAAGAAAGGCCACAGGCACAGTCAAAGGCACAGTCCCTAGTAAGTCCTTGCAATGTTGCTACCCACTCCCTATTAGTTTGACCGGCCGTACGTTTTGTACGAAAAAACGTATACCGTTTTGCAACCACATTAACTGATTCTTTGAAATAGGCATCTAAAGCAGACAAAATTTCGTCGTAGGATAGAGTTGCTACGTCGCGTCGGGGAAACAAGTTCACTATCACACGGTAGGTGGACACACCGACACAAGAAAGCAAAAACGGCTGCCGCTCATTACCTTGAATTCTGTAGGCGGCGAGATGGAAGGCGAACTGTCGGGACCATTCTGGCCACGACTCGTGCGCCTCATTAAAACTGCGAAACGGTGGTGTTATGGCATGTTGAGGCTGCGGTAGCGGTGAAGCGGCGGCTGCCGCATCGGTTTGAATGGCACGTTGACCCTGGACGAGCTGTCCAAGGGCATCCAATAACGCCTGCGTCTGCTGATTCTGTAAGCGATAAAATTCGGACAGTACATCTGGAGAATGTGGCGAAGCCATGACACTAATAAATCAGAGCAAAGCAAGGAGAAGAATACGATCCTGTAAGCCTCGTTGCCAATCTGTTGTGACGTAACAAGACTGTTACGCCACACTGAAGTAGCCGAAAGAAAGGCACGCGTACACACACGCCGACGGGCGTGAATTCTGGAACAGGATAACTATTGAATGGTAGCAAGAAAAGTACGTAGCTGCTTTATACTTAACTTTATTAGTTGATGACTACAGCGTTCTTCATGAGACACTTGTACTATAACTCTCTAACTATGTAAGGCTAATGGCGCCTTGCTAGGTCATAGCCATGGACTTAGCAGAAGGCTATTCTAACTGTCTCTTGGCAAATGAGAGGAAGGCTTCGTCCGTATTGTCGCTAGCAATGTCGTCGTACAACTGGGGCGAGTGCTATATCGTAACTCGAGACCTGCCTTGTGGTGGCGCTAGGTCTGCGATCACACAGTGGCGACACGCGGGTCCGACATGTACTAAATGGACCGCGGCCGATTTAAGCTACCACCTAGCAAGTGTGGTGTCTGGCGGTGACACCACAGTTTAGTAATCTAATAAACCTACACATTTTATCATCTTTTTTTTTTTCTTTATTGTAATTTTTATCACCTTACACAAGGCGGGCTGTCAGCAGCTGAGTACGCCGCTCTTCAGCCTTGAGATTTACAATAAGCAATAAATAGAGGGGACACAGAGAATACAATCAAAAATGGCGGGCAAAACAATGTGGACACCAAAAAACAAAAAACACGGAGCCGTTCACACCTGACGAGAAAACAACACTGACACTAGTCGACACGGCGCACAAAACAGGGATGATGGCGATGGTACACATGAACAGTGGCGGCGTTTCGGCGAACAAACACTAAACACAAACGAAGGCACACACACGAGACACTAATGGCGATGACCTCCGGCGCGCGAATGTTCACTATGCGTGTGCGAGTCCGGGGACCTGCCACGAGAGAAGGAGGAGTAGGAAGGGGAGTGGGAGAGCGAGAGGGGAGAGCAGAGATACCACGGGCAGGGGAGATAGGAAGGGGGAGGGAGGAAGGGGGAGGGGAAGCCCGGGGGAAGAAGGGTGGAGGGAGGGGATGGGGGAAAAGGAAAGAGAAGGGAAGGGAAGAGAAGGGAGGGAGGGTGCCTAAAGGAAAGGACACCGGAAGTGGGGGATGGGGCAGGGTCAAAGTTGATAGGAGGCGTAGATGGAGGGGAGGAGCACATCATCAGGGAGGGGGAGCTGGCGGAAGCCACCTTGGGAGAGGGTAAGGAGGGTGGAGAGATGGAGACCGGGTGGGACGTGCGAATAAGGGCGCGGCAGCGGGCGGGGGTGAGAGAGGATCAGGGAGATGAGCGGATGAGGAGGATCGAGTTTACGGGAGGTGTACAGGATCCGTATCCTTTCAAGGAAAGGGAGGAGGTGGGGGAAGGGGATGAGATCGTACAGGATCCGCGTAGGGGAGGGGAGACGGATGCGATAGGCGAGGTGGAGAGCATGGCGTTCAAGGATTTGGAGGGATTTAGAAAAGTTGGGGGGGGGCGGAGATCCAAGCCGGATGGGCATAACAAAGGATAGGGCGGATGAGGGATTTATAGGTGTGGAGGATGGTGGAGGGGTCCAGACCCCACGTACGGCCGGAAAGGAGCTTAAGGAGACTGAGTCAGGAGGGTGCCTTGGCTTGGATTGTCCGGAGGTGAGGAGTCCAGGAGAGGCGACGGTCGAGGGTGACGCCAAGGTACTTAAGGGTGGGAGTGAGGGCGATAGGACGGCCATAGATGGTGATGTAGAAATCAAGGAGGTGGAAGGAAGGGGTGGTTTTGCCTACAATGATCGCCTGGGTTTTGGAGGGATTGACCTTGAGCAACCACTGGTTGCACCAAGCGGTGAATCGATCAAGATGGGATTGGAAGAGGTGTTGGGAGCGCTGTAGGGTGGGGGCAAGGGCAAGGAAGGCGGTGTCATCGGCAAACTGGAGAAGGTGGACGGGGCTGACGGCGGCGGCATGTCCGCCGTGTACAAAAAGTACAGAAGGGGGGAGAGGACGGAGCCTTGGGGCACACCGGCAGAGGGGAAAAAGGTGTAGGAATCGGAGGTATGGACGGTGACATAGGAAGGACGGCGGGAGAGAAAGGAGCCGATCAGACGGACGTAGTTAATGGGAAACGCGAAGGTTTGGAGCTTGAAGAGGAGACCGGAACGCCATACGCGGTCATAGGCACGTTCCAGGTCCAGGAAGAGGAAGATTGCGGAGCGACGGGAATTAAGCTGTTCGGAAAGGAGATGAGTGAGGTGAAGGAGAAGGTCGTCGGAAGAGAAGGACGGCCAAAAGCCACACTGGGTGACGGGAAGGAGGCGGTGCTGGCGGAGATGCTGGTGGATGCGGCGGGTGAGGAGAGATTCCAGGACCTTGCTGAAGACCGAGGTAAGGCTGATGGGGCGGTAGGAGGAGACGGCGGATGGTGGTTTGCCGGGTTTAAGGAACATGAGGATACGGGAGGTTTTCCACAGGTCGGGGTAGTAACCAGTGGACAGGACTACATTGTAGAGCCTGGCCAGGGTGGAGAGGAAAGAGACAGGAGCTTCACGAAGGTGACAGTAGGTGACACAATCGTGACCAGGAGCGGTGTTGCGTTTGGTGCGGAGTGTAGCAATGAGATCCTTTGTAGTGATAGGGGCATTGAGTTCCATGTGTGCAATGTTGCCCAAGTACTGGAAACCAGGAGCAAGGGGAGGTACGGAGGTGTCAGTTCAATCGCGGATATCCGGGAAGAGGGAGTAATCGAACTGGGAATCATCAGGGATGGAGAACACATCAGAGAGGTAGGAGGCAAAGTGATTGGCCTTACTAAGGGTGTCAGGGAAAGGGTGATCATCATGGAGAAGAGGATAATAGGGGGAGGGTTTATTTCCGGTAAGGCGACGGAAGGCTGACCAGAACTTGGACGAGTTGATTGGTAGGGTAGCATTTAAACGGGTGCATGTCTGTCGCCAGTCCCGGCATTTCTTAGCCACGAGCAAATTACGAGTGTGTCGCTGGAGTTGCCGGTGGCGTCGTAGTGTGTCCGGGTCACGCGTGCGGAGGAAGGCACGGTAGAGACGACGGGATTCACGGAAGAGGAGAACGGCCTGCGGGGGTAAGGTAGGACGGTGGGGGTGGATGGCGACAGTAGGGACGTGGGCCTCCACGGCCTCAGACAAGGTCTGCTGGAGAAAGGAGGCGGCATGGGTGACATCGTCAGGGTGGCGGTAGGTGATGGGGTGGCTATCGACCTGGGTAGAGAAGGTATCCCGGTAGGCATTCCAGTCGGCACGGGAATAGTCATGGACAAACTTAGGGGGAGGGTCAGTACGAGGGTCGGGTCGGGGGCGACGTCCGTCTGAAACGGTGATGAGGACTGGGAGATGGTCACTACCAATAGGCTCCAGGACATCCACTGTTATGCGACCAAGGAGGTTGGGGGAGGATAGAATAACATCGGGAGTGGAGTTGGATTCGGGACGGGTGTGCAGGGGGATGGGGATGAGATCGCCTTGAAGGGTGGAGAGGAACCAATGCCACCGCCGTAACTGGGCGGCGGAACGACTATGGATGTTGAGGTCGGCAGTGATCACGTAGGAGGAGAAGGTACGGTCGACATGGGAGAGGAAGTCGAAGGGAAGAGGGGTGTTGGGGCGGACATAGATAGTGGCGCAGGTAACAGTAAGGCCGGAGAAGAAGAGACTAAGGATCAGGTGTTCGGTGGGGTCGGGAAGGAGAGGTTGGAGCCGAACGGGGATCTGGCGGCGGTGACCAATAGCAACTCCGCCACGTGCAATTGGGTGGGGATTATAGGAGCGGTGGAGGAGATAGGGCGAAGTGTGGATGGTGTGGTGGGGTTGGAGGAATGTTTCATTAAGGAGGAAGGCATCCACGCGGTGGGTGGCAAGGGTGTGCAGGAAGAGGTTCTTGTTGGCGGTAAGGGAGCGGATGTTGTTGAAAAGGATACGTTGCTGTCGCGCCATGACAGGGATTTAGACGAGGGTGTCAAGGCGGGAGAAGGTGAAATGGGCCTGGTTGTTGGAGTAGGTGGCGTACATCTTGAGTTGGAATATGGAACGGGCAGCGAGGGAGATCTGCTGGAGGGTGTGGGGGCGCTGAAAGGGATGAACATTTTGAAGGACGATTGTGAGGAACCTGATGATGTCCTCAGCGGTGGGGGGGGGGGGGACGATGGGAATTGCCAGGAGGAGTGGGGGCGTCCAGAGGACGGACAGGTACGGTGAGTTCAGGAGTGGCTGGAGGGGGTCGGGCTTTACACTTTTGGGAGTAGGTGGGATGAGGGAGATTGCAGGTATTGCAGGAGGGAGGGGACTGGAGGTTAGGGCACTGCCGGAGGAAGTGCGCTTGCCTTTATCATCTTGAATGTCTACTGTATAAGTATGTCCATATAAACACAAATGAGGAGCGAGAGCGCTAATCATATCGCAGAAAGTATGAAACTATCACTTAGGGGTCTTGGCAGTTTCGTATTTCCTGCAGCAAATGCGCTGCTTTCGTGTCGTGTGACTTCCATACTTTTCAATTGGCTGAGGACAGCCATAGCTGAAGACAGAAGAACCACCACAAACGGAACTGGAGGTGGGAGCAAACTGCAGAAACTACGGACGTGCTACTGGGATTCCCACATTGCATTAGTATGGCTAATATACCCATCCTTTTAATTTCCATGCACACAAAGGGAATCATTGTGGATAATAGGCACATTGACTATAGACTCACAGATAATTCGAATAAATAACAAAATATAATAGAAAAAATGTTGTCTTTCAAGGTGTTTCGAACCGTTACTATAAATTCGCCATGCTCCCCAGCCCTTCCCGTTCAGCATTACACTTTAAGTGATATGTCAAACAGATTGCTTGAATTATACCTACATCAAATTTATGTATATGTCTAATAACTGTCACTCTACGCCTTCTTTATTCAAAATGTTGTAGGTTTACTTGTGTTTCTTAATATGATTACTGTACATGAACAGAGAAGCGTATGTTATAAAAAAGTGTAATTTAACTGAATGATTTTAACATATTTATTATTTTGAATGTAAATAGTATGTGTTGTTTTATTGTTTGGTTAGTGTTTATAAAGCAGATGTTACGCCATTTCGGAACAGGACAGTCAGCTAGAAACGAAGCTTTATTTTCGGATATCCTAAGCTTCATGCTATTGCCTGTCAAAAAGATTTCGACACTCTTGATTTTTTTTTTCTTTATTGTGATTTCATGCCCCTGCCCCATATGGGCAGGGGAGGGCCGTCAGCAGCACAATCCGCCGCTCTTCAGCCGAGTGACGTGACAACTAAAACAAGAATAAAATAATACATACATAAGGAGGTAAAAAAGGGGAACATAAAACAGTGTAAGGGGAGAAAATGGAGGTAAAAATCACTGACATGTAGAAGTTCATTGGGGACAGTTAAAAATAGTCACCAGAAAGTTTAAAAAAAACACAGTTTGCAATTCTTAAAACACAGAGAAGACACTGGATGCGCATGCACAGTTAAAAAGTTGGCCACAGTATTAAAAACACTCCGAAAACAACACACTTAAAACCCACTTGGAGCACACACGACGAAGAGTAAAACTACCAGGCAGGACCTGCCGAGGGAAAGGTCAGAGAGGATGGAAAAGGAGGGGAGAGCATGGGGCAGCTGGGGAAGCGGCGGGAGGAAGAGAGGAGGGGCAACCGTGGGTTCACGAAGAGGCAGGAGACACATGGGGCGGGAGAGAAATAGGGAAGACAGGGCAGGAGGGAGCACAGAGACACAAGAGATGGACGGGGAGTAGGAGGGGAAATCCGCTCAGAAGGGGGGAGGGGGAGGAGAGGGAGCCCTGAGGAGGGGGCAGGAAGAGGGGGTTAGAGTTGGTAGGAAGGGTAGATGTCAGGGCGAAGCTCATCATCCGGGAGTGGTAGATGGTGGAAGTTGTGTTGGGAAAGGAGATGGAGGGTGTGGAGATGGAGAGAGGGAGGGACACAACGGTAAAGGCGCGGCAACTGGTTGGGAGTGGAGAGGAAGGGAGACACCAGGGGGTGAGGGGGATCAAGGCGGCGGACAATATATAGTGTGCGGATGTGTTCAAGGAAAAGGAGAAGGTGGGGGAAGGGGATGAGGTCATAGAGGATGCGTGTAGGGGACGAAAGGCGGATGCGGAAGGCGAGGTGGAGTGCATGGCGTTCGAGGATTTGGAGGGCTTTATAGAACCGGGGAGGGGCGGAAATCCAAGCGATGCTGGCATAACAAAGGATGGGGCGGATCATGGATTTGTAGGTGTGAAGGATGATGGAAGGATGCAGACCCCACGTCCGGCCGGACAGGCGTTTCAGGAGGCGGAGGCGGTTGTGAGCTTTGTTTTGGATGGTAAGGAGATGGGGAGTCCAGGTGAGGTGGCGGTCGAGTGTGAGGCCAAGGTATTTGAGGGTAGGAGTGAGGTGGATAGGACGGCCGTAAATGGTGAGGTAGAAATCATGGAGGCGGAAGGAGCGGGTGGTGCGGCCTATGATGATCGCCTGGGTCTTGGAGGGATTAACATGGAGGAACCACTGGTTGCACCAAGCGGTGAATTGGTCAAGGTGGGTTTGGAGGGTACGTTGGGACCGTTGAAGGGTAGGATAAAGGGCTAGGAATGCGGTGTCATCAGCGAACTGGAGAAGATGAACAGGAGGGAGAGGTTTGGTCATATCAGCAGTGTACAGAAGATAGAGGAGAGGGGAAAGGACAGAACCTTGGGGCACGCCGGCAGAGGGGTAGAAAGTACGGGAGTTGAAATTGTGGATAGTCACATAGGAGGGACGATGGGAGAGGAAGGAAGCAACGAGACGGACAAAGTTGATGGGGAGAGCATAGGTCCGGAGTTTGAAAAGGAGCCCGGGATGCCAGACACGGTCATAGGCGTTCTGGAGATCAAGGGAAACAAAGATAGCAGAGCGACGGGAGTTAAGTTGGAGGGAAAGAAGATGGGTAAGGTTAAGGAGCTGGTCGTCAGCAGAGAAGGAAGGCCGGAAGCCACATTGGGTAAGAGGAAGGAGGCGGTGCTGGTTAAGGTGGCGGTGGATACAGCGAGAGAGGATGGCCTCAAAGACTTTACTGAACACGGAGGTGAGGCAGATGAGACGATAGGAAGAGGTAGCAGAGGGGGGTTTGTTAGGCTTAGGGAACAGCAGGACACGGGAAGTCTTCCACAGGTCAGGGTAAAATCCAGTGGAGAGGAGGACATTGTACAGGGTAGCAAGGACAGACAAGAAGGATGGAGGGGATTCCTTGAGGTGACGGTAGGTGACGCCATCATGACCAGGGGCGGTGTTTCGTTTGGAGCGGAGGACGAGTGTGATGTCTTGCATGGTGATGGGAGTGTTGATGTCGGAGGGGGGTAGCCGATCCAAGTACTGGAAGCTAGGGGCGAGCGGGGGGACAGAGGTGTCAGTGCGGTCAAGGACAGTGGGGAAGAGGGATTAATCAAAATGGGGATCGTCAGGAATGGAGAACACCTCGGACAGGTGGGAAGCAAAATGGTTAGCCTTACTGAGGTTGTCAGGAAAGGGTCGATCGTCACGGAGGATGGGTTAATGTGGGGTGGGATGGCTACCAGTAAGGCGGTGGAAGGCTGACCAGTAATTGGAGGAGTTGACAGGGAGGGTGGAGTTGAGGCGCGTGCATGTCTGACGCCAGTCCCGGCGTTTCTTCACTGTAAGGAGGTTCCGGATATGTCGCTGTAATTGCCGGTGGCAGGTGAGAGTATCTCGGTCACGAGTGCGGAGGAAGGAGCGGTAGAGCCTGCGGGATTCACGCAGAAGAAGGACGGCCTGTGGAGGAAGCGTAGGGCGGTGAGGGTGGATGAGTTTGGTAGGGACATGAGCCTCCACAGCGTCAGTGATGGTCTTCTGAAGGAAGGAAGAGGCATGGGTGATGTCATCAGGGTGGTGGAAAGTGAGGGGGTGGCTTTCGACCTGTAGACACTCTTGAAAGTGTTTCGTGAAGTGGTATGTTGTGTTTCAGTACCTGTGCCGAGCCCGAATCTCGTCCGACACAGAGCGGAATGAAACATCACTGTTTCGATACAATTACTCCGTTCCAGGCACAGGTGGACTGAAACAGCCTTATTTTGAAACAACGATACAGCTTCTGTGTCTGGCTCGAGATCGAATCTGGTCCGGTTATCCGAGACAGGGGCGGAATGAAACACCACCGTTTCGAAACAGTGAACCACAGCCATTCCGAAACACTGAAACAGTTCCACGTATCGATACACTGTATCGAAACATAGAAACAGTGGCCAAGTCTATTTCAGACTCATTCCTGCATTTGCCTGTCTCACCACAGCAACTGACAGTGAGCATCTGGACATAAGCTTCTGAACAGTTCTTGCACTTAACTTCTACCGTTGCTGTAAACCCCTTTTCAAAAATATAACGTTGTAACCTTCTACAGTTTGTACATATATAAAATTCTGCTCCTTGCTCGGGACCATAAAGATAAATTGAACAAAAATGAAGATGTACACCACCACCACCACACCAGAAACAGAAAGAAATTAAGAATTCCGCAGCGCAACACAACTCAATATGAGAGAAGCAGTGGTTACATGGCAGTAAATTTGTACAACTCTTTACCACCACACATCACTAATGCCTAATCGAAGGATACGTTTAAACAGCAATAAAACAATTGCTATCAGAAACCCCTATATATGCATTCAGAGAATTTCTTTCAAACGAAAATAACTGAAGCAAACAGGCACAGTAAACTAAAAGAAAATGTACACAGGTATAGAGAAAAGGAGAAGGTAAAATATGTAAACTTCTTAACAGCATTGTTTTATCTAATGATTTTGTTTTCTACGGTATTATTGCTGTTAATTTTTTTTATAATTGTAAACAAAACGGGATCTAGAATATGTCTGTACCGTGTGACTATTATACTGTATCTATAAAACGATGGACCAATAGTACAGAATTGTTGCAATTAAATATTCTGTAATTTGGGTACATACTCTATGTACGCCTCATCCTTATAGAATCTGTCCCGCCTACACTTTTCTTTCTGTCTGCCCATTTGTGAAACTTTGCCGGTCTAACATGTTGCATAAATGCAGACACATAAGCCGTTTTGCTGGAAAGTCAGAAGTTGGCAGCATGGTGAGTTGAGATGCATTCTGCTTTGCGCTCTGGAGTTTTTGCGTACGAAGCCAACGTGTTGGTCTGCCATCTGTCGGCAACGCCAATCAACAAGTGCGATCGAGAGCCTATCGCATATTACTTGACCAATTTCGCATTTGGAAGTTTCACAAGAACATCTCAGAAATAACAAACATCTCCTACGCGATATCAACTATTTAAACACATTTTATTAATGGGATTGCTAGAAGCGCCAATACCTCCTCATTATATCGGGAGAAAATATTTCATACTCACCAACGTTTGCGGTAACACATTCTACATATTTACCAACTGCTGCAAATATCCATCTACAGGGTTGGATCCCCTACTTCGATTGCGTCAGATTGCAAAGCCTGTGGAATCTTCGTCCTCGAAGATTTTGTGTGTGTGTGTGTGTGTCTGTCTGCCTGCCTGTCTGTCTGCCCGCCGCTTGCTGCTGTCGCTGTTCGTCCGTCCGTCCGTCCGCCTGTCTGCTGGCTGTCCATCGCCGTCGTCGCCGCCGCCGCCGCCTGCTGTTCGTCCGTCTGTTCGCCGCCGACCATCGCCGACGCCGACGCCGCCTGCTGTTCGTCCGTCTGTTCGCCGCTGCCCGATGCCGACGCCGCCTGCTGCACGTCCGTCTGTCCGTCGCCGTTCGTCTGCAATGAGTACTCCCACCTCCACCGTCATCTACACCTCCCCCTCCCCCTCTCCCACAGTCACTCCCTGGAGTGCCGCCTCTGGCCTCCCTCCTTCCACCTCCCCCTCCCTTCCCCCACTTACCCACCCCCCTATCTCCTCCCCTGCCGTATACCCACACCTCTACACCCTTCCTCCAGCCTCCACACCCTCAACAGCTCCCACTACTACCCCCGCCCTCACGTACGCCCCTGTTGCCGCCTCTGCTGCCGCCCCTCAGGTGGTTGGCTTCCCCTCTCTCACCGACCCCGTCGCTTCGTCTTCTGCATCTCCCGCACGCATCACGTCGCGCCGAGCCACCATCGCCACCACTGAACCAGCTGCTTCTCCCGGTGCCTCCACTACGCCACAGGGATCTGCCACCCGCCACCTCCCTCTCCTCCCCGTCCCTCTCCCCTCCTCCCATCCCCCAGTCTCCAAAAAACCCCAAAAGCGCGTCCTTACCGACTCTGCTCCCGCCACTTCCCACAAAAAATCAACACCACCTCCCCCTCCCCCTCCCCCTGCCGTCACCATGGACACCACCCCTCCTCCTGCCACCCCTACCTTGGCCCCCACCCTCCACATCTTTGTCCTGTCAACTCCCGATCCTAAGTTCCTCGACGCTCGTACCCTCACCAAGGAAATACGAAAGTACTTACCTGGTGCTCCCATCTCCCAACTCATTCCCCGCAGGGACTCAGTCCTTATCAAGTCCCCATCCCCATCCTTTCACACAGACCTCCTGCGAAAACTCCCACGAGTTAAGTTTGGCCCCCACGCCTCTCTGACACCCTTTCTTTCCGCTTCCATTCCTCGTCAGCCCCAGCCTCTCCGTCGCCCCCCCGCCTACACCGCTGTGATCACCAAGCTCAGCCCGGTGATCACAGAGGATGAAGTGTTGGTAGAACTGAACTCCCACCCAGACTTGGAAATCCGCTCTGCCCGCCGTATCCACAATGCCTCTGGTCCCACGTACCTCATGCGGGTATTCTCAGAGTCCGCCCCATCCATAGACCATCTCCTCACCCAGGGTGCCCTGATATACCACCGTCGCCACCCTGTTGAATCCTCCAAATCCCCTCCCCAATCCTACCGTTGCCAGCGGTGCCTGATGTACAATGACCACCTGACTCCCAACTGCAAAAACCCCCCCACCTGTCCCCATTGCAAGGCCTCCCACTTTCTCAAGAACTGCCCCAACCTCGCTGCTCCTCCTTCCTGTAATACCTGCAATGGCCCCCATCCCACATACTCCCACAAGTGTAAAGCTAAACCCCCTCCAGCCACCCCTGAACTTACAGTCCCAGTTCGTCCCGTCGATCCTCCTGTCCATCCTAACAATTCCCTCCGTCCACCCCCCACGGCCAAGGACATCATCCGGTTCATTACCGTTGTACTCCAAAACATTCACCCTTTTCAGCGCCCGCACACCTTCCAACAAATATCCCTTGCTGCTCGCTCTGTTTTCCACCTGAACACCTTCGCCACTTACTCCCACAACCAAGCCCACTTCACCTTCACCCGCCTCGACACCCTAGTTTAAGTCTCTTCCCTTCCCTCTCTTCCCCCCCTCCTTCCCGTCATGGCGCGGCACGAGTCTCGCATCCTCTTAGAGAACATTCGCTCCTTCCGCTCCAACAAATACCTCCTCATGCACACCCTCTCCCACCACCAGGTCGACACCTTCCTCTTGAACGAAACCTTTCTCCAGCCCCACCATTCTATCCGCACCTCCCCCTATATCCTCCACCGCACCGATGCTCCTGGTCCTCGTGCGCAGGGTGGAGTCGCGATTGGCCACCTTAAGCATATCCCCGTCCGGCCACAACCTCTCCTCAATGACCCCACTGAACACCTTATCCTTAGCGTCTTCTTCCCCTCCCTCACCATTACCTGTGCCACCATCTATGTCCGCTCCACTGCTCCTCTTCCTTATGACTTCATCTCACACATTGACCACACCTTCTCCACCTATGTGATTGCCGCCGACCTCAACATCCATAGCCGCACTCCTGCTACCCTTCGGCGGTGGCATCAGTTCCTCTCCACAATCCAGGGTGACCTTGTTCCCATTCCGCAGCACACCCGACCCGAAAGTAACACCACCCCCGATGTTGTCATTGCCTCCGCCAACCTCCTTGGGCGTATCACTGTCGCCGTCCTTGACCCCACAGGTAGCGATCACCTCCCTGTCCTTCTCACCATAACGTCTGCAAACCGCCCCCCTACGGCTCCGCAACCTGCACCCCCTCCCAAGGTCGTCCATGACTATCGCCGTGCCAACTGGGATGCCTACCGGGACTCCATCTCCACCCAGGTCGAAAGCCACCCTCTTACCTATCGCCATCCTGATGACATCATCCGCGCCTCGTCCTTCCTTCAGACGGTAATTACTGCCGCCGTGGAGGCCCATGTTCCTACTAAAACCATCCACCCACACCGTCCCACTCTCCCTCCGTGGGCTGTCCTCCTCCTCCATGAATCCCGCCGCCTCTATCGCTCCTTCCTCCGCACTCGTGACAGGGATACACTCCAACGCCACCGGCAAATACAGCGACACGTACGGAACCTTATTACAGCAACGAAACGCCGGGACTGGCGCCAGACCTGCACACAACTCAATGCCACCCTCCCTATCAACTCCTCCAAGTACTGGTCCGCCTTCCATCGTCTTACTGGTTCCCTTTCCGCTCCCCACTACCCCCTTCTCCATAACGATCGCCCCCTTCCAGACAACCTAAGTAAGGCCAACCACTTCGCTTCCCACCTTTCCGAGGTCTTCTCCATCCCCGATGATCCCCACTTTGATTATTCTCTTTTCCCCACCGTCATGGAACGTGCTGATACCTCAGTCGCTCCACTTGCTCCTAGTCTCCAGTACTTGGGGCAGTTGCCCCCCTCCGACGTCAACACTCCCATCACAGCACAAGACATTAAACTTCTCCTCCAGTCCAAACGCAACACGGCCCCTGGTCACGACTGTGTCACCTACCGTCACCTTCGAGAAAGCCCCTATTTCTTCCTAACTGTCCTCGCCCATCTCTATAATGTCATCCTCTCTACTGGCTTCTACCCTGACCTGTGGAAGACCTCCCGCGTCCTCCTATTCCTCAAACCCAACAAACCTCCTTCTGCTGCCTCTTCCTATCGTCCCATCTGCCTCACCTCCGTCTTCAGTAAGGTCTTTGAATCCATCCTCTCCCACCGTATCCATCGGCACCTTGCTCAACACCACCTCCTCCCCCTTACCCAGTGTGGCTTCTGACCCTCCTTCTCTGCTGACAACCAACTCCTCAACCTTGTTCACCTTCTGTCCCTCCAGCTCAACTCCCGTCGCTCCGCCATTTTTGTTTCCATTGACCTCCAAAATGCCTATGACCGTGTATGGGATTCCGGTCTCCTCTTTAAACTCCAAACCTACGCCCTGCCTATCAATTTTGTCCATCTGGTCGCTTCCTTCCTCTCGCACCATCCTTCCTATGTCACCCTCCACAAAGCCAACTCCCGTATCTTTTATCCCACGGCTGGCGTCCCCCAGGGTTCTGTCCTCTCCCCTCTCCTTTATCTCTTGTATACAGCTGATATGCCCAAGCCACCCCCACCAGTCCACCTTCTCCAATATGCTGATGACACCGCCTTCCTGGCTCTCTATCCTACCCTTCAACGGTCTCAACGTACCCTCCAAACCCACCTTAACCAGTTCACCACTTGGTGTAACCAGTGGCTCCTCCGTCTCAACCCCTCCAAAACCCAGGCAATCATCATAGGCCGCACCACTCGCTCCTTTTGCCTCCATGATTTCTACCTCACCCTTTATGGTCGTCCTATCCAACTCACCCCCACCCTGAAATACCTTGGCCTCACCCTTGACCGACACCTCACCTGAACCCCTCATCTCCTGACCATCCAGCAGAAAGCCCATTCCCGCCTCCGCCTGCTGAAACTCCTGTCCGGCCGGACATGGGGATTGCATCCTTCTACCATCCTCCACACCTACAAATCCCTCATCCGTCCTATCCTCTGTTATGCCAGCGTCGCCTGGATCTCCGCCCCCACCCGCTTTTACAAGGCCCTCCAAATCCTTGAACGCCATGCGCTCCGCCTTGCCTTCCGTATCCGCCTTCCTTCCCCCACACGGCTCCTGTATGAACTGATCCCCTTCCCCCACCTCCTCTTGTTCCTCCAACATCTTCGCATCCTTTACATTGTTCGCAGGGTTGATCCCCCCCACCCTCTGGTTTCCTCCTTCCTCTCCACCCCCCGCCCGTTGCCGCGCCTCTATCGCTGTATCCCTCCCTCTTTCCACCTCCACACCCTCCATCTCCTTCATCAGGGCAATTTCCAACGCCTCCCCCTCCCAGATGACGAACTTCGCCGTGACATATACCCTTCCTTCCAACTATAACCCGGCCTTGTTCCCCCCCCCCCTCCCCAGGGCCCCCTTCTCCTCTTTCCTCCTTCTCCCATAGCGTATTTTCCTCCATCCCCCCCTCCCCTGAGACCCTGCACCCCATACTTGCCTCTCTCCTTCCCACATCCCTCCCTACCTGGCCCTCTTCCGCGCGCCCCCCATTCCCCTCCCCAATCTCTTCCCCACCCTCCCTTCTTCAGGTCTCCCTCATCTCCTTGAACCTGGCAGATCCTCTATATTGATCCTCATCAGTGTGCCACATCAGTGTTGTGTTTAGTGCTGTTTCTCGTGTGCGTCAAGAGGTGTGATTTTAATTGTGTACTGCCTTGAGGTTCGCCGTCAGTGTTACGTTGTGTGCTATGCCATCCGTCAACACCTTTATGCTCCAGTCATACTGTGCCCTGTGTTCTTTTCATCGTCGCAGTGTGTGGCCTTTTGTGTGTGCTACTTTTAAATAGTTTTTATCTCCATTTTACAGTCACCCCGTTTTTTTCTTTGTCTATTGCCTTCCATGATGTTCTCCCTTTTTATATCTATGTTCACCTTCTTCTCTCCTTTGCTGTTTTTAAATGTCTTCTATTGTTTTGTTCTATGTCTTTCGGCTGAAGAGCAGCGCATATGCTGCTGCCAGCCCGCCCCGTTGGGGAATTGAAATACAATAAAGGAAAAAAAAAAGCGAACAATATCATTGTCAGAGGGTGGTACAGGACTACAAGTCCCACCGCCACACCTCCAAAGTGAACTGCTCTGTGGAAATTTACTGCCTCACCAACACAGTTAGACCGCAATAGACCGGTGATGCTGTATTGATTGAATTACAGATGCAAGCGATGGGCCTAGTGGTAATGGGGTTTAGTTCTCAGACTCATTCGTGCATATGCCTGTCTCACCACAGCAACTCATAGTGTGCACGTGGACACAGCTTCTGAACAGTTCTTGCACTGCTGCAAGTCTGAACACACAATCGTAGTGCTTCCCTTTCGGACAAAGCAGAGGTTTGGTACGATCGTATAGTGTTGGAAACACTACCGATTACCCCACGTCATTCTTTCTCTCCTAATTATGTCCTTGCCTGCCCATCCAGTCCAGTCGACAATCACTATCTTCAATTTCCGTTAATGTAAAAACTCATCCTTAGCTTTTATCTGTTTGTTGCTTTTGCGTTACTGCTATGGTGGACCAATGGAGAATAGTGCACGGCGTTTAATGACGGACAATCCACACCTGGCCGGCTGCACGTAGTGTAAGGGAGCGGCGCGAGAGGGCAGCAGCTGCGGGCGGCAGCACAAAGTGTCACTGCCCGCGAAAGTATGACCGTCATTGCAGCTGCAGCAGCAGCAGCTGCAGCAGCAGCAGCAGCAGCAGCGGTGGTCCCGGTCCCGGTCCCGGCCTGCAGCAGCGGTCCCACCGGCAGCCAGCCAGCCAGCCAGCCAGCCAGCCAGTCCTCCTCCTGTGGCAGCAGCAGCAGCAGCAGCAGCAGTAGCAGCGGTCCAGCCAGCAGCAGCAGCAGCCCCGGCCCCGTCCGCGGCAGCAGCAGCTGCGGCGTTCCTGCCGCCCGCCGTCGCCGTCGCCGTCGCCGTCGCCGTCCGACCCTGGTCGTCCGACCCTGGTCTTCGTTCGTCTGCGTCTTCGTCTTCGTCTGTTCCCAGTTTGTGTCCTTTCCTTTTCATGCTGTGCGTTTTTTCTCCGTCGTCATGTCCGCCCCCACCACCACCGCCACCACTACCACCACCGCCATCGTCTATACCTCACCTTCCGCTGCCTCCACTACTATAACTTGGTGTGCCCAGTCACACCCCCCTCCTTCCATCCCACCTCTCCTCACTCTCCCTTCGCCCTCGCTGTTTGTCGCCCCCTCTCCCCCTTCTTCCTCTCGCTCCTCTCGTTCTGATCCTTTCCCCCCACTCCCCCAGCCTGTCACTGCAGCTCTCCCCGTCGCCTTCGCCATCACCGCCACCACCGTCATCATCGTCGCTGTCACCATCGCCTTCGCCTTCGCCTTCACCGTCACCATCTCCGGCGCCAACTGCTGCGTCCACGCCGGGACCTGTCCCTTCCCACCACCTACCCCTCGCTCCCGTCCCTCATGTCACCACCCGCCCTTCTGCCGCCGTCAAACGCCCTAGTGGCACCCCCACCTCCTCCGCTCCCAAAAAGGCCCCGCCCCGACCTCCATCCCCCCCCTAGGGTGCCATGGATGTCTCCCCGCCTGGCCCTGCTTCCACCTCCTCCTCCTCCCCCCCCAGTTTATACAAATATCTCCTGTCCCATCCCAATCCTTCATTTCTCGAGGCCCGGAACCTCTCCCTCCTCCTCCACCAACATTTCCCTGGTGCCCCCATCTCTCTCCTTACTCCCAGACGGGATTCTGTTCTCATCTCCTCCCCCAGCCCAACCCTCCATACTGACATCCTCTCCCGTCTCCCCATCACCCGTTTTGGTCCCAATGCCTTCCTTACCCCTGCTCCTTCTCCATCTCCTACCCACCAACCCCAAACCCCACGTCGCCCGCAAACCCTCACCGCCGTGATCACGCGGCTCAGTCCGTCGATCACGGAGGAGGAGGTGTTGGCGGAGCTCAAGGCCCATCCCACGCTGGAGGTGCGGGCGGTCCGCCGCATTTTCAACTCGGCCGGCCCCACCCGCCTTATGCGGGTTTTCTCTGAGGACGCCCCCTCCATTGACCGTCTCCTGAAGGAGGGTGCCCTCCTCTTCCACCAGCGGTACAAGGTCGACCCCTCCCGTTCCCCTCCTCAATCCCTGCGCTGCCAGAGGTGTCTGCACTATAATGCGCACCCCACAGCTGAGTGCCGTGAGGCCCCCACCTGCCCGCATTGTCGGCAAGCGCACTTCCTCTGGCAGTGCCCTAACCTCCAATCCCCTCCCTCCTGTAATACCTGCAATCTCCCTCATCCCACCTACTCCCAAAAGTGTAAAGCCCGACCCCCTCCAACCACTCCTGAACTCACCGTACCTGTCCGTCCTCTGGACGCCCCCAACCACTCCTGTCAATTCCCTTCGTCCCCCACCCACCGCTGAGGACGTCATCAGGTTCCTCACCATCGTCCTCCAGAATGTTCATCCCTTTCAGCGCCCCCACACCCTCCAACAGATCTCCCTCGCCGCCCGTTCCATTTTTCACCTTAAAATGTACGCCACCTATTCCAACAACCAGGCCCATTTCACCTTCTCCCGTCTTGACACCCTCGTCTAAATCCCTGTCATGGCACGACAGCACCGTATCCTTTTCAACAACATCCGCTCCCTTCCCGCCAACAAGAACCTCTTCCTGCACACCCTTGCTACCCACCATGTGGATGCCTTCCTCCTCAATGAAACCTTCCTCCAACCCCACCACTCCATCCACACCTCCCCCTATCTCCTCCACCACTCCGATAATCCCCTCCCAGTTGCGCGTGGCGGAGTGGCCATTGGTCACCACCGCCAGATCCCCGTTCGGCTCCAACCTCTCCTTCCCGACCCCACCATCTATGTCCGCCCCAACGCCCCTCTTCCTTTCGACTTCCTCTCCCACATCGACCGTACCTTCTCCTCCTACGTGATCGCCGCCGACCTCAACATCCATAGTCGCTCCGCTGCCCAGTTACGGCGGTGGCATCGGTTCATCTCGTCCCTTCACGGCGACCTCATCCCCATCCCCCAGCACACCCGTCCCGAATCCAACTCCACTCCCGATGTTCTTCTCTCCTCCCCCAAACTCCTTGGTCGCATTATGGTGGATGTCCTGGAGCCTATTGGTAGCGACCATCTCCCTGTCCTCCTCACCATTTCAGACAGTCGTCGCCCCCGCCCTGACCCTCGAAATGACCCTCCCCCTAAGTACATCCATGACTATTCCCGTGCCAACTGGAATGCCTACCGGGATACCCTCTCCACCCAGGTCGATAGCCACCCTCTCACCTATCGCCTTCCCGATGATGTCACCCGTGCCGCCTCCTTTCTCCAGCAGACCTTGTCTGAGGCCGTGGAGGCCCACGTCCCTACTGTTGCCATCCAGCCCCACCATCCTACCTTACCGCTACAGGCCATCCTCCTCCTCCGTGAATCCCGTCGTCTCTACCGTGCCTTCCTCCGCACGCGTGACCCGGACACACTATGACGCCACCGGCAACTCCAGCAACACATTCGTAATTTGCTCGCGGCTAAGAAACGCCGGGACTGGCGACAGACATGCACCCGTTTAAATGCTACCCTCCCTATAAACTCGTCCAAGTTCTGGTCCGCCTTCCGTCGCCTTACCGGCACTAAGCCCTCCCCCTACTATCCTCTTCTCCATGATGATCACCCCTTCCCTGACGCCCTTAGTAAGGCTAAGCACTTTGCCTCCTACCTCTCCGATGTGTTTTCCATCCCCGATGATCCCCAGTTCGACTACTCCCTCTTCCCGGATATCCGCGATCGAACTGACACCTCTGTCCCTCCCCTCGCTCCTGGTTTCCAGTACTTGGACAACATTGCGCACACGGACCTCAATACTCCTATCACTACACAGGATCTCATTGCTACACTCCGCACAAAACGCAACACCGCTCCTGGTCACGATCGTGTCACCTACCATCACCTTCGTGAAGCTCCTGTCTCTTTTCTCTCCACCCTGGCCAGGCTCTACAATGTAGTCCTGTCCACCGGTTACTACCCCGACCTGTGAAAAACCTCTCGTATCCTCATGTTCCTTAAACCTGGCAAACCGCCGTCTGCCGTCTGCCGTCTCCTCCTACCGTCCCATCAGCCTTACCTCGGTCTTCTGGAAGGTCCTGGAATCTATCCTCACCCAACGCATCCACCAGCATTTCCGCCAGCACCGCCTCCTTCCCGTTACCCAGTGTGGCTTTGGGCTGTCCTTCTCTTCCGACGATCTTCTCCTTCACCTCACTCATCTCCTTTCCGAACAGCTCAATTCCCGTCGCTCCGCAATCTTCCTCTCTCTTGACCTCGAACGCACTTATGACCGCGTATGGCAGTCCGGTCTCCTCTTCAAGCTCCAAACCTTCGCCCTTCCCATTAACTACGTCCGTCTGATCGGTTCCTTTCTCTCCCGCCGTCCTTCCTATGTCACCATCCATAACACCGATTCCTACACCTTTTTCCCCTCTGTCGGTGTGCCCCAAGGCTCCGTCCTCTCCCCCCTTCTGTACCTGTTGTACACGGCAGACATGCCACCACCGTCACCCCTCATCCACCTTCTCCAGTTTGCCGATGACACCGCCTTCCTTGCCCTTGCCCCCACCCTGCAACGCTCTCAACGCCTTCTCCAATCCCATCTTGACCAGTTCACCGCTTGGTGCAACCAGTGGTTGCTCAAGGTCAATCCTTCCAAAACCCAGGCGATCATTGTAGGCAAAACCACCCCTTCCTTCCACCTCCTTGATTTCTACAACACCAACTATGGCCGTCCTATCGCCCTCACTTTCACCCTTAAGTACCTTGGCGTCACCCTCGACCGTCGCCTCTCCTGGACTCCCCATCTCCAGACAATCCAAGCCAAGTCACGTTCCCGCCTCCGTCTCCTCAAGCTCCTTTCCGGCCGCACATGGGGTCTGGACCCCTCCACCATCCTCCACACCTATAAATCCCTCATCCACCCTATCCTTTGTTATGCCCATCCAGCATGGATCTCCGCTCCCATTACCTTTTATAAATCCCTCCAAATCCTTGAACGCCATGCTCTCCGCCTCGCCTATCGCATCCGTCTCCCCTCCCCCACACGGATCCTGTATGATCTCATCCCCTTCCCCCACCTCCTCCTTTTCCTTGAAAGGATACGGATCCTGTACACCTCCCGTAAACTTGATCCTCCTCACCCACTCGTCTCCCCGCTCCTCTCCCACCCCCGCCCGCTCCCGCGCCTGTATTCCCACGTCCCGCCCGGTCTCCATCTCTCCACCCTCCTTACCCTCTCCCAAGGTGGCTTCCGCCAGCTCCCTCTCCCTGATGATGCCCTCCTCCCCTCCATCTACCCCTCCTACCAACGTTGATCCTCCCACCCTCCTCCTGTACTTACTCCTCTGGGCACCCTCCCTCCCTTCTCTCCCTTTTCCCTCCCTCCTCCTTTTCTCCCCCCTCTTCCCCTGGGCCTCCCCTCCCCTGTCCCTATCCTCCTGTCCCCGTCTCCTAAGCTGTGGCATCCTCTTTTCCTCCCCTCTCCCCCTCCTCACCCCTGTTCCCCTCTTGGCAGGTCCCCGGACTCGCACACGCTCAGTGGACATTCGCGCGCCGGAGATCACCGCCATCAGTGTATCGTGTGTGCCGTCATGTTTAGTGTTCAGTTTCGCCGTCACGCTCCATTGTTCACCAGTGCCATCGTCTTCTTCAGTGTTTGTGCGTCGGGTCTCCAGTTCGTAGTGTGGATTGTCATCAAGTGTGAACGGCTTCTTGTGCTTTTATGTTCTTGTGTCTCCTGTTTTTTCCCGCCGTTTTACTAAGTGATGTCTCTTCTCTGTTTATCTCCATGTACTCTCTTCGGCTGAAGAGCGGCGTATTGTGCTGCTGCCAGCCTACCTGGTTGATCAGGTATCAAAATAACAATAAAGTAAAAAAAAAAAAAAAAACGGCGTACAGCTGACTGCACTTCGTGGCATTTGTAGCCACGTTGGTCGTGTACGTTGTTCGTTTAAAATAGCAAGTACTGTGTATTTTTGTCTTGAATAAGTCAAACAATGCCGTGCTTTTAGCTGAACTTTCGAAGCCAAGAAGAGAGGGAAGCAGCAAGAAGAAGAATATGGCTGATGAACTTCTGCAGAGCAAACTGGCAGAACACAAAAGCAACTGCATTATGTGGAGTAAGAGCAATTTTCACGCATTAACGTCGATTGGAAAATGTAAGATTCCACGCCTAGTATGTCACGTAGCAAAGACGTGCAGTATTTTACTTGTACAGCTCGTGACGTAACTTGCTGCAGAATGTTGAGGTTAAATTCGTAAGGTACAGTATTGGTGCTTTTACTGGTGAACACGTGTTGGTAAAACACAAAATTATGTCACCAGTAACTGAGCCAGCAAAACAAAATCTCGTTTCAACTTGTAGCGTGCAGTTCCTGAAGCATGCTTTTCTTATTTGTTTATTTCTGTTCAGTGTAACATCAGGGGAAGGGACGAATTAAAACGAAACGAGACAAACGTGAAAGGAAAACAAATATAATGAGAACAGTATAGTTGATTTCTCGTTATTTTACAGTTCTTGTGTAAGAGACTGTTGCAGTAAACTATCTCAAGGGCAAATAGACCTACAACATGTGTAATATATTGCGGTACCGGAACACATGCCAAGTAATGAACGTCACATAAGAGGAGATGTTAAGTTTTTAAAATAAAAATAAAATTGCTTTCGAGCAATTCAAAGAGTGGAATGCCACAGATGAGGAGGTGTCGTGAGTATTACTCCACTCCAGCATGTGCACTTTGTGTGTTGCGATTAACAGTAATATTTCTAAAGTTGTGTTGTTTTGCAAATGAACATCATTTTCATTTCCAAATGTAACTGTAATTGACAGTTACGAAAATTATTCACCTTTAATACACGGCAGACAAAATGAGTTCAGCCAATTATAGTTTCACTGATTAATCGAATCATTTTATTCTAGAGCCATTCTAAACCAAAGGAACTAATGCGTTTGTGATACTTAAACCAGCTTTTGTTATTGTAAACCAATACTTGTACGCAAGGCCGTTGCTGAGAGAAAGATGTTTTTGAAATATGCCCTTAGGAGACAGGAAAAGGGAAAAATTAATTTTATAGCTTCAGTAACTTGCATATCGTATTCATACTATCGTTTGCTGCTGAATCATACAGCCTGAAATACTATAGGAATACTTATAATTTTATGGTTTAATTAATACGATGTTAAACATTCTGACTCACCAGCTTGGTGATCATAAATTTACCACTACAAGATACTTAAGTATTCCAATAAAAGAAATGAATGTAATTACCTGGTGTATGCTGTGAAAGGAAAACTAGGTTCAGTAACTATTAAAATAAAAATAAATTTTTATTGTAGCTACTGTATTTTTTAAATGGGACAAAAAGTAAAAATAATTTCATCCATTCCCATACAGATAGCCATGAAAATAAGTGATTGTAAAACTGTAGTAGGTATATAAATGCTTTGAAGACTTAAAATGAGAAATGTGGTGTATATTCAGTGGATAATCGATGAATTAATAGTTCACCTCTTTGCTATTAACTTAGGCATGCAATTATTCCATAATACATTACGGTACAGAAATGCACTAAAGATGTCTGCATTATTAATCGGAAAATGCGTGTTCCTGGAAATATTTTAGACTGCCATTAAAATGTAGTAGTTTTGTTGAATATGACCTTAAACTATTATGGACTTTAAATAAATTTCCCTCTTCAATTAACAATTTGTTGCACATCAGTTGTTTCAGCCTGAGCTGTGTCAATAAATGTGCTTTGATTCGGGATCCTACTATCGTCCTGCTCACAAGTTGGAAAATTAGCTACGAAAATCAGATTCAAACACCCAAATAATGGTTATAGTACTTTTTACCTCTCGGAATCCTTCAAGAAGTGCATTAAAATCATCACAAACTAATGACTGGTTCAGCTTGTTTCACAGATAGCTCAGTAATTCATGTAGATTTCTCTTAAATCACTGAAAGTCTCATAGACCTCTGAGGAGTGTTATAATTAGTTGTGTATTATTCTCTAGTAACAACTGACAAGCACACTATTTTACATTGCGATCTACAAAGAAACTCCTTGTTTCCATATTTTTGCTTTTGTGTTAAAACTCCTCATTTTTCCAGGTTAAGTGTACACATACATGATGCTAGCCTGTAATCCCTTATATCTTATTTCTCCATCACCGTGAGTACATGGTGTTGAGAGTGGCACAAAACACACATCCAAATTTCACACACCTTTCTAACATAAAAGAAGCTCATGTAACTCTCTATTCAGCATCCTAAAGTTTTGACGGACCAAACATTTAACTTTCCTGGAAACTATTCCATATTTTACAATGCTATGCAGTTCTAATTTCTCTCAAAGCTGTCTGTCTGTAATCTGACTCTAACCAAAAGATGTGTTGCCTTACACTTCCTGCAAGATGCTCAACTAGTTTCTCGGGTTAACGGAAACGTCCGATTCCACCTGTGTGCTTTGACGAATGCCATCATCAATATGGCGGATATGACCATTCACAGCAACTCCCATATCACTACTAAAACGTCATTACGTAAACATGACAACAAACACGAAAATAGGTCGAAAAACCATCAAACACATATTTCTCCGATAATAGAATGAAACTAACGGGACAAGGGGGGGGGGATGGGTGTTTTTTGGGTAGGGACAAACTAAAAATAAACACAAGCCACTAAACCAAACGATAAAATAAAATGACCACAACCTTCCCAAAATCAACTAAAAACAATATTCACTGGAATCGAACATTTCCCTTGACCTATATAGCTCAACAGAAACTACCGATACCAATTCATACAACCCAAACCTACAACCGCCTCAACAATCATCACTGCCTCAAAAACCACAAGAAAACACCAAATTTGGAACTAAAAACTTCCCTTGACTTTACAGGTCATCCCCCCCTGCGGGATCGGGGGTTAGAATAGGCCCGCGGTATTCCTGCCTGTCGTAAGAGGGGACTAATAGGAGTCTCAACTGTTTGGGCCTTTAATATGATGGTCCCCATTGGGGTTTGACCTCCATTTTTCCAAATTCAACAGAAGTACGAGCCTTTTGGGGAAGGACACTTTACGTGGTGCACCATCAGTCCTCTGTGCCCTAAGGCCTTGGCACTCTTGATCGCCTTGGTGTCGTCACTGCACCCTCCATCCCTCATTTTGGGCTTACGCAGCTGATTGATTGTGTAAGTTACGCCCTTAGTCCGTCACCATCTGCACCCACGATCACTGTGGACTACCCATGGCACCCAAAATCCAGCACGGTAGCCAGCCCGTTGTGGTGGGGTCGTCATGTACCCTCTAGGTTGTAGCCCCCTGAAACCACAGGGATCGTACTGCTGATGCCTGAGCTGACACCTCCCCACGTAAGCAAAGAAGTCGATGCTCATCTCTCGGGGGCATCAGGACTCCCAGCAACGGCCATCCTGCCAGGTGGCCTTTGCTGTGGCTGGGTGGCGGCCGTGGGGAAACCCCTGGGTCGGAGTGGGTGGCATCGGGGAAGATGTCCCGAAATGAAGCGGGTGAAGTCTCAATCCAGTGGTCGCACGACCGCCAACATCTCTAAGCGCGGTAAGACAGAATTTCATGCTGTAACATATAACCCCAAATCGTTCCCTTCCCTAGCCATGGCATGGGAGGAACATAGGGCTGCGGACATACAGGAGCCATATTCACCGCGATACCTTGTGTGCAGCAGAACCGATGGGGATTCGTTTTTGGGGACTAAGCCTCTCTTCTTTGTGCACCATCTTGAAGATAAGTTTGGGGAAGTGGCATCTGTTTCCAAAATGAGGGGTGGGGCTATTTTGATACAAGCGGTTTCATCTGCACAGTCACGGGCGTTACTCGCCTGTGAGAAGCTCGGTGACATCCCCGTTTGCGTCTCTCCCCATAACTCCTTAAATTTGGTCCAGGGGATTATCTTTCATAAAGATCTTCTGCTACAGTCTGATGACGAGCTACGGGAGAACCTGGCACAACGAGGTGTGCACTTTGTCCGTCGTGTCTTTAGGGGGCCCAAGGATAATAGGGTCGCTACCGGTGCCTTCATCCTGGCCTTTGAGGGTGACTCCTTGCCTGAGAAGGTCAAGGTCATGATCTACCAGTGCGATGTCAAGCCCTATGTCCCGCCCCCTATGCGATGCTTCCAGTGCTGGCAGTTCGGACATATGTCCTCCAGATGCACTGCCAGCCCCACGGGTCGTGATTGTGGATGACCTTCACATCCTAATGTTCCATGTGCTCCGCCTTCCACCTGCGTTAACTGTGGGGAGCATCATTCTCCCTGCTTGCCAGACTGTGCAGTCTACCAAAGAGAGCGGAAGATACAAGAAATTAAGACCCTGGATCATTTAACATACCAAGAGGCAAGGAAGAAGCTAGAACAGCTCAACCCCACATCTATGTTGAGGAGTTATGCTGCTGCAACTCTGCCGCCGCCAGTTCCTCCAGAGACTCCCTGCTCAGTTGGCCCACAGAACAGTAAAGTTACGCCTGCCCCACCGCTGGTAGGGGCCACACTCTCTTCCACTGCTCACAAAACACCCGGTTTGGGAGTAGTGGACACCGAACAACTGGGGACATCCATCCCCACCTCTCAGCCGGAGAGGCACCAGCCTCCTCCAGCGGCTCAGCCGGAGAGGCAAGAGCCTCCTCAGGCCTCACTCGTTCGGAAGGGGTCCCTTGGGGGAGTCCCTTCCGAGGATTTTACCAGTGTCTCGAAAGACGCTAGCCAGTGGCTGAGGAAGCCACAAGCTGCTGGTCGAAGGGCTTCACGCTCTTCCTCTGTTCCTGACAATGCATCATGAAAGCCCTCCCAGCATGCAAACCCTCCTCCCAAAGACAAGAGAGAGAAGAGGAAGCTCTCTAAGAAGCCTAAGGACCCAGTGGTTCCCGCGCCAACACTTCCTGTCAGCTCAGCCTCTGAGGATGAGGTCGAGCTCTTTGCGTCCCCTGATGACCTCGATCTCGCCGTCTCAGAAACGATAGCAGTTGCGATGTCAGTCACTCAGTCGGTGGCAGCATGTGACTCTGTGAAGTAATTTGCTTTTTCAGTATCTTAATAACCTTACAGGACATGCTTTGTACAATCCTCCAGTGGAATTGTGGCGGTTATTTTAGCCATCTCCCTGAGCTACGACAGCTTCTAAGCATGACACCTGCTTTCTGCATTGCCCTCCAGGAAACCTGGTTCCGGCAATGCGGACCCCTGTCCTTCGTGGATACAGGGGTTATTACTGCAACCGTAGCACTTACAATAGTGTGTCAGGTGGAGCCTGCGTGTATGTCCTTACCTCTGTATATAGTGCTCCTGTGCCCCTTCAAACATCATTGGAAGCTGTGGCTGGCTGTCCGCGTAAGGATTACCCAGAACATAACCGTCTGCAGTGTCTATCTCCCTCCAGGTGGTACAGTCTCCCTGACCGAACTGACTGCACTTGTCGCCCAACTCCCCATGCCTTTTCTTCTCCTGGGGGATTTTAACGCCCACAATCCCCTGTGGGGTGGAACGAAGGTTACTGGCCGAGGCAGAGAGGTCGAGAATCTCATCTCCTACCTCGACCTCTGCCTCTTAAACACTGGCGCTGCCACACATTTCAGTGTGGCGCATGGCACGTTCTCGGCCATAGATCTGTTGTTGTGCAGCCCAGGGCTTGTACCATCTGTCCACTGGAGAGTCCACGAGGACTTGTGTGGTAGTGACAATTTTCCCATCTTCCTTTCACTACCACAGCGTCGCTCCCTTGAACGTTCGCCTATATGGGCATTTAGCAAGGCAAACTGGGACACGTTCTCCTCTGCTGCCACTGTTGAATCTCTCCCCCACGGTTCCATCGATGTGGCGGTTGAGACACTGACTGCAGCGATTGTTTCCGCTGCGGAACGTACCATTCCTCGTTCGTTAGGGTGCCCCGGCGAAAGTCGGTGCCTTGGTGGTCTCCAGAGGTCGCTAACGCCATTAAAGAACGTCGCCGGGCTCTTCAGCGACATAAGCGGCACCCGTCTCCGGAGAACCTCATTTTATTCAAACGTCTCCGTGCTCAGGTCTGGAGGCTTATCAACCGGCGGAAACAGGAGTTCTGGGAGAGGTACGTTTCCACCATTGGTTCCCGTACTTCACCCTCCCAGGTGTGGATGAAGATTCGGCGCATCTTTGGATTGCAGTACTCTACAGGTGTCCCAGGTCTTACCATCAATGAGGCGGTATCCACCAATGCCGATGCCATCGCCGAGCATTTCGCACGGCACTATGTTCGGGCCTCTGTGTCGGGGAATTACCCACCTGCGTTTCTCGCGCTCAAACGCCAGGAGGAAGGCAAACGGCTTTATTTTGCTTCTCGCCACCCTGAGGCGTATAACGCCCCATTTAGTTTGTGGGAACTCCAGAGTGCCCTGGCACAGTGCCCCGATACAGCCTCTGGGCCATATGGCGTCCACAATCAGATGCTCAAACACCTGTCCCCAGACTGTCAGCGATGTGTTCTTGCCATCTTCAACCGCATATGGGGCGATGGTGTCTTTCCGTTGCAGTGGCGGGAGAGTACCATCATTCCAGTGCTGAAGCTTGGTAAGGACCCGCTTAATGTGGATAGCTATCGGCCCATCAGCTTCACAAATACTCTGTGCAAGCTACTGGAACGTATGGTGAGTCACGGCTGTGTTGGCTGCTCGAGTCTCGGGGTCTTATGGCTCCGTGCCAGAGTGGCTTCCGTCAGGGCCGTTCCACCGCCGATACTTTGGTCTCTCTTGAGTCTGCAATCCGCTCTGCTTTTTCCAGGCGCCAATACCTCGTCTCCGTCTTTTTCGACCTCTCCAGAGCATATGACACGACGTGGCGGCACCATATTCTCGCCACGTTGCACAGGTGGGGTCTCCGAGGCTCTCTCCCCATTTTTATTCAGAATTTTTTATCTGCTCGGACATTCCGTGTTTTAGTTGGCACATCCCATAGTTCACTTCATATCCAGGAGAACGGCGTTCCACAGGGCTCTGTATTGAGCGTGCCTCTTTTCCTTGTGGCCATTAATGGCCTTGAAGCAGCAGTAGGTTCGTCTGTCTCACCCACGTTATATGCTGACGATTTCTGCATCTTTTTAAGCTCCTCCACCATTAGTGTTGCAGAACGTAGATTGCAGGTAGCCATACGCAAGGCGCAGGTGTGGGCCCTAGCCCATGGGTTTCAATTTTCTCCTGCGAAGACTTGTGTTACGCACTTTTGTCGGCGTCGAACTGTCCATCCCCACCCTGGGCTCTATCTTCAGGATGCCACGCTCAGGGTTGTTGACACTTACCGTTTTCTGGGATTGCTGTTCGATGCCCGGCTTACTTGGCTCCCACATATTCGTCAGCTCAAGCGTCAGTGCTGGCAGCATCTGAATGCCCCCCGCTGCCTCAGCAACACCACTTGGGGTGCAGATCGTAAACAAAGCCCTCGTGCTGTCCTGCCTGGATTATGGGAGTGTGGCGTATGGCTCAGCGTCGCCCTCAGCGTTGCAACTGCTGGATCACGTTCACCACTGTGGGATTCGACAGGTGACAGGAGCATTCCGCACCAGCCCTGTTAATAGCCTCCTTGCTGAGGCTGGGGTTCCTCCACTTCGTATTCGGCGTCAACATCTGTTAGCCAACTATGCTGTCCTCGTCCGTTGTTCACCCCGTCACCCTAACTATCGTCTCCTTTTCACGAATGCGGCAGTCCATATCCCACACCGGCGGCCGCGATCGGGCCACACAATTGGGATCCATGTTTGGTCTCTCCTTAATGAACTCACCGAGCGAGGTGGCGCAGTGGTTAGCACACTGGACTCGCATTCGGGAGGACGACGGTTCAATCCCGTCTCCGGCCATCCTGATTTAGGTTTTCCGTGATTTCCCTAAATCGCTTCAGGCAAATGCCGGGATGGTTCCTTTGAAAGGGCACGGCCGATTTCCTTCCCCATCCTTCCCTCAGCCGAGCTTGCGCTCTGTCTCTAATGACCTCGTTGTCGACGGGACGTTAATCACTAATATCCTCCTCCTCCTCCGTAATGAACTCGACTGTTTGCCTCTTCCATCTGCTTCCCAGGTCCACCCACATACACCACCTTGGTGTATACGTTGGCCGCAGCTTCGGCTGGACCTCTCACAGTGGCAAAAGGATTCACTTCCTCCTGCAGTCTTGCGCCGCCAATTTCTTGCTCTCCTCCACGCATCCCGCGACTCGGAGGCTATCTATGCAGATGGCTCAATGGTTGATGGCCGTGTGGGGTACGCTTATCCTCATGCGGACTATGTAGACCAGCGCTCCTTGCTGGACGGCTGCAGTGGTTACACCGCAGAGCTAACAGCAATTTTTCGTGCCCTTGAGCGTATTCGTACCAGCACTGGAGAGTCTTTTGTCATTTGCAGTGACTCTCTCAGTAGTCTACAGGCTCTTGACCAGTGCTACCCACGCCATCCCCTTGTTGTTGCCATCCAGGAGTCCGTTCATGCTCTTGAACAGCGTGGACGTTCAGTGGTGTTCATATGGACCCCAGGACACGTTGGGATAGCGGGAAACGAACACGCCGACAAGGTAGCTAAAGAAGCCACCCGCAAACTGCCGATAGAGCTCGGCCTCCCGGCAACTGATCTCCGATCGGTGTTACGCCGTCGGGTCTTTGGGATGTGGGCAGACGAATGGCGCACTCTGTCTGTACCCAACAAGCTGCGGCATGTAAAGGAGACCATGACCGTGTGTGGTTCCTCCATGCGGGCCTCTCGCAGGGATTCTGTCGTTCTCTGTAGGCTCCGCATTGGTCACTCTTGGATGACGCATGGTCATCTGCTGCGTCGAGAGGACCCCCCTCATTGTCGCTGTGGTGCAACCATGACGGTGGCCCATATATTGTTGGAATGTCCTCTTTTAACCGCCCACTTTTAATCTCCTGGGTGATTTATCATCTGTTTTAGGTCACAATGTCTCTATGGCAGATCGTGTTTTAAGTTTTATTCGAGCAAGTGGCTTTTATAGGTCCTTCTAATTTTATTGCATCACCCTCTTTTGTGCTGTATCTTTTACTTTGTTTTGTGTTGACATTCGACTCCACCATAATCTTTTAGGCTGGAGGTTTTAACGTGTTGCAGAGTGGCTGGCACATCCTATTATTTTCGTGATCAGCCAGCCACGATCCCCTGCTGTACAGTTTTAACTCTTTCTGCCTTTTTTCTCTATGTTGTTTTTGTTGCTGTGCTCCGTTTTCCATGTTTCTTTATTATTGACCTTGGGGATTTTCTTCCCCTGGAATTTTTATCTTATGCTTCGAATGACTAATGGATGGTTTCCCTGTGCTCTATGTGTTTATGAAACAAGGGACCGATGACCTCTGCAGTTTGGTCCCTTTAATCCTCAAACCAACCAACCTTACAGGTCATCAAAAACACACAACACCTACTCACCAATACCAGCAGCACCACCACCCCCACACATGATCCACAAATTATCTAGCAAGATAAAAACATGAACAGACAACTCACCACACACACACACACACACACACACACACACACACACACACACACACACACATACATACACACGCACACACAAAACTATACACACAACCTCATAAACATAATAAACCACAACCAAATAAATTCCCCCCCCCCCCCCAAAAAATCAAAACCGAAGAAACAAATGCTAACCTAAAACAAAAAAAAGCCATACACACCCTAGAACTAAAAAAAAACACAACAAAATAAATACCAAAATCTACAACGACCCCCACCCAACTACCTCACCAACCTCCCCCACCCCTCCCCCAAAAAAAGAAAAACCCTAACTAACCTTTGGCCTGTAGATCTTACTAACAGCCCTTAAGAAAACCCTAAAAATACAATACCCCTCAGGGATACTCTTCCACCAACATTACTCACGTAAATGAGCCTGAAGGTTGGAAGAGCGCCTCTTCCCCCTCCCAATAACAGATTTAACAGCAACCCCAAAACCCCTCTACAGTATTTGTACAGGCCCCACTCACATAATTCTTAAGCTCAACATTGCGATTGTAACCCTCCTGACCAAATCCACTATAAGAAGCAAACCCATCAGAAACTACAGTACTCCCCTGTTCTACATACTCCTGAATCAACCCCACCAATTCCCTCTTTGTACGATGTTGAATTTCCCTAAACACACATTCAGGAGACCCAGACCCCGATAATACAACCCCCCCCCCCCACACCTATAAACAGGCTTACCCCTCCCATACTTCCTCCTACCAAACTGCGACTCATCAGTCTCTATCACTACTTCAGGCCCACCCAACTTACCCCTTTATTTAATGTATTCTGATCAAACCTCACGACAAAAAGAATACCAATCAAGGACTGTTCGCTCACTCACACCCACCTCTTGTGCGCAAAAACTGAAAGAGGACTGATAACAAAAAAGATAACTCGTCAAGACAATTTCACGCATGCCCGACCTAGACTTCTCGAACCAGGTACCCCAGCAAATGGAGCGCCAAACGTTATCACGCTGGCACATCACTCGTCCGAGACGCTGGAACTTTCGTTAACTTCATATATTCACCACATGCAGTGCACTTCACCAGCTCGGCCAGAAGACCAAACTGCTGCAGGAATTTGTTGAGCGACATTGAACTGTCACGCAATATGCCCCACAACCGAAAACTGTTGATTTTATCGGTGACATAACAATAGTAATCCAAAAAATTCAGACACGACAAACCACACACAGCACTACATTAACTTAGAAATAACCAAAAACCAAACCGTCAGCTCACTGCAGAATATTCCACCAGAAATTCACTAATCATCAGAACAACACCAGACAACGTCAACAACTCAAATGAACCCAGTTCGACACACAACGCACAAACACCAGCAGAGAGCACCACCAACCGCAACCGTATGGCACTTACAAACACATCACAAGCACACACTTACCCAACAAGAAACACTCAATATTTTATATATATATATATGTAAAAACAAAGATGATGTGACTTACCAAACGAAAGCGCTGGCAGTTGATAGACACACTAACATACACACGAAATTCAAGCTTTAGCAACCAATGGTTGCTTCGTCAGGAAAGAGGGAAGGAGAGGGAAAGACGAAAGGATGTGGGTTTTAAGGAAGAGGGTAAGGAGTCATTCCAATCCTGGGAGCGGAAAGACTTACCTTAGGGGGAAAAAAGGACGGGTATACACTCGCGCACACACACACATATCCATCCACACATATGCAGACACAAGCAGACATATTCAAAGGCAAAGAGTTGCCTTTGAAAATATATATATATATATATTTTGTACGGCATCATATTCTGGGGTAACTCATCATTGAGTAAAAGAGTGTTCGTTGCACAAAAGTGTGTAATCAGAATAATTGCTGGAGCTCATCCAAGATCATCCTGCAGACATTTATTTAAAGAGCTACAAATCTTCAATGTAGCCTCACAATATATATATTCACTTATGAAATTTGTTATTAACAATCCGAACGAATTCAAAACTAATAGCAGTGTACATGGCTACAACACTAGGAGAAAGGATGATCTTCGCTACTCAAGGTTAAATCTAACTTTGGCTGAGAAGGGGGTAAATTATGCTGCCACAAATGTCTTTGGTCACTTACCTAATAGCATCAGAAGTGTGACAGATATCCATATGGCATATAAAAGGAAATTAAAAGAATTTCTTAATGGCGACTCCTTCTGCTCAATAGATGAATTATTGGATATAGTAAGTGGGTAATTCCCCACACACTCACAAAAAAAAATAAAAATTAAATATATATATATATATATATATATATATATATATATATATATATATATATATATATATATATATATATATTAATGCTCAATAGATGAATTATTGGATATAGTAAGTGTGTAATTCCCCACACACTCACAAAAAAAATAAAAATTAAATATATATATATATATATATATATATATATATATATTTAGTTTTTATTTTTTTTGTGAGTGTGTGGGGAATTACCCACTTACTATATCCAATAATTCATCTATTGAGCATTAATATATATATATATATATATATATATATATATATATATATATATATATATATATATATATATATTTAATTTTTATTTTTTTTTGTGAGTGTGTGGGGAATTACCCACTTACTATATCCAATAATTCATCTATTGAGCAGAAGGAGTCGCCATTAAGAAATTCTTTTAATTTCCTTTTATATGCCATATGGATATCTGTCACACTTCTGATGCTATTAGGTAAGTGACCAAAGACATTTGTGGCAGCATAATTTACCCCCTTCTCAGCCAAAGTTAGATTTAACCTTGAGTAGCGAAGATCATCCTTTCTCCTAGTGTTGTAGCCATGTACACTGCTATTAGTTTTGAATTCGTTCGGATTGTTAATAACAAATTTCATAAGTGAATATATATATTGTGAGGCTACATTGAAGATTTGTAGCTCTTTAAATAAATGTCCGCAGGATGATCTTGGATGAGCTCCAGCAATTATTCTGATTACACACTTTTGTGCAACGAACACTCTTTTACTCAATGATGAGTTACCCCAGAATATGATGCCGTACAAAAGCAGAGAATGAAAATAGGCATGGTAAGCTAATTTACTCAGATGTATATTGCCAAAATTTGCAATGACCCTAATAGCATAAGTAGCTGAACTCAAAACGTTTCAGCAGATCCTCAGTGTGTTTTTACCAGTTCAGCGCCTCATTAATGCATACACCTAGAAATTTTGAATATTCTACCTTAGCTACCGATTTCTGATCAAAGTCTATATTTATTAATGGTGTCATTCCATTTACTGTGTGAAACTGTATATACTGTGTTTTGTCAAAGCTTAATGAGAGCCCATTTGCAGAGAACCACTTAATGATTTTCTGACAAACATCGTTTACAATTTCACCAGTTAATTCTTGTCTGTCGGGTGTGATAGCTATGCTTGTATTATAGGCAGAAAGTACCAGCTTTACATCTTTGTAAATGTAGAATGGTGAGTCATTAATATATATTAAGAACAGCAGAGGACCCAAGACCGAACCATGCGGCACCCCATTCTTGATTTTCCCCAGTTTGAAAAATCACCAGTTTTTTGCATATTATGTGAACTGCTTATTTCAACTTTCTGCACTCTTCCTGTTAGGTATGATTTAAACCATTTGAGCACTCTCCCATTCATGCCACAGTACTTGAGCTTATCTAGAAGTATTCCATGATTTACAAAATCAAAAGCCTTTGCTAGATCACAAAAAATCCCAGCGGGTGACTTCCGGTTACTCAGAGCATTTAATATTTCATTAGTGAAAGTATATATAGCATTTTCCGTTCAAAATACCTTCTGGAAACCAAACTGACATTTTGTTAGAACTTTATTTTTACAAAGGTGTGAAGCTACTCTTCAATACATTACTTTTTCAAGAATTTTGGATAAAGCAGTCAGAAGAGAGATTGGGTGGTAGTTGTTGACATCAGACATATCCCCTTTTTTATGCAGTGGTTTAACAGTGGCAAACTTCAGTCTATCTGGGAAAATACCCTGCTTCAGAGAGCTATTACATATGTGGCCAAGAATCCCACTTATTTCTTGGGAACAAGCTTTTATTATCCTGCTGGAAATGCCATCAATTCCATGTGAGCTTTTATTCTTGAGAGAGTTTATTATCTTCCTAATTTCAGAAGAAGAGGTGGGTGGAATTTCAGTTGTGTCAAATGGTGTGGGTAAGGCCTCTTCCATTAACTGCCTTGCTTCTTCTAGTGAACATTTAGATCCTATTTTCTCTACAACATTTAAAAAATGATTATTCAAAATGTTTTTGACTTTAGGCTTGTTGTTTATCAAGTTTCCATTCACTTCGATGGTGATGCCATCGTCCTGTACTCTTGGTTGTCCTGTCTCCCTTGTAATAATATTCCAAATTGTTTTGATTTTGTTATCAGAGGTATTAATCTCAGACATGATGCACATGCTTCTGGACTTTTTAATAACCTTTCTTAATGTAGCACAGTAGTTTTTATAATATTTGGCTGTTTCTGGGTCATTACTCTTTCTTGTTGTTAGATACAGTTCCCTTTTGTGGTTACAAGATATTTGTATTCCTTTAATAAGCCTAGGTTTTTTGCATGGTTTCTTACAATTAGATTTAACTACTTTATTGGGGAGACAGTTTTCAAATTCTCTTACAAGTGTATCATGAAATAAGTTATATTTTAAATTAGCATCGGGTTCCTTGTACACCTCATCCCAGTCTAACTGCTGATTGTTGAGTCATTAATTGGACGCACAACTTTGGAGGGTAGTTTTGAATTACTGAATGGAGCTATGTCATATACTGTAACTAGCTGAGCACCATGATCAGAAAGGCCATTCTCAACAGGACAAGAATTTATGTTATTAAACCTATCTTGGTCTATAAAAATGTTATCTATCAATGTGCTGCTGTCCTTTACTACCTGAGTAGCGAATCAACAGTGAAGTCCCCACAAATAATAATTTGCTTTTCCCTATCTGACAGATAGCACAACAAGGCATCCAAGTTTTCCAGGAATAAATGAAAGTTTCCTGAAGGGGACCTATATACTGTTACAATTATAAAAGAGCTCTCCTTCAGTTTAAGTTGACAGGCACATGCTTCTATACATTGCTCTAGACAAAACTTTTTAGTATCTAAGCTTTCTACATCGTGACAACTTTTGACATATATGGCAACTCCTCCTCCCACCTTATTCTCTCTACTCACTTAAATCACGGCTGGTTGTGGTGCTGCAATACTTAAACATGTGTGCTGTTACTTCTTGTATTTTCTCCAGACTGGCTTCCATACTCTGCTCTAAGTTGACAGAACTATTTAAGTGACACAAGTCCAAAACTCCTTTACACTTTGTGCATTTGTGACTTCTGTATAAGTTTCGTTATTTGAAGGAATGTAACAGTTATTTAAATTTTCAGGCAGAATAGACACATACAAATTTGGTGGACCCAAAGGATGTAGTTGGATTCTTCACTTACGATGAGAAATGGAAAGTAAGAGATAAACAGGAGAGGAACAAGCACCAGCTTGGAATTCAATGAGGGTCAGCCAGCATGCGGGTATTCTTGCCTTTGGTCAGTCTGATGGCTTTTCGTACCTAAATTACTGCTGCTTGGATATTGTTGTGGTCATCACTCCTAAGACGGATTTCGTACATATCTCCAATCTAGTCTGTCATGTGCAGTCCTCTTCATCTCTGAATAACTACTGCAACCTACATCCATTTGAACCTACCTACAGTATTCAAGGGTTTGACTCTATCTAAAATCTCTACTGCCAACACATTCCTCAAGTACCCAATTAACTGTTACTTTTTACTTCTTGATGTTTCCTGTTAAAGTGACTGTACATTTAGGCAGGTGGTGCCATAAATTTGTGTCCTCTCAGATAATATACCTCTTTATCGATCATGATCTTCTCCATTATTTTCATTGGAAAATATTATTTGTGGGTCGGCAACTGATAAACTGTTTGTGATAGTATAGAAGTGCCGTGGCCATACTATATTGTTTTTATTTTGTGTGTTTATATTCCAGTCTTTGTGATTCATTTTGGGATCTGCCTCATGTCGATCTCAAATGAGGCATCATTGGTGGTCGCAGTGGTCAAAACTAGTCTCAAACATGAAATTGGTAAAATAAAGCGATGGAGTTGTTCAAAAACAAATACCTCTTCATTGGTGATTCAGACTACCCATCACATCTTTAGCATTCTTCTGCAGCACTACATTGAAACGGCTTCTAATCTCCTCTTGTCTATACTGTTTATTGTCCAAGTTTCACTTCCATATAAGGCTACGGTCCAGACAAATATTTCAGTCAACACGTGGACTTATTTGTGTTAATGCAAGGTGTGTATTGTGTTAGGATTTTAGGGCAACCTAAGGCACTGTGTGTAAAGAAACAGATCCCTATTTTAGAACATGGCTGTGTGAAGGTCACTGACTAAAACCTGAACATAAATCTAAATATGTAAATGAAATAACTAAAATGTAATACCTCCAGTGGCCACAGGCTCCTTTCTGGGTCATATGCATCACAATAAACTAGCAATGAGCTAACTAATCCTCCAGCACCTCCGAAGAAGGTATGAAGATCGCAGTTGAGAACCAAGTAAGAGACACTGTAAACATATTAGACAGGACCATTATAATAATGAATAATAGACATCAAATTGAAATTTACTGGAAATCTTCAACAATGCACCGCCAACCACAATTCCTCCTGTCATCCCACAGCCACAAAATGCTAGCATTCGGGTGTGTTGTCAATAGGAACAGCAGCTCAACTACAATACTCTGAAGATAAATGTAAACAATAAATTGAAATGATAAAACACCACCTCCATAGTATACTCCCTGAAAAACTCAAATAACTGCAGAAGAATCGCAGCACAGAAAACAAACATAAAATGAGATCTTCCACACAGTACCATTTGTGGTTAGTATTTCATGTTTGATTATTTATATATGTAAAGGCATAAACATATCTTTCGTCATGCGCAACATGATTGGGCAGATAATTACGCATCCTTGAAACACTGCAGATATACAAATACACTACTGGCCATTAAAATTGCTACACCACGAAGATGACGTGTTACAGACGCGAAATTTTACCGACAGGAAGAAGATGCTGTGATAAGCAAATGATTAGCTATTCAGAGCATTCACACAAGATTGGCGCCAGTGGCGGCACCTACAACGTGCTGACATGAGGAACATTTCCAACCGATTTCTCATACAAAACAGCAGTTGACCGGCGTTGCCTGGTGAAACATTGTTGTGATGCCTCATGTAAGGAGGAGAAATGCATACCATCACATTCCCGACTTTGAAAAAGGTCGAATTGTAGCCTATCGCAATTGCGGTTTATCGTATCACGACATTGCTGCTAGCGTTGGTCGAGATCAAATGACTGACTGTTAGCAGAATATGGAATCGGTGGGTTCAGGAGGGTAATACGGAATGCCGTGCTGGATCCCAATGGCCTCGTATCACTAGCAGTCGAGACGACAGGCATCTTATCCACACGGCTGTAACAAATCGTGCAGCCATGTCTCGATCCCCGAGTCAACAGATGAGGACGTTTGTAAGACAACAACCATCTGCACGAACACTTCGACGACATTTGCAGCAGCATGGACTATCAGCTTGGGGACCATGGCTGCGGTTACGCTTGACGCTGCATCACAGACAGGAGTGCCTGCAATGGTGTACTTGACGATGAACCTGGGTGCACGAACGGCAAAACGTCATTATTTCAGATGAATCCAGGTTCTGTTTACAGCATCACGATGGTCACATCCGTGTTTGGTGACATCGCGGTGAACGCACATTGGAAGCATGTATTTGTCATCACCATACTGGCGTATCACCCGGCGTGATGGTATGGAGTGCCATTGGTTACACGTCTCGGTCACCTCTAGTTCACATTGAGGGCACTTTGAACAGTGGATGTTACATTTCAGATGTGTTATGACCTGTGGCTCTACCCTTCATTCGATCCCTGCGAAACCCTAAATTTCAGCAGGATAATGCACGGCCGCATGTTGCAGGTCCTGGATACAGAAAATGTTCCACTGCTGCCCTGGCCAGCACATTCACCAGATCTCTCACCAACTGAAAACGTCTGGTCAATGGTGGCCAAGCAACTGGTTCGTCACAATACGCCAGTCACTACTCTTGATGAACTGTGGTATCGTGTTGAAACTGCATGGGCAGCTGTAGCTGTACACGCCATTTGAGTTCTATTTGACTCAATGCCTAGGCGTATCGAGACCGTTATTACAGCCAGAGGTGGTTGTTCTGGGTACTGATTTCTCAGGATCTATGATCCCAAATTGTGTGAAAATGTAATCACATGTCAGTTCTAGTATAATATATTTGCCCAATGAATACCTGTTTATCATCTGCATTTCTTCTTGGTGTAGCAATTTTAATGGCCAGTAGTGTATCAAAGAAAACAGACTGAGTCCGTCCTAATTGCCAACATATACAACAGTGTCTGTCATCTCAGATTTTAACAGCACCCTACGCCATTAGATTTGTGATGCACTTGCTCAAGTTTGTTCTCTCTCTCTCTCTCTCTCTCTCTCTCTCTCTCTCTCTGTCTCTCTCATACACATATACACTGCCTTTATCTTCCACTTCATATTTACCATGAATTTCGTAATTTTCATATTTCATTAATATTTTCTATATGAGCATTTCACTAGCGTACTTCCAGTACTCACTAGATCTACTTAAAATGACAAAACTGTTTGGATCCCTTGTCATCCTAGTTGGTTATAGCATGCAACAGATGGAATCCTAGCAAACCCATAACTCTAGAATAACCAGTATTTCTCTCTTCTTCTGCCACCCCTTTTGTCCTCTGTCTCTGACTTCCAAACCAAATTGTTATTTATGTATAATTATACCATTTTTAGCACTATAATTATCACATTTCATGTTTTTAACAGGTCACCTGAACACACAAATGAGTACAAAGTTTAAGTTATGTAAATTTAAAAGAAAAGATTCATGTACCATGTTAAATACTAAATCTAAAATATCTATTAATGTACTCAACCACAGATATGCACAATACTTTAACGCATACTCAGAAATTCTGGGCGTTTTCACTGTATGCTCTTAGTATTTTGAAATAGTGTTTTTGCTGTACAGCCTTTGTGTCTATCAGTTTCTAAACATCATCTTCGTCAACGAAGTGTGTCAGTTTATTGTGATGTATAGTGACACAGAAACTAGCCTGTGGTAAACAGGGGTGTTCTAAAACAACAGTTTTGTGTGTACATTTAGATTTACGTTTAGGTTTTAGTCAAAGATCCCCACAGAGCCGCGTTCCAAATAGTGATTTGTTTCCCTACAGGCAGTGTCTCAGGTTAGCAAGAAATCATAACACAATACACACATCATATTAATACAAATAATCCACCTGATATTGAGGTTTAAATCTTTGAAGCACATTGAGGAAATAAATTAAACAGTGACTGGTAACTGTAAACACATTGTTCCATGTGAATGAATATACTTCTGTATAGTGGCTTCAGAAGTACTGAGGTTAAGGGCTTAGCCAAATCACTTAGCATGCCCTGCATGAGTCTGGATGCAAGTAAACAGAAACCACTGGAAAATGTAAAACAAGGTAAAGGGATGTAGTCGTATTACAGCAGGTAATGCACAAGGAATTAAGAGGGGGAAATGACACACTACTAGTATTAGACAAATTTTGCTGTTTTGGCAGCAACATACCTGACACCGGCCAAACTAGAGAGGATTAAAATGGAGTGCGGCAGTATATAAAAATGCTTCTCTGAAATGAGAATGAGATATATTTACATCACATAATTATAATTTTGACTACTGGAAAGTCTTTTTTTGAAAGTATTTGTCTGGAATGTAACAGGATGTGGAAGTGAACCATGGACAACAAATAGCGTACATAGGATGAAAACAGTAGTTGTGTAAATGTGGTGCTACAGAAGGGTGCTGAATTAGATGTGTAGATTGGACAACCTGTGAAGAGGTATTTGTTTCTCAATTGAAATCCCACAGGAAGTCCTCATGTCCATATTTTCACCGTGTGTCTTTGAATGCGAGGAAACCTTCCTTGTTCAACCAACCATTAATTCACTTGGCTACCTGTCATGTCCACTTGCAACACATTCGCATTACAGCCATAATTATGTCCACCCCGCCAGTCTGCTCCCTAACACATTTTTACTCTTCTATATAATTAGGCTGTAGTCTTTAAGTCCAGTAGTCCAGAAAAAATACACACAAAAGCTCTCCATATCAGAGATAGGACATATCTTTTATGCTCACTTAAGTTGAAAGAATTAGGAAGAAATGACGTTTATATGAAGTGCCTACAGAACTGAATGACATGTTAATTAGCAACACACACACAATGCTCGTTTCACTATTATTTAAGTTAGATTCTTCTCACGCTGCTCAAAACTGCATCTGCTCAACCATAGGATGCTTACAGCTAGTATAAAGAAAGACCTTACTTATCTGTACAAATATATCAGTAGAGGCAAAAATTCGTTTCTTTAACTGTGTGGGAAGAAATTTTGTTTAACATGACCATAACTTATAAATGATTCACTGAAATGTTTATATTGTTATAAATATTTGTAGCTACAAATTGTAAACTTGGTCTTTCTGTGTCTCCACACTTCACATCACACGTGACAACTCATCAATCACGTATTCAATGAAATAGATGATGATACATGAAATCTTTCGAAATTGCTATTTATATTAACCATAAATTTATCATTGTACCTATAACTACAGATATCACATGCTAATATATCTGAATCACAAACATATCATAAAGAATGACAACTGTTTGCAGCAAATTTGGAGGTTACAGTTCAAAACCTAGAGTTGTCTTAGCTTTATATAAAAAAGAAAAAAATTAAAAATAACAAAATCTATGTCGCTAGTGTCCTCTTGACTGGCAGGTTCTACTCAATTAATAAATAATATACAAAGTTGGTTTATCATCTTCATGAGCACGGGGCATGCAACATTTGACAAAAAGTTTGCACTTCTAAACTCTCATTTGAAAGTTTTGCGTTTTACATCGCAGATCATAGTTTTCCTCTCACTCTTACTAGAACACGGTGTTGTTGTTGTTTTTGTTGTTGTTGTGGTCTTCAGTCTTGAGACTGGTTTGATGCAGCTCTCCATGCCATACAGTAAAGCTGCATGCCCTCGGGAAAAATTACGGTTGTAGTTTCCCCTTGCTTTCAGCCGTTCGCAGTACCAGCACAGCAAGGCCTACTGAAAAGGATGCTGCCCCTCTTCAGGAACCACACGTTTGTCTGGCGTCTCAACAGACACACCTCCGTTGTGGTTGCACCTACAGCACAGCCATCTGTATCGCTGAGTCACGCAAGCCTCCCAACCAATGGCAAGGTCCACGGTTCATGGGGGGGAACATGGCGGGTGAATGTGTAATGCTTCATACAAACGATGCTACAATATCTATAAGCTGTTTTCTTTTTTCGTGTCAAATAGTATAGGCTAGTTTGATTTCACTATGAATGATTTCCAATGACCGAAACCAGACTTATGAGTAATCTACATCTACATTTATACTCCGCAAGCCACGCAACGGTGTGTGGTGGAGGGCACTTGACGTGCCACTGTCATTACCTCCCTTTCCTGTTCCAGTCGTGTACGGTTTGCGGGAAGAACGACTGCCAGAAAGCCTCCGTGCGCGCTCTAATCTCTCTAATTTTACGTTCGTGATCTCCTCGGCAGGTATAAGTAGGGGGAAGCAATATATTCGATACCTCATCCAGAAACGCACCCTCTCGAAACCTGGACAGCGAGCTACACCACGATGCAGAGTGCCTCTCTTGCAGAGTCTGCCACTCGAGTTTGCTAAACATCTCCGTAACGCTGTCACGGTTACCAAATAACCATGTGATGAAATGCGCCGCTCCTCTTTGGATCATCTCTATCTCCTCTGTCAACCCAATCTGGTACAGATTCCACACTGATGAGCAATACTCTAGTATAGGTCGAACGAGTGTTTTGTAAGCCACCTCCTTTGTTGATGGACTACATTTTCTAAGGACTCTCCCAATGAATCTCAACGTGGCACCCGCCTTACAAACAATTAGTTTTATATGATCATTCCACTTCAAATCGTTCTGCACGTATACTCCCAGATATTTTACAGAAGTAACTGCTACCGGTGTTTGTTCCGCTACCATATAATCATACAATAAAGGATCCTTCTTTCTATGTGTTCGCAATACATTACATGTGTCTATGTTAAGGGTCAGTTGCCACTCCCTGCACCAAGAGCCTATCCGCTGCAGATCTTCCTGCATTTCGCTGCAATTTTCAAATGCTGCAGCTTCTCTGTATACTACAGCATGTGTGGGTTCTGTCCTGTCAGACACCTTTCGCCAGGAGAATGGGGTGCCACAGGGCTCCGTTTTGAGCGTCGCTCTCTTCGCCATAGCGATCGATCCAATAATGGATTGCCTCCCAGCTGATGTATCAGGCTCCCTTTTTGTGGACGATTTTACCATCTACTGCAGTGCGCAACATACATGTTTCCTGGAGCGCTGTCTTCAGCCTTATCTTGACCGTCTTTACTCCAGGAGTGTCGCCAGCAGCTTCTGTTTTTCTGCCGAGAAGACAATCTGTATTAACTTCTGGCACTACAAATAGTTTCTCCCAACGTCCTTACAAGTCGGTCCTGTTGTGCTCCATTCGTGGAGACAACAAAATTTTTAGGTCTTACATTTGACAGGAAACTTAGCTGGTCTCCACATGTGTCATATTTGGCTGCCCGGTGTACCCGTTCCCTAAATGTCCTCCGTGCTCTCAGCGGTACGTCGTGGGGAGCGGATCGAACCATCCTACTGCACCTATATTGGTCGATCGTCCGCTCAAATCTGGATTATGGGAGCTTTGTGTAGTCCTCTGCACGTCCGTCCATATTTCGCCGCCTCAACTCTATACAACATCGGGGGTTACGTCTTGCGATCGGAGCGTTCTATACTAGTCCTGTCGAGAGTCTTCATGCTACCGGCACGTTATACTGCTTTGTCGGTAGGCCTGTTGGCTACTGTCAATGCCCGACCACCCGTCTTATCGTTCCTTTTTTGACGACTCTCTCGACCGTCAATACGGGTTGTATGTATCTGCCCTGCTACCCCCTGGAGTTCGCTTTCGTTGCCTCCTTCAGCAACTTGATTTTCCACTCCCTGCAACCTTCAGAGTGGACGAGAGCCAAACGCCACCTTGGCTCCAGGCTCAGGTTCGCGTTCACCTCGACCTCAACTCGCTCCCAAACGAGGTTACCCCAGCTTCGGAATACCGCTCGCAGTTTGTCGTACTTCATCCGAAGTTCATTAATACGATCTCTATTTATACAGATGGCTCTAAGACCAATGATGGTGTCGAGTGTTCTTTTATTGTCGGGACGCACAGTTTCAAATACTGGCTCCGTGGTCATTGTTCGGCCTTCACAGCTGAGCTATTTGCCCTCTACCAGGCCGTTCTTTACATCCGCCGCCACCGACATTCTGCTTATGTCATCTGCTCCGATTCCCTGAGTGCCATCCAGAGCCTCAGTGATCTGTATCCGGTTCACCCTTTCGTGCACCGGATCCGACGCTCTCTTTGGCAGCTGGCAGACGACGGTTCTCTGGTTACCTGTATGTGGGTTCCTGGCCGTGCCGGTATCCCTGGGAACGAAGCTGCAGATTCTGCGGACGAGGCTGCGGACCTCCAGCCTCGGACAGCTTCTCGTTGTGAGCCTTCATCCGATTGTAGCAGGGTCATTTCTCAGCACATTTTATCACTGTGGCGTGCCGATTAGGCTCCACTTACTGGAAACAAGCTTCGGGCCTCGAAACCTCTCCCCGCAGCTCGGACGACCCCTTCACGCCCTTCTCAGTGGGAGGAGGTCGTTTTGGTCCGGTTACGGATTGGACACTGCCGGTTCAGCCACTGCCATCTGCTGACGGCTGTGTCAGTGCTGTTCTGCCATGTGGGCAATTGCTGACGGTGCGCCACATTTTAGCATCCTGTCCGAATTTTAATACACTGCGCATTGATCTCGGCCTGCCATGTACTCTGGGTGAAATATTAGCGGATGACCCAGGAGCAGGTGCTCACGTTCTTCGTTTTATCCACTTGACAAACTTGTCTGAGGACATTTGATCATGCTGTTTTCTTTTCATCCCTTGCCTGTTAATGTGACTTTTATAGTGTTGTCCTTTTTAGTTGCTGTTTTAACCTTGTGCCTCGCAGTACATTCATAATTTAGTCTGGGTGCTAATGACCACTGTAGTTGTGCGCCCTAAAACCACAAAAAAAAAAAACCTCTTTCTCTGCACCTCCACACCCTCCATCTCCTTCATCAAGGCAATTTCCAGCACCGCCCCCTTTCGGATGTTGAACTTCGCCCTGACATCTACCCTTCCTTCCAACTGTAACCTGACCTCGTTCCCTCCCCATATCCACAGCTCGTGGTCTTACGGTCGTGTTCTTGCTTCCCAAGCGTGGGTCCCAGGTTCGATTCCCGGTGGGGTCAAGGATTTTCACCTGTCTCGAGATGACTGGGTGTTTGTGTTGTCCTGAACATTTCATCATCATTCATGAAAGTGGAGAGTTTGGAGTGAGCAAAAGTTGGCGATGTGTACAGGTGCTGATAACCGAGCAGTTAAGTGCCCCACAAACCAATCATCATCATCATCATCATCATCATCATCATCATCATCATCATCCCTCTCTCCCCCCTCCCCCCCCCCTTCTGTCGCAGCTGTATATACAAAAGTAATTTTGAATAGACTATAGGTAGACTTAGACTATGTGCATCCTACAATATATGTTGTTACACAGGAAACCTAAATCTCATGAAAATTAAACTTAAACAAAGATACATTACCTAAAAGATGTTAGTTATCTCATGTAAAATAAAAAATTTTTCAATTATTTTGCAGGTAGAAGCTGAGAGATTGATTAGAACGACAGTGTTTGTGTATAGCTACTGTACCTAATTCACAGGCCTCTGACCAACTTGCATTGCATGTAGTTTTAGTAATGTGTGCTCAGTTCTATTGATATTGCAGATTTATATATTTTACATTATAAAATATAGTTATAACGTACAGTTTTGAAATTTTTATATCGCTTAAATAATGAAGTTGGTAATTAAATTGGCTGATAGTACTGTTTCTGTTCACCAGAATCACTTCACTCCAGACCAATTTGAAACCAACAGAGCTTGTGGAGTGGTAAAACTTAAACCAAATGCTGTGACAACCATTTCTTGTCATCATAAGCCACCAGTGGGATGTAAAGCTCCTTCTGAGAGAAACCTGTTGGCCCACTAGAGAAACAAACTGAGGATACTGGTAACTGGAAAATAACATTCACTACTTCAATAGCTTTTTATATATGTCATGCTGTCACACGCTGCTGAATTGCAGTACTGTGAATATCTTGTGTAACTGCTAACGGTTCACATTTGTTGTTTTTATCAGTAGGACACACAGAATTTCCCTTCACAGCATTATGCTTGCAAACAGTGGGCTTACTTGTATCGTAGAAGTTGTCGTAGTAAATACTTTGTCAATTGAGTACAATAAGCATTTACTTTTTAATTGTTGTTGTAAATACATAGCTTAGAGTTTCTTCTTTAGAAATAAGAGAAGGAGTTTATCTACATCATTTATTATTTGCTGATGATCAAGTAGTCATAGCACAAGATGGGGAGGATGCTAACTATATGTGCAATCAACTAACAGTAGCATACAAAACTTGGGGTTTGAAGATTAATTACCAAAAAACAGAATACTTGACTAATGATTCAGATGAGCTATACATTGAAGGAAAGAAAATCAAAAAGATAAACACTTTCTGTTATTTGGGATCCATTTTAGAAATGGAGGGAAAATCAGGGTCAGAAATCAATAAAAGAATTAGTAGCGGATGGAGGGTCATTGGGATGCTTAACTCAGTCTTATGGAGCAGGAATGTAATGAGCAGAACTAAAAAATTAATATACAAATCCATATTGGAGAGTGTGGTTCTGTAAGGAACGGAGACCTGGACAATTAACATGAAGCACATTAAAAAATTACAAGCTCCAGAGATGGACTTTTGGAGAAGATCAGCAAGAATCTCCAGGAAAGAAAAGATAAGGAACACCGAAGTAATAAGGAGAATGGAAATAAAAGAAAGAATATGTGACGTAATGGACACGAAGAAATTACAGTGGTACGGGCATGTATGACGAATGAAGAAAACCAGAATACCAAAATTGATAATGGAGTGGGAACCGGAGGGGAGAAGAAGAAGACGACGACCTATGACCACCTGGCTCCAAAATGTACAGCACACAATGAGGAGAATGGGCGCAGAGGAAGAAGATACACAAGATCGAAACACCTGGAGGAATATTTTGAGAATATAGTTTAAGAACATTGATTGTTTGTATTGTAATTTCCAAGTAAATTATTATGTTGGAGATAAGCCTCTGTAATGAGGAAAAGCTCAAAATAATATAATACAGTTTCTTCTTTTGAAGTTATATTTAATACTCTCATTTAAACACTCAGTTGTGTACAGAAACAGACTCAAACATTTCATTTACAACAACCGTATATTTTTCAAACTGGCACGTCCAGGGTCTGTTAGTGGTGGGAACAAAATACTTTGTCACAAGTTAATTTAGCAAGCACGGCCACATCTCTTACATACACAGTCCACTTCTATTGGTATCTGATGAAATATGTCTTTTCTCCTACATTTTAGCATGTGGCTTTTCTGTACCATTTTTTAACTCTGTATACAGAGCTTTACATTTGTTGGCAATACGTGGCACAACAGGTGTTAAGATGTCTAATGTTGTGGTTGAGTTTGGTCATTATTTAATCTTTTATTGTAAAGAATATTTACTTGCACTTAACTGCACTCCGCGCTACAACCCACATCAGGAAGTACGACTGGCTTCACAGCTCTTGTAATTTAAGTATTCAGGCCACACAAGCTCTGTTATTATTGAACTGTTGTATAGTGAAGGTCTGTTAAATTACAGTGCTGTCAGATTTCTTTGGTGCCTTAGCAAAGAGCTAAGGATTTTTGTAAACACTGTGGTAGTGTTTATTGGGAATTAAATATTATTGGTCGCCTACAATTTCACTTTAGTATATGGCATTACTTTTCCATTCCATAGTATTAAGAGCCCACCTCCAGAATATTTTGGGCTCTTAATACTATGAAATGGAAAAGTAATGACATGGAGAAGAAATAAAAACTTTGAGGTTTGCTGATGACATTGTAATTCTGTCAGAGACAGCGAAGGACTTGGAACAGCAGTTGAATGGAATGGATAGTGTCTTGAAAGGAGGATATAAGATGAACATCAACAAAATCAAAACGAGGATAATGGAATGTAGTTGAATTAAGTAGGGTGACGCTGAGGGTATTAGATTAGCAAACGAGACACTTAAAGTAGTAAACGAGTTTTGCTGTTTGGGGAGCAAAATAACTCATGTTGTTCGAAGTAGAGAGGGTATAAAATGTAGACTGGGAATGGCAAGGAAAGCGTCTCTGAAGAAGAGAAATTTGTTAACATCGAGTATAGATTTAAGTGTCAGGAAGTCGTTTCTGAAAGTATTTGTATGGAGTGTAGCCATGTATGGAAGTGAAACATGGACGATAAATAGTTTAGACAAGAAGAGAATAGAAGCTTTCAAAATGTGGTGCTACAGAAAAATGCTGAAGATTAGATGGGTAGATCACATAACTAATGAGAAGGTATTGAATAGGATTGGGGAGAAGAGAAGTTTGTGGCACAACTTGACTAGAAGAAGGGATCAGTTGGTAGGACATGTTCTGAGGCATCTTTATTAGAAGATGCTAGGCTGTTAATGGAAGAGGCTATACCTATGCAATTTGATACAATTGAAATCTCACCCACTTCTCCCTCTGAAATTAGGAAAATAGTAAACTTGCTTAAAAGCAAAATCTCACATGGAATTGATAGCATTTCCAGCAAAATACTAAAAGCTTGTTCTCGACAGATAAGTAAGATTCTCAGCCACCTGTGTAATAGCAGTCTGGAACAGAGCATTTTCCCTGATAGACTGAAATATGCTATTGTTATACCTTTACATAAAAAAGGGGATAGATCTGATGTCAACAATTACCGTCCAATCTCCCTTCTAACAGCTTTATCCAAAATTTTTGAGAAAGTAATGTATTCAAGAGTAGCTTCACATATCTGTAAAAATGAAGTGCTAACAAAATGTCAGTTTGGTTTCCAGAAAGGTTTTTCAACAGAAAACGCCATATATGCTTTCACCAATCAAATTTTGAATGATCTGAATATCCAAACACCACCCATTGGGATTTTTTGTGATCTCTCAAAGGCTTTTGATTGTGTAAATCATGAAATTCTGCTAGACAAGCTGAAGTATTGTGGCATGAGTGGGACAGTGCACAAATGGTTTAATTCGTACCTAGCCAGAAGATTGCAGAAAGTTGAAATAAGCAGTTCTCATAATATGCAAAGAGCAGCACATTCCTCAAACTGGGGAACTATCAAGAATGCGGTTCCACAAGGGTCGGTCTTGGGTCCTTTGTTGTTCTTAATATACTGTATATTAATGACTTGCCATTCTACATTCATGAAGAAGCAAAGTTAGTTCTCTTTGCTGATGATACAAGTATAGTAACCACACCTGACAAACAAGAATTAACTGATGAAATTGTCAATAATGTCTTTCAGAAAATTACTGAGTGGTTTCTTGTAAATGGACTGAATTTTGATAAGACACAGTACATACAGTTCTGTACAGTAAATGGTATGACACCATTAATAAATATAGACCTTAATCAGAAGCATATAGCTAAGGTAGAATATTCAAAATTTTTAGGTGTGTCCATTGATGAGAGATTAAATTGGAAGAAACACATTGATGATCTGCTGAAACGTTTGAGTTCAGCTACTTATGCAATAAGGGTCATTGCAAATTTTGGTGATAAACATCTTAGTAAATTAGCTTCCTATGCCTATTTTCACTCATTGCTTGCATATGGCATCATATTTTGGGGTAATTCATCACTGAGGAATAAAGTATTTATTGCACAAAAGCGTGTAATCAGAATAATAGCTGGAGTCCACCCAAGATCATCCTGCAGACATTTATTTAAGGATCTAGGGATATTCACAGTAGCTTCTCAGTATATGTACTCTCTTATGAAATTTGTTATTAACAACCAAACCCAATTCAAAAGCAATAGCAGTGTGCATAACTACAATACTAGGAGAAAGGATGATCTTCACTATTCAAGATTAAATCTAACTTTGGCTCAGAAAGAGGTGAATTATACTGCCACTAAAGTCTTTGGTCACTTACCAAATAGTATCAAAAGTCTGACAGATAACCAACAAGTATTTAAGAAGAAATTAAAAGAATTTCTGAATGACAACTCCTTCTACTCCATAGAAGAATTTTTAGATATAAATTAAGAAAAAAAAGAAAAAAAAACAACCAAAAAAGTTGTTATATTAACTTAATTATCTTGTTAAATTAACTTAATTATGTCACGTATTAGAAAATTTGACTCGTTCCACATCATTACGAAATATCGTATTCGTGATCCATGGAACTAGTAATAATCTAATCTAATCTAATCTAAGGGATCACCAATTTAGTATTGGAGGGCAGCGTGGAGAGTAAAAATCGTAGAGGGAGACCAAGAATGAATACACTAAACAGATTCAGAAGGATCTAGGTTGCAGTATGTACCAGGAGATGAAGAAGCTTGCACAGGATAGGGTAGCATGGAGAGCTACATCAAACCAGTCTCAGGACTGAAGACCACAACAACAACAAAAAGAGCCCACCTGGAATTTTACAACTCATATTGTCACAGAGTTGCCTCTGTCCCTTGAAACTAAGATTTTGGCATCTTATGAATCTTTAATGGTTCATGGTGTGGGTTCCTGTAGTCATGTCCTAGTTCATGAACCATGGGCAACGTATGAGTGGCCAAGTAAGTGGTCCCGACAGTTGGGATACCAGTTACTTTGGAATAAGGCTGGGCATCTCGGACATATTCTGAGTCGTGGTCACCTTTGTGCTCATGCAGCAAAGACTACCAAATCCACCAGTTAGTCCCTCAGCCGTTAGGGGTAAAACCCAATGGGACTCGGGGCAAGTAAGGCTAGCAACCTGCTTCCCTGGTACTTTAAATATGATGCTGGCAACAATCAGAGCAAAATGCCTCAGACCTTTGGAGGTGATGGAGTCCCACCTCTAACTGACAAACCAGGGACTCCTAAGATACGACTTGGCAAACAAATGGTAATGAGATGGGGAGCTATTAATATCAATGGGGGCTACTCTGGGAAGAAGGTAGAGCTGGCAGAGGCTGCAAGTAAGATGGGGCTGGACGTTTTAGCTGTTAGTGACATTCGGGTAACGGGTGAGAAAGAAGAGGAAGTGGGAGAATACAAGGTCTACTTGTCAGGAGTCAAAGCAGGAATAGCACAATGGGGTGTAGGGCTTTACATCAGGAAAGAAATGGAACCCAGCGTAGTTGCAATATGGTATGTAAACGAATGACTGATGTGGATAGATTTGACAGTGTCTAGCAAGAAAATTAGGATTGTGTCAGTATATTCGCATTGTGAAGGGACTGATCAAGATAAGATGGATAGTTTTTATGAGGCACTCAGTGATGTAGTTATTAGAGTAAAGGACAAGGACAGTGTTCTGCTCATGGGTGATTTTAACGCCAGGATTGGAAATCGAACAGAAGGGTATGAAAAGGTTATGGGTAAATTTGGAGAGGATATGGAGGCCAACAGGAGCGGGAAACAACTCTTGGATTTCTGTGCCAGTATGGGCTTAGTAATCACAAACTCCTTTTTTAAACATAAGAACATTCACCGGTATATGTGGGAAAGCAGGGGAACCAGATCTGTCATTGACTATATAATAACAGATCAGGAATTCAGGAAGGCTGTGAGGGACACACGTGTATTCAGGGGATTCTTTGATGACACTGATCATTATTTAATCTGCAGTGAAATTGGGATTGTGAGGCCGAAAGTGCAGGAGGTCAGGTCCATATGTAGGAGGATAAGAGTGGAGAAACTTCAGGATAAGGAAATCAGGCACAAGTACATAACAGCGATCTCAGAAAGGTACCAGTTAGTTGAATGCAGTCAATTACAGTCATTGGAAAAGGAATGGACAAGGTACAGGGACACAGTACTAGAAGTGGCTAAAGAATGTCTTGGAACAGTAGTGTGTAAATTGCACCATCCAAGAAGAAATTTTGGGAAGACTTTGGAAACAGGTTGGAGACATTGGGTCAAGCTGCTGGAAAACCATTCTGGAATGTAATTAGCAGTCTTCGAAAGGGAGGTAAGAAGGAAATGACAAGTATTTTGGACAGGTCGGGAAAACTGCTGGTGAATCCTGTGGACGCCTTGGGCAGATGGAGGGAATATTTTGAAGAGTTGCTCAATGTAGGTGAAAATACGATCAGTAATGTTTCAGATTTCGAGGTAGAATGGAACAGGAATGATCATGGAAGTAGGATCACGTTTGAGGAAGTGGAGAAAATGGTCAATAGATTGCAGTGCAATAAAGCAGCTGGGGTGGATGAAATTAAGTCGGAACTCATCAAATACAGTGGAATGTCAGGTCTTAAATGGCTACACAGAATAATTGAAATGGCCTGGGAGTCGGGACAGGTTCGATCAGACTGGACAAAAGCAGTAATCACACCAATCTTTAAACATGGAAACAGAAGAGATTGTAACAACTACAGAGGTATCTCTTTAATCAGCGTTGTGGGTAAAATCTTCTCAGGTATTGTTGAAAGGAAAGTGCGTGTATTAGTTGAGGACCAATTGGATGAAAATCAGTGTGGGTTTAGGCCTCTTAGAGGTTGTCAGGACCAGATCTTTAGCTTACGGCAAATAATGGATAAGTGTTATGAGTGGAACAGGGAATTGTATCTATGCTTTATAGATCTAGAAAAGGCATATGACCGGGTTCCTAGGAGGAAGTTATTGTCTGTTCTACGAGATTATGGAATAGGAGGCAAACTTTTGCAACCAATTAAAGGTCTTTACATGGATAGTCAGGCAGCAGTTAGAGTTGACGGTAAACTGAGTTCATGGTTCAGAGTAGTTTCAGGGGTAAGACAAGGCTGCAACCTGTCTCCACTGTTGTTCATATTATTTATGGATCATATGTTGAAAACAATAGACTGGCTGGGTGAGATTAAGATATGTGGACACAAAATAAGCAGTCTTGCATATACGGATGACTTAGTTGTGATGGCAGATTAGATTGAAAGTTTGCGGAGTAATATTTCAGAGCTAGATCAGAAATGTAAGGACTATGGTATGAAGATTAGCATCTCCAAAACGAAAGTAATGTCAGTGGGAAAGAAATATAAACGGATTGAGTTCCAAATAGGAGGAACAAAGTTAGAACAGGTGGGCGGTTTCAAGTACTTAGGATGCATATTCTCACAGGATGGCAACATAGTGAAAGAACTAGAAGCGAGATGTAGCAAAGCTAATGCAGTGTGCGCTCAGCTACGATCTACTCTCTTCTGCAAGAAGGAAGTCAGTACCAAGACTAAGTTATCTGTGTACCGTTCAATCTTTCGACCAACTTTGTTGTATGGGAGCGAAAGCTGGGTGGATTCAGGTTACCTTATCAACAAGGTTGAGGTTACGGATATGAAAGTAGCTAGGATGATTGCAGGTACTAGTAGATGGGAACAATGGCAGGAGGGTGTCCACAATGAGGAAATCAAAGAAAAACTGGGAATGAACTCTATAGATGTAGCAGTCAGGGCGAACAGGCTTAGATGGTGGGGTCATGTTACACGCATGGGAGAAGGAAGGTTACCCAAGAGACTCATGGGTTCAGCAGTAGAGGGTATGGAGTCGGGGCAGACCAAGGAGAAGGTACCTGGATTCGCTTAAGAATGATTTCGAAGTAATAGGTTTAACATCAGAAGAGGCACCAATGTTAGCACTGAATAGGGGATCATGGAGGAATTTTATAAGGGGGCCTATGCTCCAGACTGAACGCTGAAAGGCACAATAAGTCTTAAATGATGATGATGATGAATCTTTAAATCACATACCACATCCTACTGAGAAACAATTTCTGGCTGCTTGAAAGCATATTATAGTATTAAATACTTTTTCATTTTTGAAGATTGTAATATTGCAAATTTGTGTTCCAGAGGTTGGAGAGCCTTCAAATGTGACCAGTGACATCAGTCCTCCAGAGAATCTGGACGCAACAGGAGATGAAGTCACCACTCTGAAGAACCTAGTACAACAGCTTTGGGCTGAAATTTTAGCTTTGAAGAGAAAACTCAACTTCTCTCAGAAAGGGGGGAGACAAGAGTGTGTTTAGAATAAGACAACTTTCTTGCCAGCCTGCATGGTTTATTTGATGCAGATCTGTTTGCAGTATTAACAAAGGGGACATGTAAAGGTAGCAAATGGTCAGTGGAATCACTCCAGAAAGGGCTGAAAATTAAGACTAGCTTGTGGGTGTACATGGTAGAAAATAAATTTCCGTTTCCTTCAAACAGAACCCTGAGATGTAATTTAGACCTGGTGTGCTGAGGGAGCTAATGAGTTTCCTGAAAGTTAAGTTTGACCTCATGCTGCCAGATGAAAAATGTGCTCCTCTCCTCATGGATGAGGGTCGTATCATTCCATCATTGGAATATGATTGGAGCATTAGTTGTTATACTGGGTGGTATTACCTGAAAATGGAAACATACAATAGTTTACCATTACACAGGCCATCATTTTCCAGTTCTCATGTCAAAAACATCACTATAAGCATTTAGTGAATCTGAGGCACTCGGTATCAATGTTCACTACGTCGTGTCAGATACGGCAGGGCAAAATCGAGCTGTATGGTAAGAATTTTGAATTGTTGTTGGCAGGTTTTCAAAATTAGTCAATTTTTGCCATTATCCTTGTGATAACAGGAAGCTAATTTTCCTCAGAGATACACCACACATTTTGAAAATATGAGGAACCACTTAGTCACTGGGCAATAAGTCTTCCTTTCACAAAACTTTGTTGAGGAATGATATCTACCTTGTAATGAGGTACATATAAATCGTGTAAAACAGTTGCTTGAGATAGACAATGGTTTAAGTCTTAAACTGGCACCACAACTGCATGAGAGGTGTTTGATGCCAAACCTTTATGATAAAATGAAAGTTGGCTTGGCTACTACCCTAATTAACAGCCAGACTGCAGCAGCCATTGAGTATGGTGTCAGGACAGAGAAACTGCAGAAAAATGCTTTAACCACAGCACAGTTTCTAAAGCACGTTCATAAGTGGTTTCGCCTCATGACATGTAGAGCTCCAGTTATGGCTCTGAGTCGTTCTGATGAACAAACATACAGTGAGGCTCTCTGTCATCTGGAGGACACTCTGTGTTTATTTGAAGAGTTGAAAATTGGCCTGGAGGGTGCCTGGAAACCAGTTCAGTCTTTGTAGTTTTGTCAACTGTAGGTATTTTGGAATTGCAGGACACATTCATGAATGAGAAGAATTTTAAATTTCTGCTGACAAGTAGATTTGCACAAGATGCTTTAGGAAATCTGTTTTCAATGGTCTTCTTCAAAAATCCAGTATCAGCACCATCAGAACTGAAAACAGCACTGATGATTATTACTCTTTCTTAATTCTTTATTTCTACCACTGATAATGAAAATTAAGACAGTAGATTCCTGGCAGAATTAGTGGGGTAATTTGTAAGTGAAGATGAGGATAAGTGTGCTGAGGAAGTTGACGAGCCACTTGCAACATGGTGTGTGATGATGAGCACCAGTCTCTCTACTATTTATGTTGTCACAATGTTAGGCAAGCTATGAAGCGCCTTGCACTTTGGAAATTTTGCGAGGAGAGCCTAATCGCATCTAAAGAAAATCCCTGTACGTCTGTGAACATGCTTTTACATCTCAAGTCCTTTAAAGATACCTCACTTATTCAACCACCAAGTGAGGTTTTCAGTGTATTGCAAATGGCAAAGGTTCATTTGAGAAGCAACAAGAAGAAATTACTCACAAATGAAGTTTTGGTCTCTGATATAGCCACTTCTGTGTTTGCATCAGTGGAGGAGAAAGTAGTTTTCCCAGCCAGCCACTTTATACAGAAGAAAATAATTCACTTTGTTGGCAACAAGAGTACATATGCTTCTAAATGAGGCAAATAAAAGATACCAGGGTGTAGTGACACAGGGCAGTAGACGCTTGGCCATGAGAAAATTATTGCAGAATCTGCGACTTCCAGAATCACTTTTTACTAAATAATTTGGAAAATTGACATTGAAACTTCTTAAGGTTATCGTTAACATATTGAGGTACAAAATCTGTGGTAACATTTTCTCTTCAAATAATCTCATTTTTGTTTGACTTACAGTGATTTTTACAAAATTTTTGTTCCATGTTTCTTTCTGAGTGTGGAATGTTATTATTATCTCATGTAATATTTGTTACATTTTGCAAGCAGACTCTGTCCCTGTCAAGGGTTCAGAATGATACATAGATAAATAAAATCTTCATCCCTCAACCTGTGTACATATTTGACATTTGTGCTTTACCATCACCTTTGTTTCTTCCTTGTGCTTCATTTGCTTTCGTTAATTTGTTTCTCTGAGTTTTAATAGGCTTTTATACATACGGTGTATCTACATTTTATGTAATATTGTAGAGAGGGAAAAAGTATAAATACTTCGAGGAAGAAATTAGCTTGTACTCCATACTCTTTCCTAGCCCAGAATGAAATAGCACGTACAAAATCTGGTGATGGTTCACAGGTAGGCCACACTTTTTGAAGAATACTTGTTTCAAAACATGGTGAAATTTGAAGGTTATTTCATGTAAATGTCATGCACATTTTGTATTGTAACTGCTATTTTTATTTCTCTTCATAATCTGACAATTTATGTTGAAATCACGAATGTGTGAGCGGAAATGCAGTCATCTGTGGTACATGCTGTAGTTAAAGTTACCGAATGCTTCTGATAGTAAAAATATAGACAAGTTAACCCATTGCTGTAATATTATATATTTATACTGAAAAAGTTACACTGCCATTCTGGCTAAGTTTAGGTTAGTCTTAGACAACACTTATTTTACCTAAATGGAATACTGTGAGTAACATATTAGCAATTTCAAAAGTAAGTTAGTGGTTAATAAGAAACATAAAGAAATTGTTCTAGGTCAGTAATGCAGGATTAGTTTGAAATTCAAAGAAATTTATATAGACCTGTTATTAACAGTTTTTAAGTTAGGTGGATATAAATGTAAAAATAAGATTTCTTCAGGATATTTTTAATAACACATTTCAAATGATAGTGCACATATTGTCTTACAAGTTGAACAACACTTTCAGTAATACTATATAGTAAATACATTCCCTCAAATATTTTCAGATAGTTAGTGTAGATGTTCACTGCTATAATGCACCAATCCCCTTTTTGTTTACGGATATTGGGCGAGATTTATCTTTTCTGTTAATAAACCTTCATACAGTGTAATGTCAATCATTTATTTGAAAGCCATATTCAAAAATTAATTTAAATTTGGTGAGCAAATCCATCAGCAAACCCAGAACCATGTTCTGTTATTGGTTGTAAGTTTCCTGTGATTGTGAGCATGTTTCTGCTAATTCAGCTAATTTCATGCTCCTACTATCAGGAGCACCTCCAGGCCTGTTATTTTAATCTCAATATCTCACCATTTTCTTGTTTTGGGGTTGATTTTAGTCACAATGGGAAAGGTTGCAGGAACTTGACTTAACCATTCAGTTAAATTTATTCATTGCTGGCCTTTTGTCTTTCTGCATTTCTGTTACTTAGTTTCCAATCCATTCGAATACCAAAAAAGTCAGAAGAGCTAACAGTTTGGTTCTATGGTAATTTAACTACAAAATAGAAATCTTAAAGAGATAAAGCTTCCACTGTTAGCATACTAAATGAGAAATAGTCATCATGACAGGTAAAAAATTTGACCTCATTGACTGTACAGTATGGTTTAAACTTATATTTAGGATGTTCATAATAATAAATTGTAGTTTGTTCCACACAATATAATGTACAAAAAGTAAAAAAAAATTATGCGCTGTGCAAATATCGAACCTATGACCTGCTATTCGGTAATCATTGTTACCAGGAGACTATTATTACAATTGCAACCTGGTAGCTAAAATGAATTGTATTAAGGCTAGTACAATTGTTACTGTTTCCTACATGCTCCTTCTGATCGTAGGCCTAGTTTTGTTTGAACACAGTTTTTTTCTTTTCTTTTCATAATCATTCTTCTAATGTCATAGAACAATTTGCAGGCAACATTTTACGGGATAGATCTGACAAAAATAAAAGGCATGCGTAATCGTATAGGAACGTTTATCAGTTCTATTTACTAAGGAACCTTGCATATATATTTGAATCCAACGCTTCACTTCGTATTAAAGAAGAAGATACAGTATTCGTATTTTCGTAGTACCAAGTAGCAGGAACAAGAAGTCGATATAGAGCTTAAAATTAACGATAGCATTTTCCTTGCACCTGTGGAATAATATTGGTTCCCTTGTCTCCTGCTGACTATGGGATAGGACTAAATTAACGCTACAGGCTTTTAAACTCGATACCGCAACAAGAACTGCGAAATTTGGTTTCGCTATTAATAAAGAATAGCAAGGAAAATAAGTTTCATGCTCGCCACAACAAATGCTTTTCGACTCATTTCGCTAAAGTTTATTGCTAAATATCCAACATGCCACAGATCAGTTTTAGCAGTGCATTAGACGGCAGAGTGTGCTTCTTAAATGTACACGGCTAATCATGCTGCAGAAGTCAATATATCCCCAGAAGTTCAGTTCCACTTGCAAGTTGGCCGTACATTCCCTATACGAAGCTGTACGCTTTGCAGCTCGCGCATGCCATCTGTTGGTGGCAGTGCGTACTACGCGAGTCCGGGTACTCTGCAATGCGGGCAGGTACTGCACTCTCGCGTTACTCCTCTACACTACGTGCAGCTGGCTGGGTTAGAATCTCCGCCATTACACCACCTGCTGTGTTCTGCTTGCCTGGATTTCCAAAACTGAGCACAACTGACAGGGAAAAATTTGCGATTTCAATACTGGAGCGAGGGAAGACTAATCCCAAACCAGTTGGTATGAAAGCATATATTCATGGCATTTAACCAACACTTTTCGTCTTAATCTGCGAGTTCCACAGGGTGAGACCAAACGCGGGAAGTATTTTTACGTGAAGCACCCTGCTTTGGCTGACAGCAATGTGTTTACATCTAATCCACATGCACGTGGAGGGCAGTCAAGGTAAGAACCTAAAACAGAAAGTTTGAAAGTATGCTTGAAACTCGATACAAAAAGCTAAACTATCACGCAAGGAGCAAATGGATAAAGTTGCAAGTTGTACAGAGAAGAAAAATAAACAGAAAAGTAAAAGTAACCTGGCATGCTTTACTCTAAACTCGATATAGGCTTTCCAAAACTAAGTTTCCGATTTGTTTGAAAGGCGAATATTGCAAATATTACCAGTTTTGACTTATATCGACGAGATATGCTGGTGGTCTTCAAATACCGTTCTTGTGGAGATGCTTGTTGGGAATTTCAGGAGGAGACAGGGATATACACAAATGCGCCAGACTCCAGAGCAGACTAGCAGACATAATTACGGCCGTAACGGAGATGGGATGCGACTATGCAAGCAGAAGATTAATCATACGTGGTCAGAATTATGTATTACAGATATTACTACAACCCATTGTTGGCATCTACTTCACCGGCATGGAACTGTTGCTCCGTGCAATTCCAAATATTACCTGAATAAAGAAACTCTTAACCAACATTTTGTGTTTTCTTTTTTTTTTCCTTATTGTTATTTTGAAACCTGTGTACAGGCAGGCCAGCAGCAGCAAACTATGCCGCTCTTGGGCCTCAGAGAAACACAAAAGATACAAATGAAGACATTTAGAGAAAAAAATACGGTGGACATATAAACGGAGACAAACACTTTTTAAAATACATGGAACCGTTCACGGGCGTAGAGTCCAAGACAAAATTTGTTGAGACACTTCGACACATATATAGACGAAAATTGTCTTGCGTGAATGTAGGTGCACAAATAACACTGAACCACTTAAGCACAAAACGACGGCACACACAGAACACGAGGCGTTGATCTCTGGCGCGCGAATGTTCACTAACTGTGTACGAGTCTGGGGACCTGCCAAGAGAGAAGGAGGGGGGTGGGAGAGAGAGAGAGGAGAGCAGATGCCATGGGCAGGGGAGATAGGGGGAAGGGAGGAAGGGGGAGGGGAAGCCCGGGGTAAGAGGGGTGAAGGGAGGGGACAGAGGAAAAGGAAAGAGAAGGGAGGGTGGGTGCCTAAAGGAAAGGACACAGGAAGTAGGGGGGGGGTGGATCAAAGTTGATAGGAGGGGTAGATGGAGGCGAGGAGGACATCATCAGGGAGGGGGAGCTGGCGGAAGCCACCTTGGGAGAGGGTAAGGAGGCTGGAGAGAAGGAGACCGGGTGGGACGTGGGAATACAGGCACGGCAGCTGGTGGGGGTGGGAGAGGATCGGGGAGATAAGTGGATGAGGAGGATCAAGTTTGCGGGAGGTGTACAGGATCTGCATCCTTTCAAGGAAAAGGAGGAGGTGGAGGAAGGGGATGAGATCGTACAGGATCCGCGTGGGGGAGGGGAGATGGATGCGATAGGCAAGGCAGAGAGCATGGCATTCAAGGATTTGGAGGAATTTATAAAAGGTAGGGGGGGCGCAGATCCAGGCGGGATGGGTGTAACAAAGGATAGGGCGGATGAGGGATTTGTAGGTGTGGAGGATGGTGGAGGGTCCAGACCCCACGTACGGCCAGAAAGGAACTTGAGGAGACTGAGTCGGGAGCGTGCCTTGGCTTGGATTGTCCGGAGATGGGGAGTCCAGGAGAGGCGAAGGTCGAGGATGACGCCAAGGTACTTACGGGTGGGAGTGAGGGCAATAGGAAGGCCATAGATGGTGAGATAAAAATCAAGGAGGCGGATGGAAGGGGTGGTTTTACCTACAATGATTGCCTGTGTTTTTGAGGGATTAACCTTGAGCAACCACTGGTTGCACCAAGTGGTGAACCGGTCAAGATGGGATTGGAGAAGGTGTTGGGAGCGCTGCAGGGTGGGGGCAAGGGCAAGGAAGGCGGTGTCATTGGCAAACTGGAGAAGGTGGATGGGGGGTGACGGCGGCGGCATGTCTGCCGTATACAAAAGGTACAGAAGGGTGGAGAGGACGGAGCCTTGGGGCACACCGGCGGAGGGGAAAAAGGTGTAGGAATCTGTGTTATGGATGGTGACGTAGGAAGGATGGTAGGAGAGAAAGTAGCCGATCAGACGCACATAGTTAATGGGAAGGGCGAAGGTTTGGAGCTTGAAGAGGAGACCGGAATGCCATACGCGGTCATAAGCTCGTTCGAGGTCCAGGGAGAGGAAGATTGCGGAGTGACGAGAATTAAGCTGGTCGGAAAGGAGATTTGTGAGGTGAAGGAGAAGGTCGTCGGAAGCGAAGGACGGCCCAAAGCCACACTGGGTAACGGGAAGGAGGCGGTGCTGGCGGAGATGCTGGTGGATGCGATGGGTGAGGATAGATTCCAGGACCTTGCTGAAGACCGAGGTAAGGCTGATGGGAAGGTAGGAGGAGACGGCGGATGGCGGTTTGTCAGGTTTAAGGAACATCAGGATACCGGAGGTTTTCCGCAGGTTGGGGTAGTAACCGGTGGACAGGACTACATTATAGAGCCAGGCCAGGGTGGAGAGAAAGAGACAGGAGCTTCACGAAGGTGACGGTAGGTGACACGATCATGACCAGGAGCGGTGTTGCGTTTTGTGCAGAGTGTAGCAATGAGATCATGTGTAGTGATAGGGGCATTGAGTTCCGTGTGTGCAATGTTGTGCAAGTACTGGAAACCAGGTGTGAGGGGAGGGACAGAGGTGTCAGTTCGATCTCGGACATCGGGGAATGGGGAGTAATCGAACTGGGGATCATCAGGGATGGAAAATACATTGGAGAGGTAGGAGGCAAAGTGATTGGCCTTACTAAGGGTGTGTCACTGGAGTTGCCGGTGGCGTCATAGTGTGTCCGGGTCACACGTGCGGAGGAAGGTACGGTAGAGACCGCAGGATTCACAAAGGTGGAGGACGGCCTGTGGGGGTAAGGTAGGACAGTGGGGGTGGATGGCGACAGTAGGGATGTGGGCCTCCACTGCCTCAGACAAGGTCTGCTGGAGGAAGGAGGCGGCATGGGTTACATCGTCAGGGTGGTGGTAGGTGAAGGGGTGGCTATCGACCTGGGTGGAGAGGGTATCCCGGTAGGCATTCCAGTTGGCACAGGAATAGTCACAGATGTACTTAGGGGGAGGGTCAATACGAGGGTCGGGGCGGTGGCAACAACCATCTGAAACAGTGAGGAGGACAGGGAGATGGTCGGTATCAATAGGCTCCAGGACATCCACCGTTATGCGGCCAAGGAGGTTGGGGGAGGAGAGGATAACATCGGGAGTGTAGTTGGATTCGGGATGGGTGTGCTGGGGCATGGGGATGAGGTCACTTGAAGTGAGGAGAGGAACCGATGCCACCGCCGTAACTGGGCGGCGGAACGACTATGGATGTTGAGGTCGGCGGTGATCACGTAGGAGGAGAAGGTATGCTGGAGAGGAAGTCGAAGGGAATAGGGGCATGAGGGCGTACATAGATGGTGGCGCAGGTAACGGTAAGGCGGGGAAAAATAAACTGAGAATCAGGTGTTCGATGGGGTCGGGAAAGAGAGTTTGGAGCCGAACTAGGATCTGGCGGTGGTGACCAATGGCAACTACGCCATGCGCAATCGGGAGGGGAGTATTGGAGCAGTGGAGGAGGTAGGATGAAGTGTGGACGGTGTGGTGGGGTTGGAGGAAAGTTTCATTGAGGAGGAAGGCATCCACGCGGTGGGTGGCAAGGGTGTGCAGGAAGAGGTTCTTGTTGGCGGGAAGGGAGTTGATGTTGTTGAAAAGGATACGGTGCTGTCGCGCCATGACAGGGATTTAGACGATGGTGTCAAGACGGGAGAAGGTGAAATGGGCCTGGTTGCTGGAGTAGGTGGTGTACATTTTTAGGTGGAAAACAGAACGGGCGGTGAGGGAGATCTATTGGAGGGTGTTGGGGCACTGAAAAGGATGAACATTCTGATGGACGATGGTGAGGAATCTGATGATGTCCTCAGTGGTAGCTGCGAAAAACACACGGTTCAGCATAAATACAGGTGCTGGCTACCGAAGCCTTCAGATTGCGTACTTCTATTTGACCGCGAACAGCACCCTAGCAACGACCTCAATACGTTGCAAGCTATAGTGTAATTATACAAGTTGGACTATTGATAGAGACCGGGCCAAATATCTCACGAAATAAGTGTCAATCGAAAAAACTACAAAGAACGAAACTCATCTGGCTTGAAAGGGAAAACCAGATGGCGCTGTGGTTGGCCCGCTAGATGGCGCTGCCATAGGTCAAATGGATATCAACTGAGTTTTATTAAAAAGGAACCCCCATTTTTATTACATATTCGTGTAGTATGTAAAGAAATTTGAATGTTTTAGTTGGACCACTTTTTTTGCTTTGTGATAGATGGCGCTGTAATAGTCACAAACGTATGGCTGACAATTTTAGACAAACAGTTCGTAACAGGTAGGTTCTTTAAATTAAAATACGGAATGTAGGTACTTTTGAACATTTTATTTCGGTTGTTCCAATGTCGTACATGTACCTTTCTGAACTTATTATTTCCGACAACGCATGCTGTTACAGCGTGATTACCTGTAAATACCACATTAATGCAATAAATGCTCAAAATGATGTCCATCAACCTCAATGCATTTGGCAATACATCTAACGACATTCCTCTCAACTGCGAGTAGTTCGCCTTCCGTAATGTTCGCACATGCATTGACAATGCACTGACGCATCTTGGCAGGCATTGTCGGTGGATCACGATAGCAAATATCCTTCAACCTTCCCCACAGAAAGAAATCTGGGGACGTCAGATCCGGTGAACGTGCGGGACATGGAATGGTGCTTCGACGACCAATCCACCTGTCACAAAAAAATGGTATTCAGTACCGCTTCAACCACATGCGAGCTATGTGCCGGACATCCATCATGTTGGAAGTACATCGCCATTCTGTCATGCAGGGAAACATCTTGTAGTAACATCGGCACAACATTATGTAGGAAATTAGCATACATTGCACCATTTAGATTGCCATAGATAAAATGGCGGCCAATTATCCTTCCTCCCATAATGCCGCACCGTACATTAACCTGGCAATGTCGCTGATGTTCCACCTGTCGCAGCCATCTTGGATTTTCCGTTCCGCAATAGTGCATACTATGCCAGTTTACGATAGCTAGAGGGGCAATTTTTGTCTCCTTTCTTGTAAATGGGCACTACCCTGGATAATTTTAATACATCTGGGAATACTCCTTCAATTAGACATCTGTTTATACATTTAGTAAGAGGATATACTATGTGCCCAATTATCTTTCTTGACATGTTACAAGAAAGACCTACTTGTCTTGCTGTCATAGTAGGAGGAGAGGTGATACTCCTACGTGGCGCGTCCCAGGTGCCGGACAGGGAAGTCCTCACCGGTTTACTGGCGGACTTGAGTGAAATAAAATAGCTCTCGCGGACCAAACACACCCTCTGCGGTTAACAACCGGAGTTGTAAATCGGAGCTTGCTCCAACTAAGGTTGACAACCTTCGACAGTCAAAAATGGAAACGTCTTTTAGGAAAAAATTTCCACCGTCCTGCTCAAAAAGGCGGGAAAAGGCTACATCGGATTCGGTGGGTAGTCAACTAGAAGATAGCAACGAATTGGAGCGTTTGCAACCATCCAAATGCACACTAAAACACAAAAAAAAGAAGATTAAACATGAGCAAATAAATTATATAGCAACACACAACATAAACTCACTACTTCAGACCGGAAAACTCAAGGAGCTCACAGATGAACTAAATAAACAAAAAATTTTAATAACACGGATCCAAGAAATGAGAAACTCCACAGAGGACCCGTTCGAATCACAAGGATACAGAATTTATAATGGGAAACCAGGACCGAGGGCAATGAAACAATGTCCCCAGTTTGGAACAGGGTTTTTAGTAAACATAAAAATAATAGATTCAGTAACGGATTTCCAAGCAGTATCACCAAGAATTGCGACTCTAAGCTTTAAAACAATGAATAAAACCTATACAATAATAAATGCTCATGCCCCAACAAATGAAAAAAATTGTCTAACAAAAACAAAGGAAGAGGTAGATAAATTTTGGGACCTTCTAGAACAAACTGTGAACAGAGTAAATAAAAAGAATGTAAAAATCTTATTGGGATATTTCAAGGCTCAGTTGGGAAAAGAAAGGAAATATAAAGATATAATTGGAAAATGGAGTCCACATAAATTTACAAACAAAAACGGTCAAAGACTTGTAGAACTCTGCAGAGAACACAACCTTATATCTAAATCAACATACTTTAAGAGGAAGCCAAGTAAACTTAAAACATGGAAACATCCAGACTGGAGGAAGGGCGAGTGGCAGCTAGACCATGTCTGTATGGACAAAAATTTTCATAAGGAGATCCACAATGTTAAAGTACTGAGAGGAGTAGACACAGGCTCAGACCATCATATGGTTAAAATTAAAATCAAATTCACACCGTTAAGGAAGAGAACCAGAAAAACTAATAAAATAAAAGGAGGTTTCACCCACATCAGCTAATTAAAAATAATAAGTACCAACAAATAACACAAACCATCAAATTAACAGATGATCTAGAACAACTAGTGCCTAATCTTAAAAAAGAAGCAGAGAATCTAGCTCCCTTGAACCCACGAAGGAAACATGCATGGTGGACATCAGAATGTGACAAACTCCATGAAGATAGACACCAAGCATGGTTAAAGTTTCAAACACATAAAACTGAAGAAAATGCCATCAACCTACAAAATGAAAGAAAAAAATTCACTCAAAATATTAGAAGAATCAAGAGAGGATTTCATAAAGATATTATGCAATCAACCTAAAAAATGAAAGAAAAAAATTTACTCAAAATATTAGAAGAATCAAGAGAGGATTTCATAAAGATATTATAAAGTCTATAGAAGGTAATTATCATAAAACCAACTCCAGGAACTACTACAAAATCTTTGGGAAACAACTACAACAATATGAGGCCCCTACACTAATACTGAAAGATGAAGATGGAAGAATGACACACAGTAACAAGGAAAATGCAGAAATCATGGCAAAAGCATTTTACAAACTTCTGAATTGCGAGGAACCCAAAGAACCCTTACAAATCAACATAAATGTCCCAATAAAAACCAAACCTAACAAACTAGACCCTCCAACTTTCCAAGAAGTAGAAGAAATTCTTAAAGAACAAAAAAATTATAAGGCATGTGGAGAAGATCAGGTTTTTGTTGAAATGTGGAAATATGCAAGTGACACAGTCAAGACCTCCTTACACATGGCTCTAACAAAAATTTGGGTAACAGAACAATTTCCCGAACATTGGACCACAGCTATCATCCACCCACTACACAAAAAGGGAGATAAGAGCAACCCAGATAACTACAGAGGAATCTCTCTCCTAGATTGCACATATAAAATTCTATCCAAGATCCTATATGAAAGAATCAAGGAACAATTAGAACAGGAGTTAGGGGAATATCAGGGAGGTTTCAGACCATGGAGAAGCTGTGCAGAGCAGATAATTAGTTTAAAATTGATTATGGCATACTACAAGAAACGGAACAAACCTTTGGCAATTACATTTGTAGATTTTAAGAAGGCATATGACTGTCTCCACAGACCTTCAGTATTAAAAATTTAAAGAAATCTAGGACTCCATCCAAAACTAATTAAAATAATACAACTCACTCTAACCAACACCAAATCAAAAGTGAAGTTTAGAGGAGAAATTTCGGAACCATTCCTCATAAAAACAGGCTTAAGACAAGGTGACTGCCTATCACCATTACTTTTCAACTGTGCACTGGAATACATAATGACAGAATGGTACAAGGGCAATCCAAAGAGGATAAGAATTGGAAGTGCAAAAGATGATATTAGCTTAAACTGCTTGGGATTCGCTGATGATCTTGCTCTCCTAGCCAACACCATTCAAGAAGCCAGGCAACAGGTGAAATCACTACAAGAAATAGCAGAGAAAGTAGGCCTTAGAATATCATTTGAAAAAACCGAGATAATGCTAACTGATCCACCAATTGCAAACAAAATTACAATAGGAGAACAGGAAATCAAAATTGTTGATAAATTTAAGTATTTAGGCGAAATAATAACATACAATCTAAATGAGAAGCCATCATGGCAAAACAGAATAAAAAACTGAACTATGCAAATTGCATTACCAAAACTACATACAACAAAAAAGCCTATCTATAGATGCAAAATTAAAACACTATAAAACAGTTACACAACCAGAAATAACGTATGCAGCTGAAACTATCTTCAAAACAACTAATACAGCAGAAATTGACAGAATACTAAAAATAGAAAGAAGAATAATTAGGACATGTATAAATAAACAGTATAAAATAAATGGACATTGGAGAATAGCATCAATGAAACAGTATATAAAAAAAATAGAACCAGTCATGAGCACAATCAGAAAGAAACGCATCTCATTCTTTGGACATCTGATGAGAACTCCAGAAAACAGAATTAGTAAAAAAATAATACAAAAATTGTGGAATAGCAAGAGCGACATTAAATGGATCACAGAAATTAAGGAAGATATAAAAGAACTTCAAATTACAGTAGATGACCTAAAAAACAAGACAGAGAAAACCAGAATACTGCAAACCAGACTACAAATGAAAATCAATAAAAGGACTACAGGAAGAGTTGTCTCAGATGAAGAAAGAAAGAAAGGAATCTGTCTTTCAGGGTGTAGTCTACATTATGATATTTAATGAGATCAGCTACAATTTCTTGCAGCCTCCCAACGCTTTCCCTAATTTTGAAAACAGATTTTATACAGTAGTTATTAAATTCATGTGCTGAAATTTCTACCACAGCTTTCTGCTTGCTTTCGGCCACTTAATTTCTTATGGTCTATGCTTTTTTGCATTTATTTTTTGATGGCTAAATGCTGACTAGATTTCTTGTTTTTTGTCCTCATTTAAAGCATACTTATATTCCTTTTGTGCTCTTGATTACCTTTGTTTAGCCATATCAGTTTTCTGAAGTCTGTAAGAATCTCTATACAACAACAACCTCCTTTTCATATTGGCTACTTGAGCGGTATACCATGGATTCTTATCCCTATGTCTATTACTGTTATTTTTAGTGTTAACTTTACATTTATATTGAGGGCAGTTGGTCTCGAATATATTTAAGAAAGAATGAAAAAATCTATCGAACAATGTATTGGCAGAGCCCTGGGCATTATTGTTAAACATATGTGACCAGTCACAATTACTGAGTGAGACCATGAAATTAGACAATTTTTTTGCGTTATCGGTCTTGTGATGACTATTTTAGGCTCTTTAAACTCCTTATAGTCCATATTATGCCTATCTGTACCTATTTTTACCCAAACTGAGTCATGGTCCGAGAAATCGAAGACAGCTACATCTGAAGATAGTAACTCTCTATTGACATTTGTAAGTATGTTGTCGAGACAAGCAGACTGTCTTGTGGGTTTGCAGTTCGTAAAAATGAAGTTGAATTGTCCTAATAGGTTTTTAAATTCATTTACGGTGTGCACGTCTTTGTTTACATCAAATGCAGCATTGATGTCACCATCAATCACTATACTATATTTCTTCCAGTGAGGACTACGAAAGAAATTTAGTAAAATCTCAAGTTTTGCTAAAAATATTAGTAAACTTCCGCCTGGTGATCTATAAAGAGATACAACAGCAATTTTTAAATGATCCAGATAAACACCTGTGGCTTCAAAATGTATCTCACTGCACAGAAATCGTAGATCTAGTTGATTAGTACGATTTATTAATTCTTTCTTAATGTAAATTGATACACCTCCATGAATATGCTTCTCTGTGCTAAAGCTATTTGCTAAGAGGAAATCATCTAGTACATGAAAAGATATTTCATTTCCTTTACACCAGTGCTCACTTTGGCATAACGCATCAAATAAGTTCTCATTTGCAAATTCGTTTAAAATTACTTGTTTTCCTCTTATACTTTCAATATTGAGCTAACCTATCTTGAGAGACAAAGCTGGTGAGTAATTTTTTTTATGGGGGCAATCGTCATTACTGATATATTTCTTTCTATTGTTACCGACATTTATTATATTACTCGCATCTTTAATGTGGTCATCCAGTGTGAATCTGGGCAAACCTGTTACTCTCGGCCCTTCTTTGCTACCTCTAAAAAAGAATTTTCCCTAAATCTAAGTGGTATTGACTCAGAGCTATCGATTTTTGCTATGCCTAACTCATTGGCTACTTATATGCTTCTTTCCGAGTTGATTCAGATGAAGACCGTGAGCAGTGTAGAATCTCGTACCTAAGTTAGTTATGTTTACAAAACAGAAACAGCAAGAAATTAAGAATTCCGCAGCATAACACAACTCAATAGGAGAGAAGCAGTGGTTATATTGCACACATCACTAATGCCAAATCGAAGGATAAGTTTAAACAGTCAATGAAACAACTGCTATCACAATCCCCTTTGTATTCAATCACAGAAATTATTTCAAACGAAAATAACTGGAGCAAACAGGCACAGTACACTAAAAAAAAAATGTACACAAGTATAGAGAAAAAGAGAAAGTAATATTTCTTAACTTCTTAACAGCATTTATTTATCTATAGACTTCGTTTTTCTACAGTATTATTGCTGTTAAATTTTTTTATAATTATAAACAAAACAGAATCTAGACTGTGTATATGCTGTGTGGCTGGATTATACCGTATATACAAAATAATGGACCAAAAGTACAGAATTATTGCAATTAAATGTTCTGTAATTTAGGTACATAAATTACGTATGCCTCATAAAATCTGTTCAGATTACAGTATCTAAAATTTTGTAACTGTGATGTTAATTTCCAGAAATGTTGTGACTAAAATTTATTAGTTATCTTAACAAAACTATAGTTAGAATCAGTAAGAGTAATGTAGTTTACTGGAAAGCTGACAAAGCAAATATGAACTTGGACTTACTCCATAGATGTACATCATAAGCTGCTAAATAAATTTAAAAAATTCTAGACTGCTTCAGGATGTACTATCAAGTACTGTATGTGTGTTGTTTATAATGCAAAAGGTGAACCTTGAATCCTTACAGACTTTATCCCGCCTACACTTCTCTTACTATCTGCCCATTTGTGAAACTTTAGCGATCTAACCTGTTGCATAAATGTAGGTTTAAAACATGTATGTGGGTGGGTCCCTAAAGGAAAGGACACAGGAAGTGGGGGGAGGATCAAAGTTGTTAGGAGGGGTAGATGGAGGGGAGGAGGACATCATCAGGGAGGGGGAGCTGGCGGAAGCCGTCTTGGGAGAGGGTGAGGAGGATGGAGAGATGGAGACCGGGTGGGACGTGGGAATACAGGCGCGGCAGCGGGCGGGGGTGAGAGAGGATGGGTAGGACAAGTGGATGAGGAGCATCGAGTTTGCGGGAGGTGTACAGGATCCATATCCTTTCAAGGAAGAGGAGGAGGTGGGGGAAGGGGATGAGATCATACAGGATCCGCGTGGGGGAGGGGAGACGGATGCGATAGGCGAGGCGGAGAGCATGGCATTCAAGGATTTGGAGGGATTTACAAAAGGAAGGGGGGGGGGGCAGAGATACAGGCCGGATGGGCATAACAAAGGATAGGACGGATGAGGGATTTATAAGTGTGGAGGATGGTGGAGGGGTCCAGACCCCACGTACAGCCGGAAATGAGCTTGAGGAGACGGAGTCGGGAGCGTGCCTTGGCTTGGATTGTCCGGAGATGGGGTGTCCAGGAGAGACGACGGTCGAGGGTGACGCCAAGGTACTTAAGGGTGGGAGTGAGGGCAGTAGGACGGCCATAAATGGTGAGATAGAAATCAGGGAGGCGGAAGTAAGGGGTGGTTTTGCCTACAATGATCGCCTGGGTTTTGGAGGTATTGACCTTGAGCAACCACTGGTTCCAACAAGCGGTGAACCGGTCAAAATGGGATTGGAGAAGGTGTTGGGAGTGCTGCAAGGTGGGGGCAAGGGCAAGGAAGGCAGCGTCATCGGCAAAGTGGAGAAGGTGGACGGGGGCTGACGGCGGCGGCATGTCCGCCGCACACAAAAGGTACAGAAGCAGGGAGAAGACAGAGCCTTGGGGCACACCGGCGGAGGGGAAAAAGGTGTAGGAATCTGTGTTATGGATGGTGACGTAGGAAGGATGGTAGGAGAGAAAGTAGCCGATCAGACGCACATAGTTAATGGGAAGGGCGAAGGTTTGGAGCTTGAAGAGGAGACCGGAATGCCATACGCGGTCATAAGCTCGTTCGAGGTCCAGGGAGAGGAAGATTGCGGAGCGACGGGAATTAAGCTGGTCGGAAAGGAGATGAGTGAGGTGAAGGAGAAGATCGTCAGAAGAGAAGGACAGTCGAAAGCCACACTGGGTAAAGGGAAGGAGGCGGTGCTGGCGGAGATGCTGGTGGATGTGGCGGGTGAGGATAGATTCCAGGACCTTGCTGAAGACCGAGGTAAGGCTGATGGGACGGTAGGAGGATACGGCGGACGGCAGTTTGCCGGCTTTAAGGAACATGAGGATACGGGAGGTTTTCCACAGGCCAGGGTAGTAACCAGTGGACAAGACTACATTGTAGAGCCTGGCCAGGACGGAGAGGAAAGAGACAGGAGCTTCACGAAGGTGACGATAGGCAACACGATCGTTACCAGGAGCGGTGTTGCGTTTTGTGCAGAGTGTAGCAATGAGATTATGTGTAGTGATAGGGGCATTGAGTTCCGTGTGTGCAATGTTGTCCAAGTACTGGAAACCAGGTGTGAGGGGAGGGACAGAGGTGTCAATTCGATCTCGGACATCGGGGAATAGGGAGTAATCGAACTGGGGATCATCAGGGATGGAAAATACATTGGAGAGGTAGGAGGCAAAGTGATTGGCCTTACTAAGGGTGTGTCACTGGAGTTGCCGGTGGCGTCATAGTGTGTCCGGGTCACACGTGCGGAGGAAGGTACGGTAGAGACCGCAGGATTCACAAAGGTGGAGGACGGCCTGTGGGGGTAAGGTAGGACAGTGGGGGTGGATGGCGACAGTAGGGACGTGGGCCTCAACTGCCTCAGTCAAGGTCTGCTGGAGGAAGGAGGCGGCATGGGTTACATCGTCAGGGTGGTGGTAGGTGAAGGGGTGGCTATCGACCTGGGTGGAGAGGGTATCCCGGTAGGCATTCCAGTTGGCACAGGAATAGTCACGGATGTACTTAGGGGGAGGGTCATTACGAGGGTCAGGACGGGGGCGACTACCGTCTGAAACGGTAAGGAGGACAGGGAGACGGTCGCTACCAATAGGCTACTGGACATCCACCGTTATGCGGCCAAGGAGGTTGGGGGAGGAGAGGATAACATCGGGAGTGTAGTTGGATTCGGGACGGGTGTGCTGGGGCATGGGGATGAGGTCGCTTTGAAGGGAGGAGAGGAACCGATGCCACCGCCGTAACTGGGCTGCGGAATGACTATGGATGTTGAGGTCAGCGGCGATCACGTAGGAGGAGAAGGTACGGTCAATGTGGGAGAGGAAGTCGAACGGAATAGGGGCGTTAGGGCGGACATAGATGGTGGCGCAAGTTACGATAAGGTCGGGGAAGAAGAGACTAAGGATCAGGTGTTCAGTGGGGTTGGGAAGGAGAGGTTGGAGCCGAATGGGGATCTGGCGGTGGTGACCAATGGCAACTCCATCACGCGAAATCGGGAGGGGATTATCGGAGCAGTGGAGGAGGTAGGGCGAAGTGTGGACAGTGTGGTGGGGCTGGAGGAAGGTTTCATTGAGGAGGAAGGCATCCACGCGGTGGGCGGCAAGGGTGCGCAGGATGAGGTTCTTGTTGGTGGGAAGGGAGCGGATGTTGAAAGGGATACGGTGCTGTCGCGCCATGACAGGGATTTAAACAGGGGTGTCAAGACGGGAGAAGGTGAAATGGGCCTGGTTGTTGGAGTAGGTGGCGTACATTTTGAGTTGGAAAACGGAACAGGTGGCGAGGGAGATCTGTTGGAGGGTGTGTGCGCGCTGAAAAGGATAAACATTCTGAAGGACGATGGTGGGGAATCTGATGATGTCCTCAGTGGTAGGGTTGGGCGAAGGGAATTGCCGGGAGGGGTGGGGGCGTCCAGATGGTGGGCAGGAATGGTGAGTTAAGGAGTGGTAGGAGGGGGTCGGGCCTTACATTTCTGGGAGTAGGTAGGATGAGGGAGGTTACTGGTATTACAGGAGGGGGGGGGGACTGGAGATTGGGGCACTGCCGTAAAAAGTGGGCTTGCCTACAGTGCGGGCAGGTGGTTAAAAAGAAGGGCACCCTCCTTCAGGAGACGATCTATGGAGGGGGCGTGCTCGGAAAAGACCCGCATAAGGCAGATGGGGCCGGCAGCATTGTGTATGCCACGAACTGCACGCACCTCCAGATGGGGATGTGCCTGAAGCTCCGCCAACACCTCCTCCTCCGTGATCATCGGACTAAGTCGAGTGATCACGGCGGTGAGGGTCGGCGGGTGACGCCTGTTTTGGGGTTGGCGGGAGAGAGGCGGGGAAGGAGCAGGGGTGAGGGAGGCATTTGGGCCAAAGAGGGTGACAGGGATGCGGGAAAGGAGGTGTGTGTGGATGGTAGGGCTGGGGGAGGAGATGAGCACCGAATCACGGCGAGGAGTGAGGAGGGAGATGGGGGCACCAGGAAAATTCTGGCGAAGCAAGAGGGTGAGGTTCCGGGCTTCAAGAAGGGAGGGATCAGGACGGGAGAGGAGGTAGCGGTAGGAGGAGGTGGTAGAGGAGGCGGAGGAAGGGGCAGAGACAGGCGGGGAGACATCCATGGCATCATGGGTGGGGGAAGGGGGCAGGGCGCAGCCTTTTTGGGAGTAGAGGAGGCTGGGGTGCCACTGGGGCGCTTGATGGCGACGGAGGAGGTGTGGGGGATGGGAGCAACTGGAAGGTGGCGGGGAGTGGCAGGTCTCAGTGCCGGAGACGGCGCCGGAGATGGTGAGGGAGATGGCGAAGGTGACGGTGAAGACGATGACGGTGAAGGCGAAGGGGAGAGTGGAGCGTGGTCCGTAGCCCTCCGGGCGACCACCCTAGCGGGGGCTGCAGAAACGGAAGGAGCAAAGGGAGGGAGTGGAGGGAAGGGATCAGAGGAGGCACGGGAGGGAGGAACCGGGGATGGGGCGACAAATAGTGAGGGAGATGAGAGAGTGAGGAGTGGGGGGATGGACTGAGGGTGTAGTGATGCGGCACACCACGTGATAGTGGTGGCGGCGTCGGAGGGGGATGTGTATATGATGGCAGTGGTGGTGGCAGTAGTGGCGGTGGTGGGGGTCGACATTACGAGAAGGGAAAAAGTACAGGACAGGACAGAGAAGGCAACGAGAAACACAGAATAGAAGGGACGGAGAAACTATGTAGGAGACTGGGGCCGAAGCTCCACTCTGCTGCTGCTGGCGGGGGAGGCGACCTGGCTGGTAGGCCGGTGGAGACGCTAGTGCTGCTGCTGCTGCTGGACGCTGGCTGCTGGCAGGAACCGCGGCAGGCCACCGGACGCTGGCCGCAGGCTGCTGGCAGGAACCGCTGCTGGCTGCTAGGACGCTGGCTGCAGGCTGCTGGCAGGAACCGCTGCTGCCTACTCGCTGGGACCGCTGCTGGACGCTGGCTGCTGGCAGGAACCGCTGCTGGCTGCTGGCTGGGACCGCTGCTGGACGCTGGCTGCTGGCAGGAACCGCTGCTGCCTACTGGCTGGGACCGCTGCTGGACGCTGGCTGCTGGCAGGAGCCGCTGCTGGCTGCTGGCTGGGACCGCTGCTGGACGCTGGCTGCTGGCAGGAACCGCTGCTGGCTGCTAGGACGCTGGCTGCAGGCTGCTGGCAGGAACCGCTGCTGCCTACTGGCTGGGACTGCTGCTGGATGCTGGCTGCTGGCAGGAACCGCTGCTGGCTGCTGGCTGGGACCACTGCTGGACGCTGGCTGCTGGCAGGAACCGCTGCTGGCTGCTAGGACGCTGGCTGCAGGCTGCTGGCAGGAACCGCTGCTGCCTACTGGCTGGGACCGCTGCTGCACGCTGGCTGCTGGCAGGAACCGCTGCTGGCTCCTAGGACACTGGCTGCAGGCTGCTGGCAGGAACCGCTGCAGGGTGGCTGGCACCTGCAATACACCTGACGCTTCGATTAGAACCGAAAGGCCATTCGAAGGGCGGTATCCTTCCGGATTACCGCCGGTGATGATTAACGAGCATTACTTACTGTAATATATAGAAATTTTTTCTATACCGTGACCTTAAAGATAAAATAAGTTAATGTTGTAACCAGTACTATAACTTAGTGAACATATGTGTGTATAGCACATTCATATTTGCCCATTCACCATACCTGTGAAGATATGTTAGTTTGTACAGTTTGCGTGATGTACTAAATATTTTTAGAGGTTGACTTCGACCTTGACTACTACAAAATGATGTGCTACTTGCCTCTAATATTTGACCCAAATAATAATAACTGATGGCAGGAATCTGTTAAATTCAAGGAATGGGAATGCCATGAAAGACATTGTTTCTGTAGGGAACCACTTCATTGTATTAAGAAATCAGTTCCTAAATTCTGCTTAAGTGTCACAGAGGAGGAATTTGCGATACTAGCATCGCTTTGACCAATGTCTTAACTTTAATGGATGCGTAGTCACTTCAAGGTGAGTATTTTAAATTTAATTTCCTCATAGTGTTGCTGTGATAATCACGCAGGTTTAGAGTGAATTTTTTTTAAATCTCTGCTGTGTGAGAGACAAAACACTGTCTCTTCTGTGTCGCCAGAATTCAAAAATTTCATCAGTTGATATTGAATTCTACGTTCCACATTCCTTGACTGCCGAAGTTAAACCTGTTTACAAGAAGAGGGGTAAAGAGATACCATCAAACTATCGACCAGTTTCACTTTTTCCGGCTTTCTCAAAAATATAGATTTATTTATTATCATCCTAATGATCACATTTTTGATATAGGATTTGGCAGGATACAGTTCAACAAGTATATAATATCTTTACAATTTTTTTCTGTGCTGAATTCATATGAATCTATCCTATGTTTAATCCAATATACAACTAATAAGTTTTTTTATGACGTAATTTCTTTTGTGCTTGACAGACCTACTCCTTGATTGTGTGATTTCATTTGTCACATTTATGGTGTCACATATTTTTATACAGTTGAGCAGAGCTATTCGCTTATACTGTAGTGACATTTGTTAAGCATGTGGTCCTTGTTACAGCTCGTAAGTGGAGATCTTTACATTGCCGTGTATCGTAATAATGGTAGTCAGTATTGGTTTTCATTTTGTCCTGATTTCTCTTGATCTCCAACAGACATTTCAGAATGTATAATGATGGAATTGTTAAAATTTTCAATGCTTTAAAAAGGGACCTACAATGTGTTTGAGGTGGGCTCTGGGTCATTATCCGAATAGCGCGTTTTTGTAATTTGAAAATCTCATTTGAAAAGGTTGTGTTCAAGCATCTACCTCCGCATCTGACTGCAAATAATATATTGCCCAAGTCTCAGCTTGGATTTATTAAGGGTTCTGATACAGAGAAAGCTATTTACACTTACAGTGAGAATAATACTTAATTCAATGGATAAAAAATTAGAGGCTGCTGGCATTTTCTGTGACCTGTCAAAAGCCTTCGATTGTGTGTTCAACAGAACTTGTCTTAAGTAAATTAGAATATTATGGTGTCACCGGCAATGCTGTGAAATGGTTTGAGTCTTATTTATCTAACAGGAAACAAAGGGTGTCATTATGAAATACCTGTGCAGCAAGTAGTCAGTCTTCATCTGATGGGAATTAATTACATGTGGTGTTCCTCAAGATTCCATTGCTTTTTCTTGTGTACGTTAATGACCTCTCATCTATTACATTACCAGATGCTAAGTTTGTTTTGTCTGCAGATGATACAAACCTTGCAATAAGTAGCAAGTCAAGTACAGATTTAGAAATAGCTGCTAATCAAATTTTCACTGACATTAATAAGTGGTTTAAAGCTAATTCACTGTCATTAAACTTTGAGAAGACTCAGCATATGTAGTTCTGGACCTGTAAGAGATTTCCTTCCAGCATGTGTATAACATATGAAGGCATTGAGATCAAGATGTTAACAGTGTTAAATTTCTGGGATTAGAACTCGATAATAAATTCATTTGGGAGGGCATACTACAGAATTGAGCAAGTGCCCACACAAGTCTGTATTTTCCATGAGAATTATGTCACATGTAGGAGATATAAATATAAAAAAACTGGGTCACAAGAAGCGTCTGATCCCAAGCGTCTGCTTTGACCTGTGACGTAAGGGTGTTGTCGTGTGTGACATGACGGCGCGGTTTGTGAGTGTGGCGTGTTTGTAGATGTCGTCGTGTTGTCGTTTGTTGTGCTCTCTGGTGGTATGTTCAGGGTTTTCGTTTGTGTGGTGTAATGGGCTCAGTTTGCTTTAACCCATTATCAAGAATTGTTTGAGTGTCGGCTGTGTTTGTAGTGGATTTCGTTTCAGTGAGTTAACGATTTTGTGTAAAGGTTAATTTAGTGTTGTTTGCTGTACGTCATGCGGTAATTTTAGTAAAATTAATCGGTTGTTGTTTTTGTTCAGGAATGGATATGACGGATAAAATTAACACTGCGCAGGTCAAGGGAAGTGTTCGATCCCAATGTGTGTGGCTGTGTATGCTGGTATTGGTATCGGGAGATGTTTTTGAGCTATATAGGCCAAGGGAAGTGTTTGATCCAAATTTATGGGATCGGAAGCTGCTGTTGAGTTATACAGGCCAAGGGAAGTGTCCGATTCCAGATGATATTGTTTAGTGGTATTTGGGGAGTTTTGTGATGTCGGTTTTTTTCGTCATTTTGTGTGGTTTTGTATGTGAGTGGGTGTCTAAATTTGTTTATATTTAGTTTGCCCCCACCCAAAAACACGTCATTTCCCGCGCTTGTCCCTTTAGTGTTATTAGGCTTTTTGTGGAAACTGTGTGTGTGTTTTTTTTCAATGTATTTTCGTACCAATCGCCATATTGGAATCGCGGTTTATGGTCGTTTCCGCCATATTTTTGACGTCATGGGTCAAAGCAGACGGGCGGGATCGGATGCTTCTGTATTTCCAAAAAACTTACATATTTGGCTTACTTTCATTCTTCTTCTTCTTCTTCTGCTTTTACGGCCTCATTGGACCACTTCAGTAAATCATTTCTGGTCCTCTTCTTTGGTATTTTCCCCTTCCGAGTGGCCCAGTATCTCTTCATTCGTTCCGATGCTTTTCGTCGTTCCTTATCTGTAAATACCCTTTTCATTGTATGTCGTTTGTCAATTTTTGGTTTAAATCTTATTTCTGTGTCCCTCAACTTCTTTAAATTTGGTGTTTTGTTCTGCAAATCATCCAGAGTTATTTCCAGTTCTTCCATATCCTCTCTTATTTCCTTAAGCCATCCTCCTTGTTGTTTCAAATTCCAGAGTTTCTCAATAATTTTCCTTGATAATCTGGTTTCTGGTGTCCTCAGAATGTGACCACAAAAAGAGATCCTTTTCTTTCGTATAGTATCAGTGATGGGCTCCAGTTCTCTGTATACCACTTCATTTGGAACTATCCGCCATTGCCCAGCTTTTTGATATTTCTTATTTATGCATGTTCTAGCAATTCTTCTCTCTACTTTCGTTCTATTGTGTCAAACGCTATCATATTCTGGGGAAACTTATCAAACCGAGCAAAAGTTTTTAGGGTGCAAAAGCGTGTGATAAGAATCATTTGTGGTGTAAATTCAAGAACATCATGTAGAAACCTGTTCAAGGAACTTTGTATTCTAACCACTACTTCTCAGTATATTTATTCCTTAATAAAATTTGTTGCAAGTAATATATCTCTATTTCCAACCAATAGCTCAATACATAAGTGTCAGTATAAGGAATAAGAACAATCTACATAAAGACCTAAAATCACTTACCTTGGTCCACAAAGGGATCCAATATTCAGGAACAGCATCTTCAATAAATTGCCAGCAACTATTAAAAACTTTGTTCCAGATCAAGCACGGTTTAAACAAAGTTTGATAGACTTTTTGACAGGCAACTCCTTCTACTCCACAGATGAATATCTTAACAGAGACTGTTAAGCCAGCTTAAGTAAAAATATGTGTTACATTTCAGTTTTTACAGCACTTGGTCACAATAATCAAGATTAGGTATTTTGTGAATGATAAATTTATTAATAGTGCATAAATGTGTTTCATTCTGACAGCGTGTTAAGTCTGTAAATATTAGCTGTTCCAGTTTACTGCATTTTATTCACCTATTTCGACAATCTCCTGACAAATGATCAGGTTAGTAAGTATTATATTTAAATGTTTTATGTTATATTTTCTGACATGTTCCACACCCATGAGAATCATCTCATTTTTTGGGTCTGTGGAACGAAAACTGAATCTAATTTAATTTAATCTTTCCATTACGAAATGTGGAGGATGTTGCAGGTCATTCTGTACAAGGAATTAACTGTGGCTGCATTAATATACTTGGTTTGTTTTCATAAATGTAGAAATGAAGCAACCATTGAATAAGAAACAACTGGTTGTGTGAAGGAAGCTGAAGCAAGTCTCATGGTAAGCAGTTTTCATGAGATTCTTCTCTGTTCTCTTTATTTATTTATTTATTTTCCACACTGAGAGCTGTGGCTGCATTAATATACTTTGTTTGTTTCCAGAAATGTAGAAATGAAGCAACCATTGAATAAGAAACAACTGGTTGTGTGAAGGAAGATGAAGCAAGTCCCATGGTAAGCAGTTTTCATGAGATTCTCCTCTGTTCTTTTTATTTATTTATTTTCCACACTGAGTGCCCCTTGGAGTTGTATTGAGTGGAACAACCTAGTCAACGAGACCCAATATGGGTTCTGAAGTGGGCTGCCAACAATTAAGGCTGTACAAGAAGTTGTATCAACAACACTACATGGATCTGAAAATAGATTTGGGGTCACCTTCTGGGGAAACTCTAAAACAGCTAATAGCACTTTTAAATTACAAAAAATGGCCATTAGAATCTTGTTTGGGTGCAAGCCTAGAGAATCTTGTAAACCCTGTTTAAGAAATCTGGTATTCCTCCATTACCATGTGTATACATTATGGAAACCCTTTTGTTCTTTAAATTAAATGTAATAGGCAAGGACCGGAGACTGCAAAAAAACTGTGATATACATGATCACTTTACCAGACAAAACAGAAACTTACATATGACTCAAATCAGCACAGCACTGTGCCAAAAAGGTACTTTTCACATGGGAGTTAAGCTTTATAACAAACTTCCTGAAAACATAAAAGCTATCCCAGAGGTCAATACATTTAGAAAATCTCTAAAGTCATATTTACAGCATCACTGCTTTTACTCCATTGAAGAATATTAAAATTTATGAAATGTGTTATATAAATACTTACGTGTAAAGTGTATTATTGTAACCTTAAATATGTATGCCTTGAAATGACTTTCAGTCTGTATGTTTATAACTTGACTTGTCCTATGTCTTATGCATAAGCTGCTATGTAGACAACAGGACCAATAAAAAATACAATACAAGTAGCGCACCTATGCTATGCTAGTGGGTCTCATTAAGGCGTTTGACACTGTCTCATGTAGTATTTTGATTAAGGAACTTGAAAGATAAGGAATAACTAAAACAGAATTCACATTACTGAAACCAGATTTGGCAAATAGAAACTGGATGGTTGTTGTAAATCCAAATGACAAATATGTTATTCTGAAAGTAAAATATGGAGTCCCACTAGGATCCATGCTGGGACCTCTCTATTCACTGTTTCTACATCTACATCTACATCTTCATCTACATCTACATCTACATGACTACTCTGCAATTCACATTTAAGTGCTTGGCAGAGAGTTCATCGAACCACAATCACATTAACTCTCTACCATTCCACTCCCGAACAGCGCGCGGGTAAAACGAACACCTAAACCTTTCTGTTCGAGCTCTGATTTCTCTTATTTTATTTTGATGATCATTCCTACCTATGTAGGTTGGGCTCAACAAAATATTTTTGCATTCGGAAGAGAAACTTGGTGACTGAAATTTCGTAAATAGATCTCGCCGCGACGAAAAACGTCTTTGCTTTAATGACTTCCATCCCAATTCACGTATCATATCTGCCACACTCTCTCCCCTATTATGTGATAATACAAAACGAGCTGCCCCTTTTTGTACCCTTTCGATGTCCTCTGTCAATCCCACCTGGTAAGGATCCCACACCACGCAGCAATATTCTAACAGAGGACGAATGAGTGTAGTGTAAGCTGTCTCTTTAGTAGACTTGTTGCATCTTCTAAGTGTCCTGCCAATGAAACGCAACCTTTGGCTCGCCTTCCCCACAATATTTTCTAAGTGGTCTTCCAACTGAAGTTGTTCGTAATTTTAACATCTAGGTACTTAGCTGAATTGACAGCCTTGAGAATTGTACTATTTATCGAGTAATCGAATTCCAAAGGATTTCTTTTGGAACTCGTGTGGATCACCTCACACTTTTCGTTATTTAGCGTAACTGCCACCTGCCACACCATACAGCAATATTTTCTAAATCGCTTTGCAACTGATACTGGTCTTCGGATGACCTTACTAGACTGTAAATTACAGCATCATCTGCGAACAACCTAAGAGAGCTGCTCAGATTGTCACCCAGGTCATTTATATAGACCAGGAACAGCAGAGGTCCCAGGACGCTTCCCTGGGGAACACCTGATATCACTTCAGTTTTACTCGATGATTTGCCGTCTATTACTACGAACTGCGACCTTCCTGACAGGAAATCACGAATCCAGTCCCACAACTGAGACGATACCCCATACGCCCGCAGCTTGATTAGAAGTCGCTTGTGAGGAACGGTGTCAAAAGCTTTCTGGAAATCTGGAAATAACGGAATCAACTTGAGATCCCCTGTCGATAGCAGCCATTACTTCGTGCGAATAAAGAGCTAGCTGCGTTGCACAAGAACGATGTTTTCTGAAACTATGCTGATTACGTATCAATAGATCGTTCCCTTCAAGGTGACTCATAATGTTTGAATACAGTATATTCTCCAGAACCCTACTGCAAACTGACGTCAATGATATAGGTCTGTAGTTTGATGGATTACTCCTGCTTCCCTTCTTAAACACTGGTGCGACCTGCGCTATTTTCCAATCTGCAGGTACAGATCTATCGGTGAGCGAGCGTTTGTATATGATTGCTAAGTAGGGAGCTATTGTATCAGCGTAACCTGAAAGGAACCTAATCGGTAGTACTCGAGACAGCTTGGGTGCAGTTCTACGTGAAACGGAAATCCACTGCTGCGGTTCTAGCAAACGCTGAAGAATACATAGCGCAATGTTTACATTGGGTTTACTCTTATGATGAACGGATTATACAATTCGGAACCCCTCGAACACCGCAGTCTGTGACACTGCTAATAGTTCTCTCACATGACAACAGGTGTCAGGCGCTTCGCCCTTACCGAAATTTCCCGTCACTACATCTTTGTGGTTAAGCCGAGCGGGCTGAGCCAGTCCTGACGCCAGCGACGTGAGCTTCCAGTTTCTTTTCGTCATTTCACGTCGCAGAAGCTGAGATGGCAAGACAACGTGGCGTTATGGAGGCCGAGAATCTCTTCCACCTGGAGAACGTTTACCGACGCAATGGAGCGAGGAGTCCAACAGTGAGACGAATAAGAAGGAGGACGACAATTTTGTTTTAGTCGGCACTGCTGACTCGAATGAGTCAGACACACCAAATAGACAACAAGCAGGATCCGATCCATCTGACGACGATTTACACTGTGCTCAAAAGTATCCGGACACCCCCGAAAACATATGTTTTTCATATTAGGTACATTGTGCTGCCACCTAGTGCCAGACACTCCATATCAGCGACGTCAGTAGTCATTAGACATCATGAGAGAGCAGAATGGGTCGCTCCGCAGAACTCACGGACTTCGAACGTGGTCAGGTGATTGGGTGTTACTTGTGTCATACATCTGTATGCAAGATTTCCACACTCCTAAACATCCCTAGGTCCACTGTTGCCGATGTGATGGTGAAGTGGAAACGTGAAGGAACACGCACGGCGCAAACTCTGTACAATGTCTAGTTCTTCCAGCTTATCCAGGTCCCATCTCCTTAAATTCCTACCTTTTTGCAGTTTCTTCAGTTTTACTCCATAGTCCATAACCAATAAATTGTGGTCCAAGTCTACATCTGCCCCTGGAAATGTCATACAATATAAGACCTGGTTCCCAGCTCTTTATCTTACCATTTATTTATTTACATTTTATGGCATTCATTGGACTGCTCTAGCCAACTTTATAAATAGAATTTTTATTTCCTGTCAGCACAGTACTTCTTCATTCTCTTGGATCTTATCCTTCTTTCTTCATTGGAAATCACACTTCCTATTGTCTGTTTGTTGAATCTTCAACAAATTAAATTTTTCTATTATTCTCCTGATGATCCTGTTCTCTGGTGTTCTGATTAGATGTCTGAATAACTAAATGCGTTTCTTCCTGATTATACTCACAACTGGTTCTATTTCCTTGTAGACTGTTTCATTTGCAGCTATTCTCTAGCGTCCATCTTTCTGGTACGATTTGTTGATGCACTTTCTGATGATTCTTCTCTCTATTTTGAGGATTTTGTCTATTTGTGCATTGTTAGTTGTTTTGAAGAGGTTTCACTTGCGTATGATATTTCTGGTTGAGTGACTGTTTTGTAGTGTTTTAATTTTGTTGCTATTGGCAGGCTCTTTTTGTTGTAGGTGTTCTTGGTAATATATTGTGCTCTAGTCAATTTGTTCATTCTGTTAAGCCATGTTGGCTTCTCATTGAGGTTATACGTTATGATTTCTCCCAGATATTTAAATTTATCTACAATTTTGATTTATTGGTTTCCTATGGCAATTTTGTTTATGAGTGGTGGATGAGTTAACATGATGACTGTTTTTTTCAAAGGATATTCCAAGACCAATTTTCTGTGCTATTTCCTGTAGTGAGGTAACTTATTGTCTGGTTTCCTGAATACTGCTGGACAAGAGAGCAAGGTCATCAGCAAATCCTAGACAATTTAATCTTATGTTGTCTTTGGATCTTCCAATTTGTATGTTCTTTGGGTTAATCTTGTACCATTCCCTCATTACATATTCTAAAGCACAGGGCACCAAGCAATCTCCTTATCTTAAACCTGTTTTTATGATGAATGGCTCAGGGAGTTCCCCCCTGAACTTGACTTTTGATACAGTGTTGGTTAAGGTGAGTTCTATCAATTCGATTAATTCTGTATGGAGCCCAAAATTTCTTAAGGTTTTTAACACTGAAGGTGTATGGTTACAGTCACATCCTTTTATAAAGTCCACAAAGGTTATTACAAGAGGTTCATTTCATTTCTTGTAAAATGCTATGGCTAATTTTAAAGTGATGATCTGTTCTGCACAGCTTCTCCAAGCTTTGGTACTCATCGAATTCTTCCTCTAGTTGCTCTTTGATCCTCTTGTGTAGGATTCTGGAGAAAATCTTGTATGTGCAGTTTAAGAGATACCTCTGTAATTATTTGGGTTGCTTTTATCTCCTTTTTGTGGAGTGGGTGGATAACGGCTGTGGTCTAATGCTCGGAAAACTTTTCTGCTATCCAGATTTGTGTTAGGGCTATGAGTAAGGATGTTCGAACTGTATCACTGGCATATTTCCACATTTCTGCAAAAACTTGGTCTTATCTGTATGCCTTATAATTTTCATCTCTCTGAGTGCCATTTGCACCTCTTGGATTGTTGGAGGATTTATGAGATCATTTTGCTATTATATAATCAATCTGAAATCTTTTATTGTTTCCAGGCGTCTTACACATATTCAATCTTATTTCATGATTCTTGTTGTTGTTGTGTTGTGGTCTTCAGTCCATAGACTGGTTTGATGCAGCTCTCCATGGTACTCTATCCTGTGCAAGCTTCTTCATCTCCCAGTACCTACTGCAACCAACATCCTTCTGAATCTGCTTAGTGTACTCATCTCTTGGTCTCCCTCTATGATTTTTACCCTCCACGCTGCCCTCCAATACTAAATTTGTGATCCCTAGATGCCTCAGAACATGTCCTACCAACCGATCCCTTCTTCTTGTCAAGTTGTGCCACAAACTCCTCTTCTCCCGAATTCTATTCAACACCTCCTCATTAGTCATGTGATCTACCCATCTAATTTTCAGCATTCTTCTGTAGCACCACATTTCGAAAGCTTCCATTCTCTTCTTCACTAAACTATTTATCGTCCGTGTTTCATTTCCATACATGGCTACACTCCATACAAATACTTTCAGAAACGACTTCCTGACACTTAAATCTATTTTCGATGTTAACAAATTTCTCTTATTCAGAAACGCTTTCCTTGCCATTGCCAGTCTGTAATTCGAGCATCATCAGTTATTTTGCTCCCGAAATAGCAAAACTCCTTTACTACTTTAAGTGTCTTATTTCCTAATTTAATTCCCTCAGCATCACCCGACTTAATCCGACTACATTCCATTATCCTCGTTTTGCTTCTGTTGATGTTCATCTTATATCATTCTTTCAAGACACTGTCCATTCCGTTCAACTGCTCTTCCAAGTCCTTTGCTGCCTGTCACAGAATTACAATGTCATCGGCGAACATCAAAGTTTTTATTTCTTCTCCATGGATTTTAATACCTACTACAAAGTTTTATTTTGTTTCCTTTACTGCTTGCTCAATATACAGGTTGAATAACATCGGTGACAGGCTACAACCCTGTCTCACACCCTTCCCAGCCACTGCTTCCCTTTCATGTCCCTCGACTCTTATGACTGCCATCTGGTTTCTGTACAAATTGTAAATAGTCTTTCGCTCCCTGTATTTTACCCCTGCCACCTTCACAATCTGAAAGAGAGTATTCCAATTAACATTGTCAAAATCTTTCTCTAAGTCTACAAATGCTAGAAACGCAGGTTTGCCTTTCCTTAATCTTTCTTCTAAGATAACTCGTAAGGTCAGTATGGCCTCACGTGTTCCAACATTTCTACGGAATCCAAACTGATCTTCCCCCGAGGTTGGCTTCTACCAGTTTTTCCATTCGTCTGTAAAGAATTTGCGTTAGGACTTTGCAGCTGTGACTTATTAAACTGATAGTTAGGTAATTTTCACTTCTATCAACACCTGCTTTCCTTGGAATTGGAATTATTATATTCTTCTCGAAGTCTGAGGGTATTTCGCCTGTCTCATACATCTTCCTCACCAGATGGTAGAGTTTTGTCAGGACTGGCTTTCCCAAGGCCGTCAGTAGTTCTAATGGAATGTTGTCTACTCCTGGGGCCCTGCTTCAACTCAGGTCTTTCAGTGCTCTCTCAAACTCTTCATGCAGTATCGTATCTCCCATTTTATCTTCATCTATATCCTCTTCCATTTCTATAATACTGTCCGCTAGTACATCGCCCTTGTATAGACCCTGTATATACTCCTTCCACCTTTCTGCTTTCCCTTCTTTGCTTAGAACTGGGTTTCTGTCTGAGCTCTTGATGTTCATGCAAGTATTTCTCTTATCTCCAAAGGTCTCTTTAATTTTCCTGTAGGCAGTATCTATCTTGCCCCTAGTACGATAAGCCTCTATGTCCTTACATTTGTGCTCTAGCCATCCCTGCTTAGCCATTTTTCACTTACTGTTGATCTCATTTCTGAGACATTTGTATTCCTTTTTGCCTGCTTCACTTACTGCATTTTTATATTTTCTCCTTTCATCAATTAAATTCAATATTTCTTCTGTTACCCAAGGATTTCTATTAGCACTCGTCTTTTTATCTACTTGATCGTCTGCTGTCTTCACTACTTCATCCCTCAGAGCTACCCATTCTTCTTCTACTGTATTTCTTTCCTCCATTCTTGTGAATCGTTCCATAATGCTCTCCCTGAAACTCTCTACCACCTCTGGTTTAGTCAGTTTATCCAGGTCCCATCTCCTTAAATTCCCACCTTTTTACAGTTTCTTCAGTTTTAATCTAGAGTTCATAAGCAATAGATTGTGGTCAGAGTCCACATCTGCCCCTGGAAATGTCTTACAATTTAAAACCTGGTTCCTAAATCTCTGTCTTACCATTATATAATCTATCTGATACCTACTAGTATCTCCAGGCTTCCTCCATGTATACAATCTTATTTTATGATTCTTGAACCAAGTGTTAGCTATCATTAAGTTATGCTCTGTGCAAAATTCTACCAGATGGCTTCCCCTTTCATTTCTTAACCCCAATCCATATTCACCTACTATGTTCCCTTCTCTCCCTTTTCCTACTCTCGAATTCCAGTCGCCCATGACTATTAAATTTTCGCCTCCCTTCACTATCTGAATAATTTCTTTTATTTCATCATACATTTCTTCAATTTCTTCGTCATATGCAGAGCTAGTTGGCATATAAACTTGTACTACTGTAGTAGGCATGGGCATGGTGTCTATCTTAGCCACAATAATGCGTTCACTATGATGTTGGTAGTAGCTTACCCGCACTCCTATTTTTTTATTCATTATCAAACCTACTCCTTCATTACCTGTATTCGATTTTGTATTTATAACCCTGTATTCATGTGACCAAAAGTCTTATTCCTCCTGTCACCGAACTTCACTAATTCCCACTATATATAACTTTAACCAATCCATTGAATGCTCTGATCCGTAAACCCCAGTTTTGTTTCTCCTGATAACGATATTCTCCTGAGTAGTTCCTGAATGGAGATCCAAATGAGAAAATATTTTACCTCTGTAATATTTTACCCAAGAGGACGCAATCATCATTTAACCATAGAGTACAGCAACATGCCCTCATGAAAACCTACAGCTGTAGTTTCCCCTTGCTTTCAGCTGTTTGCAGTACGAGCACAGCAAGGCCATTTTGCTTGATGTTACAAGGCCAGTTCAGTCAATCGACCAGACTTTTGCCCCTGCAACTACTGAAAAAGCTGCTGCCCTTCTTCAGGAACCACACGTTTTTCTGACATCTCAACAGATACCCCACTGTTGCAGTTCCACCTACAGTAAGGCTAACAAGCCTTCCAACCAACGGCAGGGCCCATGGTTCATGGGGAGGTGGGGGGGGAGTACAGAGGTACATAATTACAATTCCTGACAGTAGTCATTTTGAACACAGCCAAGTGTCATGTGTGAAAGCACACACATTCACCTCTCTCGGGAAGTAATAAGGATTTTTTTCATTTTCAAGATGGAACAAATTTCATTTATATAAAGAGTGCACACATGCAACATACACACAATTTATTGATGTACTACAGTGGTCTTGCTCTATGCTTTTCAATTGCTTTCACAAACTGTTGCCAGATATTTTATGAAACTGCACACATTATCAATATCATAGCAGCTTGTTTGGTGTTCTGGGTACGTGTGTGTGTGTATTGTGTATTGAACTGGTGACCTAGAAACAATAGAGAGGCTTCGTCCCGCCATAGCCTTCAGTGGTTTACAATCCCACAACAGGCCACAGCAGTCCACCCAACTCACCACCACCCCACACCGAATCCAGGGTTACTGTGATGTTCAGCCCCAGCCAGTGGACCCCTCCCCCCCGCCCCCCCCCCCCCCCCCCCTCCCACGGAACATCTCATACCAGACGAGTGTAAATACCATGTTCGTGTGGTAGAGCAATTATGGTGTATGCTTATATGGAGACAGTGTTTGCACGGCAATTGCCGACATAGTGTAACTGTGGCAGAATAAATGGAACCAGCCCTCATTCGCCGAGGCAGATGGAAAACCGCCTTAAAAACCATCCACAGGCTGGCAGGCACACCGGACCCATAGACTAATCCACCAGGCGGATTCGTGGCGGGGAACTGTACGCTTCCCGCTCGGGAAGCAGGGCATTAGACCTCGTGGCTAGCCGAGCAGGTGGTGTTCTGTGTAGTGTTGACAAAAATTAATTACTTAGTATCTGCATGTCACAATAAATGCACACACAAACTCCTGATATCTATGGTTCTGTAACTTGCAGCTGCTACAGTAGATTTAGCAGTAGTACTAGCAGATGCAAAAATTACATTTCTACAAATTATATTTAGCCTGAAATATCCAAACAGCAATAAACTAAGATATGGAGAAGTTTAGTTGAGTCGAGTAATCTGTACATTCCTGCAGCTGGTAATTATTAAAATCACTACTCAAACACATTGCCATCAACTAAAGGTTGTTTCACTTAATAGAGCACAAAGAGACCTATGCAAATATGAAAACTTATCTGAGAAATACAAATGCTGTGGCAGCAGAAATGAAGAGGCATTTTCACTTTGACACAGTAAGTGCTGATTCACTTAGCAAGGTGGGATGAGATTTCTGGATGAGGTACTGTTCCCATCCTCACTATTTTTATGTAATGACACTCCCCAGTTGAATTAAGATCACAAAATATCTCCTTTATATGTTACATACGAGCCTGCTGTGTATACACTCACTAATGGGGGGACAGAAGAATGCAAATCAACATACACTACATGAAGACACTTAGTTCCAAAAGCTGCAAACAATGAGCAACCTAAATGTAACAAAAATAACCAAAGGATACATGCATGCAATTAACTTATACCAAATGCAAGAGCAAAAACTGCCCTAAGTAAGTAACTGGAATTACGTTCAATAGATGTTAATGAAGTTGCCTTGCTATTTACAGATAAGTAATTTTCTTTTAGAAATTCAAGTTCTGTTGTTAGTGTACAGCTGGCGCATACAGCTGAAAATGGTTAGCACCTAATTGCAGCCAAGTACAAGAGTAAAAGAAGTAGGGAAATTAGATTCACTCAGCTTTATCCCTTACAGAGATATGAGAAGTTCTAACACAACAGGCCTAAAGATAAAACTACAAAATGAAAAGTGGCCAGAAATGTACTTATCTAATAGCGTTAATGATAAATATAACAGTCCCCTAGATACCTATTTGAAAATCATTAAAGAGTGCCCTCCAGAACCAAACCATGGAAATCTACCATGGCTAACAAAAGGTCTATTAGTATCCTGTAAAAATCTGAAACTTCTTCATGCAATTTGGAACGCTCCATGTAGGCCCATTTATTTTGTTGAATATTATAGAGGCTATAAAAAGATTTACAATAAAACTTTGATAGCTGCAAAAAAACTGTATAAGGAAATGTTATAACACTAGCTCCCAACAATGTCAGAAGCACCTGGAAGATAATAAACAGAGAAACAGGAAAGTCATCAGGAAATAACAATAATAGTTTTAGCCTAACAATCAATAATGTTATAACAGAAGATCCAATAATCATTAACAACACTTCCAACCAATATTTTACCAGCATCTGCCAACAACTTAGACAGGGTAACAATAGTAATTCTCTGCAAGCCCAAAAACTAGTTGAGAATAAATAAAAGTCACCCAGTAACTCATGTTACCTGTATCCGGCAACTGAACAAGAGATAAGAAAAATAATAGAGAAACTACGAAATTAAGCATCCACAGACATAAATGGCATGTCAAATAAAATTTTGAAGCTAACTACTAGGGAAATTGCTAAACCCCTCTGTCACTTAGTCAACTCATGTCTCGAAAAAGGAATCTTCCCAATTAGAATGAAGATTGCCGGAGTAATACCACTATTCTAAAAAGGTAATCACATGTGCCCAGATAATTACAGACCAGTTAGCCTCCCTTCCATTTTGTCAAAGATCCTAGAAAGAACAATATTTGTTAGGTTAATGGCATTTTTTGATAAAAACTGTATCATAAATGGTACACAGTTTGGGTTCCAGAAGGAAAAATCTACAGTGTCAGCTGCATCTGTACTTATTAATATAATCTCTGCCTGCCTAAATCAGTGCCAAATCTTGGTTGGTGTTTTTTGTGATTTATCTAAAGCTTTTGATCTTGTCAATCACTGCATGTTAATAATGAAGCTACACCACTGTGGAATTAGAGGAACTGCTCTTGATATCATAAAGTCATTTCTGCAGAACAGAAAACAAGCAGTGGAAGAGTCACACAATCAAGGGAAACAGATATCGGAACTACAAGATATAAAACATGGGGTGCCACAGGGTAGTATTCTAGGACCCCTCTTTTCCTTATATACATGAATGATTTACCTTGTAACATAGACAATGAATTGACACTCTTTGCAGATGACACAACAAGCATAACTGTGAGACCGAGCTTACAAGAGACCATAAGCAAAAGTAATCAAACAGTTGAAATGATCACCCACTGGCTTGAAGTGGATAGGTTAGTTCTCAATTATGAGAAAACTAGAGCAATCCTATTTAGGAACAACAAAAGAAAAACAATTGAACTGACAAATTTGCGAGAGCTACATGTAAGAGCAGTTGAAAGTGCTAAATTTTTATGGATCACCATGGACAGTTGTTTAGGGTGGAAAGATCATATTTCCAATATAAGCAATAAACTTAGCAGTGCCGCTTTTGCTCTAAGACAAATTAAGCCACTAATAACTGAAGATGATGTGTGCATGGTGTATTTTTCGAACTTCAATGCCGTAAAGAAATCTGGGGCCACTCGACTGAGGCAAGTAAAGTATTCAAATTACAAAAGAGAGCGATTAGAATAATAGGAAACAAAAGGACAAGAGATAGTTGCAAGCCTCTTTTCAAAAAATATAACATTCTAACCTTCTACAGCTTGTACATATATAAAATTCTGCTCCTTGCTCGGGATCATAAACATAAATTCAACAAAAATGAAGATGTATGAATGAATGAAATTTTATTGTCGTTTAGCTATTACAGCAATTGGCAAAGTCAAGTTACATATATACAAGTTATGCAGCATATATACATGAAGATCAATATGTCACTATTGGTTTTCCATAAAATACAATATATAAAATCAAATAATATGAAAACATTGCAATATAAATTACTCAGTTAAAGAAATTATGCTGTACTCTCCAAACTGGTACCAGTATGATGTTTTACAGTCATAAAATTCCTGAAGTGAGTAGCAAGGATTTGCAGCAAACCAACCGAATAATTTGTCTTTAAATAAATCAAATAGAGCTTCTACCCATTCTAGTGGCAGTTTGTTAAACATCTTCATACCCACCATTTCGTAGCTGTTCAGTGACGGATAATCTGTAGTAAGGTATGTCAAGATGGCTACTATTTCTGGTTCCATGAGAGTGTACATCTCTTCTACACTGGTATTCTGGTAAGTTGCTCTTTGTATGCAGTAGGGCAGTGCAAATATAAAAGTTTATAGGTACACTGTTTTTTTAAATTCCTTAACAAATACACCACTCTAGACAGCCTTATAATGTATTTAATATGTGGCTCCCAAGTCAATTTATTATTTATAACAATACCTAAGAACTTAACACTATCAGTGACATCTGCTACTGGCAGATCTCTTAAACTAAATACAATCTTTTTAGTTTTACTCTCATTAAGCAGGAACCCATTAGCTCAAAACCAGACTGATGCTTGTGATATTGTGTCATTTGCCACAGTTTGGAGCATATCCATGTCTGAGCTGATATTGAAAAAAAGTGGTATCATCTGCATAGAGAATGGAGTGAGTACTTGTGTAAAATGGTAGATCATTTGTCCTTAGGATAAATAGCAGAGGTCCTAACACTGAGCCTTGTGGAACACTGCACTTAACTTCAGCTAGCTGCCATCTCTGTTTACCAATACAAACAATATGTTTACAGTTGCTGAGAAAGGATTCGAAGATGTTGCCAACTTCACTGTTTGTGATTCCATAATAAACTAGTTTGCTGAGGAGTGAAATACGCTCCACACAATCAAAAGCTTTGCTAAGATCACAAAAGTTAACCTGAGCAAAATTGTTTTCCTTCATAAGCATTAAGCACATTTTAAGTTAGGGAGTAAATGGCATTGACTGTGGATTTGCCCTTCCTAAAGCCAAATTGTACCGCAGTAATAATTTTATTATATGTCAGATAATCACACAACTGGGAGTTGATGATGGATTCCAAACTTTAGGTAAAATAGGTGTCAGAGATATTGGTCGATAGCTAGATGGGCAGTTTTTCTCTCCTTTCTTGTAAATGGGCACTACCCTGGATAATTTCAATACATCTGGGAATACTCCTTCAATTAGACATCTGTTTATACATTTAGTAAGAGAGTATACTATGTGTCCAATTATCTTTTTTTAACATATTACAAGAAATACCATATATATCTTCAATACCAGAGGGCCTAAAATTATTTACAATAGTTCAAACAACATCTGGTGAGACATCTGTTGAAAGGAATCCGTCTTTCAGCGTATAGTCTACATTATGATATTTAATGAGATCAGCTACAGTTTCTTGCGGCCTCCCAACGCTTTCCCTCAATTGGTAAACAGATTTTATACAGTAGTTAATAAATTCATTTGCTGAAATTTCTACCACAGCTTTCTGCTTGCTTTTGGCCACTGAATTTACTATATTCCATCCATTCTTGAATTTATTTTTTGATGACTCAATGCTGACTAGATTATGTTGTTTTTTGGCCTCATTTAAAGCATACTTATATTCCTTTTGTGCTCTTGAGTACCTTTGTTTAGTCATATCAGTTTTCTGAAGTCTGTAAGAATCTCTATACAACAACCTCCTTTTCATATTGGCTAGTTGAGCAGTATACCATGGATTCTTATCCCTATGTCTATTACTGTTATTTTTAGTGTTAACTTTACATTTATATTGAGGGCAGTTGGGCTCGAATATATTTAAGAAAGAATGAAAAAATCTATCGAACAATGTATTGGCAGAGCCCTGGGCATTATTGTTAAACATATCTGACCAGTCACAATTACTGAGTGAGACCATGAAATTAGACAATTTTTGTTGCTTTATCGGTCTTGTGATGACTATTTCAGGCTCTTTAAACTCCTTATAGTCCATATTACCCATATCTGTACCTATTTTTACCCAAACTGAGTCATGGTCCAAGAAATCAAAGACAGCTACATCTGAAGATAGTAACTCTCTATTGACATTTGTAAGTATGTTGTCGAGACAAGCAGACTGTCTTGTGGGTTTGCAGTTCGTAAAAATGAAATTGAATTGTCCTAACAGGTTTTTAAATTCATTTACGGTGTGCAAGTCTTTGTTTACATCAAATGCAGCATTGATGTCACCATCAGTCACTATACTATATTTCTTCCAGTGAGGACTACGAAAGAAATTTAGTAAAATCTCAAGTTTTGCTAAAAATATTAGTAGACTTCCGTCTGGTGATCTATAAAGAGATACAACAGCAATTTTTAAACGATCCAGATATACACCTGTGGCTTGAAAATGTATCTCACTGCACAGAAATCATAGATCTAGTTCATTAGTGCGATTTATTAATTCTTTCTTAATGTAAATTGATGCACCCCCGTGAATATGCTGCTCTGTGCTAAAGCTATTTGCTAAGAGGAAACCATCTAGTACATGAAAAGATATTTCATTTCCTTTACACCAGTGCTCACTTTGGCATAACGCATCAAATAATTTCTCATTTGCAAATTCGTTTAAAATTACTTGTTTTCCGTTTATACTTTCAATATTGAGATAACCTATCTTGAGAGACAAAGCTGGTGAGTAATTTTTTTTTTTATGGGGGCAATCGTCAGTACTACTATTCTTCTTTCTAGTGTTACTGACATTTATTATATTACTCGTATCTTTAATCTGGTCGTCCAGTGTGAATCTGGGCAAACCTGTTACTCTCGGCCCTTCTTTGCTACCTCTAAAAAAGAGTTTTCCCTAAATCTAAGTGGTATTGACTCAGAGCTATCGATTTTTGCTATGCCTAACTCATTGGTTACTTATATGATTTCATTACTCACATGCTTCTTTCCAAGTTGATTCAGATGAAGACCATGAGCAGTGTGGAATCTTGTACCTAAGTTAGTAATGTTTACAAAACAGAAGCAGCAACAAATTAACAATTCTGCGGCATAACACAACTCAATATGAGAGAAGCAGTAGTTACATGGCACACATCACTAATGCCAAATCAAAGGATAAGTTTAAACAGTCAATCAAACAACTGCTATCACAAACCCCTTTATATTCAATCACAGAATTTATATCAAATGAAAATAACTGGAGCAAACAGGCATAGTACACTAAAAAAAGAATGTACACAAGTATAGAGAAAAAGAGAAAGTAAAATGTCTTAACTTCTTAACAGCATTTATTTATCTAAAGATTTCGTTTTCCTACAGTATTATTGCTGTTAAATTTTTTTATATTTGTAAACAAAACAGAATCTAGAATATGTATGTGCTGTGTGGCTGGATTATACCGTATATACAAAATAATGGACCAATAGTACAGAATTATTGCAATCAAATGTTCTGTAATTTAGGTACATAAATCACGTATGCCTCATAAAATCCGTTCAGTTTACAGTATCTAAAATTTTGTAACTATGATGTTAATTTCCAGAAATGTTGTGACTAAAATTTATTAGTTATCTTAACAAAACTGTAGTTAGAATCAGTAATGTAGTTTATTGGAAAGCTGACAAAGCAATTATGTACTTGGACTTAATCCATAGATGTACATCATAAGCTGCTAAATAAATGTAAAAAATTCTAGACTGCTGTGGGATGTACTATCAAGTACTGTATGTGTATTGTTTATAATGCAAAAGGTGAACGTTGAATCCTTACAGACTCTGTCCCGCCTACACTTCTCTGACTGTCTGCCCATTTGTGAAACTTTGCCAATCTAACCTGTTGCACAAATGTGGGTTTAAAACACATAAGTTCATTCTTCCGCGAGGAAGCCGTTTCCCTGGAAAGTCAGAAGTTGGCAGCATGGTGAGTTGAGATGCATTCTGCTTTGCGCTCTGGAGTTTTTGCGTGAGTACGAAGGCGATGTGTCGGTCTGCCATCTGTCGGCAACGCCAAGAAACAAGTGTGATTGAGAGCCTCTCGCATATTACTTCACCCATTTCGAATTTGGAAGTTTCACAAGAAAAAATCAGAAATAGCTAACATCTCCTGCGTGATGTGAACTGTTTGAACACTTGCCCTTCAGTATATCCTCTCTTCTCGTTATCCGCCAGTCCTCAATCTCCGCTAATTTCAAGTTGCCGCCACTCATACCTCACCTGTCTTTCAACAACTTCTTTGCCTCTACACCTCCACCTCGACTGACATCTCTGCCCAAACTCTTTGTCTTTAAATATGTCTGCTTGTGTCTGTATGTGTGGATGGATATGTGTGTGTGTGCGAGTGTATACCTGTCCTTTAAGTGTGTGTGTGCGAGTGTATACCTGTCCTTTTTTTCCCCCTAAGGTAAGTCTTTCCGCTCCCGGGATTGGAATGACTCCTTACCCTCTCCCTTAAAACCCACATCCTTTCGTCTTTCCCTCTCCTACCCTCTTTCCTGATGAGGCAACAGTTTGTTGCGAAAGCTTGAATTTTGTGTGTATGTTTGTGTTTGTTTGTGTGTCTATCGACCTGCCAGCGCTTTCGTTCGGTAAGTCACCTCATCTTTGTTTTTATATATATTATTTCCCACGTGGAATGTTTCCCTCTATATATATATATATATATATATATATATATATATATATATATATATATATATATATATATATATATATATATATATATATATATAGACACACACACACACACTCCTGGAAATGGAAAAAAGAACACATTGACACCGGTGTGTCAGACCCACCATACTTGCTCCGGACACTGCGAGAGGGCTGTACAAGCAATGATCACACGCATGGCACAGCGGACACACCAGGAACCGCGGTGTTGGCCGTCGAATGGCGCTAGCTGCGCAGCATTTGTGCGCCGCCGCCGTCAGTGTCAGCCAGTTTGCCGTGGCATACAGAGCTCCATCGCAGTCTTTAACACTGGTAGCATGCCGCAACAGCGTGGACATGAACCGTATGTGCAGTTGACGGACTTTGAGCGAGGTCGTATAGTGGGCATGCGGGAGGCCGGGTGGACGTACCGCCGAATTGCTCAACACGTGGGGCGTGAGGTCTCCACAGTACATCGATGTTGTCGCCAGTGGTCGGCGGAAGGTGCACGTGCCCGTCGACCTGGGACCGGACCGCAGCGACGCACGGATGCACGCCAAGACCGTAGGATCCTACGCAGTGCTGTAGGGGACCGCACCGCCACTTCCCAGCAAATTAGGGACACTGTTGCTCCTGGGGTATCGGCGAGGACCATTCGCAACCATCTCCATGAAGCTGGGCTACGGTCCCGCACACCGTTAGGCCGTCTTCCGCTCACGCCCCAACATCGTGCAGCCCGCCTCCAGTGGTGTCGCGACAGGCGTGAATGGAGGGACGAATGGAGACGTGTCGTCTTCAGCGATGAGAGTCGCTTCTGCCTTGGTGCCAATGATGGTCGTATGCGTGTTTGGCGTCGTGCAGGTGAGCGCCACAATCAGGACTGCATACGACCGAGGCACACAGGGCCAACACCCGGCATCATGGTGTGGGGAGCGATCTCCTACACTGGCCGTGCACCACTGGTGATCGTCGAGGGGACACTGAATAGTGCACGGTACATCCAAACCGTCATCGAACCCATCGTTCTACCAATGCTAGACCGGCAAGGGAACTTGCTGTTCCTACAGGACTATGCACGTCCGCATGTATCCCGTGCCACCCAACGTGCTCTAGAAGGTGTAAGTCAACTACCCTGGCCAGCAAGATCTCTGGATCTGTCCCCCATTGAGCATGTTTGGGACTGGATGAAGCGTCGTCTCACGCGGTCTGCACGTCCAGCACGAACGCTGGTCCAACTGAGGCGCCAGGTGGAAATGGCATGGCAAGCCGTTCCACAGGACTACATCCAGCATCTCTGCGATCATCTCCATGGGAGAATAGCAGCCTGCATTGCTGCGAAAGGTGGATATACACTGTACTAGTGCCGACATTGAGCATGCTCTGTTGCCTGTGTCTATGTGCCTGTGGTTCTGTCAGTGTGATCATGTGATGTATCTGACCTCAGGAATGTGTCAATAAAGTTTCCCCTTCCTGGGACAATGAATTCACGGTGTTCTTATTTCAATTTCCGGGAGTGTGTGTGTGTGTGTGTGTGTGTGTGTGTGTGTGTGTGTATATATATATATATATATATATATATATCTCATGTGAGAATAGTAAAACGTATAGATAGGCCTACATTTAAGAATAGCTACATTTTAATATCAGTATTCATTCAGTGAGAACAAACATTTGAGAGTTAAGAACGATTTTAATTCCCTTTTGAATACTTTACCTCTGTGGCATATTGTAGCACTTGGCAGTTTGTTAAACCATATCTGGCCATTAATCCAAGGACTATGATCTGTTGTCTTTAGTTTAGTTCTGTTTCTGAAGAAGCAGTCTTTTTGTCTTGTGTTACGCGAATGCACGTCGGAGCACTTAGTTGCATTATTTTTATGGCCCACAAAGAATGTTAGTAATTTGTACAGATAAAAGGAATATACTGTTAGATAATTATGTTGTACAAAGGTTTCCCTACATGAATTGTGAGGCAATACTGACCGTACGACTTATTTTAGAAGAAAGATTAAGGAAAGGTAAACCTACATTTCTAGCATTTGTAGACTTAGAGAAAGCTTTGGACAATGTCGACTGGAATACTCTTTCAAATTATAAAGGTGGCAGGGGTAAAATACAGGGAGTGAAAGGCTATTTACAATTTGTACAGAAACCAGATGGCAGTTATGAGTCGAGGGGTGTGAAAGGAAAGCTGTGGTTGGGAAGGGAGTGAGACAGGGTTGTAGCCTCTCCTCGATGTTATTCAATCTGTATATTGAGCAAGCAGTAAAGGAAACAAAAGGAAAATGTGGAGTGGGTATTACAATCCATGGAGAATAAATAAAAACTTTGAGGTTCGCCGATGACATTGTAATTCTGTCAGAGACAGCAAACGCCTTGGGAGAGAAGATGAGCAGAATGGACAGTGTCTTGAAAGGAGGATATAAGATGAACATGAACAAAAGCAAAACAAAGATAATGGAATGTAGTCGAATTAAGTCAGGTGATGCTGAGGGTATTAGATTACGAAATGAAACACTTAAAGTAGTAAAGGAGTTTTACTATTTGGGGAGCAAAATAACTGATGATGGTCGAAGTAGAGAGGATATAAAATGTAGACTGGCAATGGCAAGGAAAGCGTTTCTGAAGAAGAGAAATTTGTTAATATCGAGTATAGATTTAAGTGTCAGGAAGTCGTTTCTGAAAGTATTTGTATGGAGTGTAGCCATGTATGGAAGTGAAACATGTACGATAAATAGTTTGGACAAGAAGAGAATAGAAGCTTTCGAAATGTGGTGCTACAGAAGAATGCTGAAGATTAGATGGGTAGATAATATAACTAATGAGGAGGTATTGAATAGAATTGGGGAGAAGAGGCGTTTATGCCACAACTTGACAAGAAGAAGGGACCAGTTGGTAGGACATGTTCTGAGGCATCAAGGTATCACAAGTTTAGCATTGGAGGGCAGTGTGGAGGGTAAAAATCGTAGAGGGAGACCAAGAGATGAATACACTAAGCAGATTCAGAAGGATGTAGGTTGTAGTTCTTACTGGGAGATGAAGAAGCTTACACAGGATAGAGTAGCATGGAGAGCTGCATCAAACCAGTCTCAGGACTGAAGACCACAATAACAACAACAACAACATGAATCTCTGTATCCCCAGCGATGCATGGTCCTGATTGCTCTTTTATTCAGTGTTAGGATTCTGTTCATGTGTTTATCAGCAGCATATCCCCATACCTCAATTCCGTAATTAATATGTACAAATACTGTCCCATAATAAGCAGTTTTTAATGTTTGTTCAGAGCCTAATAGTAATAGTTTGCTAATTAAGTGCAGTGAACTGCTGATTTTATTGATATGGTCTACCCATCTAAGATTTTCGTCTAGGTATATCCCCAAAAATTTACATTTGTCAGTGTCTACTTTTTTGATGCTACTTACATTATCAATACAGATTTGGTATGAATTACCAAGTTCAAATGGTAATAGCTGGGATTTGCTAATATTGACTTTTAGACCTTGATCGTAGAAGTAAGTAGTTATTTTACTTACGTCATCAGTTGCAGCCAATGTCAAGTCATTAGTTTGTTTGCAAGAGAACAAAAGTGAGGTATCGTCTGCATAACTTACTAATTGCGAGTACAGAGGTGCCTCTAAATCACTAATCTACACCAGGAAAAGGAAAGGGCCCAATACGTAGCCCTGAGGGACACTTTGTTTTGCTGTTTCATAGCTGGATTGGAAATGTTTGATCTGATCATTAATTTCATAACTCAGTTTTGTACACAGCTTAAGATTGGTTAGATATGTGATCTGTAGTTCTATGGATGTGGCATTTATATTGTAAGTTTCCAGTTTGCTTAGATGTAGCTCATGGTTCACTGAGTGAAATGCTTTCATAAGGTCTAGAAATATCCCTGCTGTCTGCATTCCCTAATCCAGGGCATCATACACCTTGTGGAGAAATTCGGTAATTGCTGTAATGCTTCCTGAAGTCGTGCTGTGTTTCTGCTAGTAAATTATTCTTTGTGAAATAATCAATAAGTCGTGCCAGCAAAACAATTTCAAATATTTTACCGAAAATTGGTATTAGTGATATGGGCCTGAAGTTTGATAGCTCTTCTTTCGATCCTTTTTTTTGCACGGGTTTAACTGTACTTTTCTTCAATAAATTTGGAAATGTGTGCTCCCTGATACTACTGTTGATGATATGGGTTATTATTCCAACTTTATTCTACACTCACTAACTTGAAAAGCAGTTTCCAGCCTGGGGCAAGGCTTTGCCATTGGAATGAAACCTTTGTTATTAAATGGATTTACAGCTGTAGATATACAATATACATTAAATGTATTGCAGATTTTATCTGGATCATTAATATAGTTTCCTTCATGTAGGATTCTGTCAATTTGAGCATCTAACTTGGGGTTAGCTTTGCGATATCTATTTATTAAATTTCATGAAAATCTTCCCTATATTTGTGGACTGAGCTATTTCCTTATCTAGGATATGTTTTCCTACATTTGAGAGCTATTCCCAAAATTGTTTTTTCGCTTGATTGTACTTATCCTTAAATATTTGCATTTTAGTTGACTTATGTAGCACACTTAGAGATCCTCAGTATTTTGCCTGAGGTTAATCATGCAAGCTGGAAGAGTCAACTGCTGTTTTTTACATTTTGGTTGTGAGTTACTACTTTCTTAATTTCTTACACTGGGCAGCAAAAATTAAGATGCTGAAAACAACATCATAAAATTTGTCCCATTTGTATTCGGACCCTTTTTGCTGAGGAACTAGTTGCCATTACTCAGATGCTAGTTTACTTTTAAAAACATTAATGTTTTTCTCTTTAAGCATTCTTGTATGTCCTGAGTCTTTTCTTGGATGCTTTGTTCATAGGTTACAAATTAACATCTGAGTAGTGGAAGTCCACATTCCAGCATCTAATACTATCTTTTACCTCTTTGCTAAGTATTATGTAGTCTATTCTTCTAGAAGGAGACTGAGTTACTCTTGTATCCGAGTTTACTGCATTCATAAGATTATAGGAGTTAAGGGTATCTATTAGCCTCCTGTTACGGTTATTGCAAGATGTTGCCTCTGTATTAAAGTCACCAAGTATTGTTACCTTGTTTGGGTCAGTGTCCCACTATTCTACTAAAAATATATATGAAACACCCTACCTCTGATTTTGGTGGACGATAAATCTCAATAATTTTCTGTTTCACTGTGCCCTTTCCGCAACCTTTGATATGTAGTTCAACGCCGGCTGAAGTGGCTGTGCGGTTAAAGGCGCTGCAGTCTGGAACTGCAAGACCGCTACGGTCGCAAGTTCGAATCCTGCCTCGGGCATGGATGTTTGTGATGTCCTTAGGTTAGTTAGGTTCAACTAGTTCTAAGTTCTAGGGGACTAATGATCTCAGCAGTTGAGTCCCATAGTGCTCAGAGCCATTTGAACCATTTTTTTTTGTAGTTCAACGACTGTCACTTCAATCAAGCCTTCATTATTAATTTATTTACTTTGAGCTGCTCTCTAACAAATACTGCTACACCTCCACCTTTATGATACTGTCTACAGTTGCTATTTCCTAGGAAATAGCCATCTAGTTTAAAGTAAATAATTTCCTCAGATTTCAGACCATGCTCGGTTAACACAACTACATGAGGTGAATGATCATTTACAAAAGTCTGCAAAACATTGAGCTTATTTCTAAGATATTGTATATTTAAGTGCATGAGCCTTAATGGTACTTTCAGTTTGTCACTCTGAATTTCCCCCTGTTCTGGATAGTTTATATTGGGCCAAATCCGGTTGGAGTTGGTCCTTTCCACTTGATTCACTGCGTGTTAGGATTTAGGGCGATAGTCCGTCTGTTTTCACAGCTGTTTCAATGAATTATTACGTCATTAGCTTTGTTTATGTCTGATTCAAGTCTCTTTTTACCAGTTAGATTTAAATGTTGACCATGTGTTGTGAAACTAGTGTTTTTGTATCTGTTGACATCAAGAAGTCTTACATTTTTAAACTTGGAGCAGAGATGTCATAATTTTTTATTTGTTCGTCAAATTTCATTATGTACACAGCACCAGTCCGCCAGATCAAATCTCAGAGTTAAATTTCCTACTATCACATTTGTAGTCGACAGCAACTGAAGGATAATGATCAGATTTCTTATAAATGCACTGGCCTCATAGCAGTAACATTGTTTGATCCTGCTATGAGAACAACACAGTCACTTTTAGTGAAACTGGCAGATTCTTTTTGTATATATTGCTGATTACATTTCTGAATTTTGCTCCAGGCCTAACAACAGCTGACGCAGAGTTTGATACAAAGTTTCAAACGTTGCGTGCATGGCTGTCTTCAATTATTTTTAATTTGAATCCATGATGTATTTGTTTTTACATGGCTGAAGAATTGTTCTTTGGAGATTTCGTGTTTGTCTTTGTGATTTTTAACACTGCAAAGCTGTCTTCAACATTGTCAGACACAAGCTTTTTTTTTGTTCTGGTTTTGAATATTTATGAAATCTTGGTGCTCATCTGCTATTCTTACACTATTTTTACGTGAATTATCCTGCTCTATTTTTTTTTGGCTGCAGCACATTTCTTGGGTACACATGATTTAACAGTTACAGTACATTTGTTTTCATTTACCTTTAAATTATTGCTGCTCCCCAGGATTTTGCATTTGTGTTCTAAAGCAGCACACTTTATTTGTAGGGCTTCAATATCACATTGCAACATTTCAATTATTGAATCTTTGTCTCTGATAATGTTTGTATACTTCTTTTCACACGTTTCTGTTACACACACATCACACGACCACAAGTAGTCCACAGTTATTAATTTTACGCTTATTTTGCAACAGTTTTCATGAAACTACCCTGAAAGTCAAGCTTGATCTCCTGCTACCAGATGAAGGATGAGAGTAGTATCATTCCATCATTGGAATATGATTGAAGCATTAGTTGTTATGCTGGGTGGTATTACCTGAAAATGGAAACAAACAATAGGTTACCATTACACAGGCCATCATCTTCCAGTTCTCATGTCAAAAGCATCACTATAAGCATTTAGTGAATCTGAGGCACTCGGTATCAATGTTCGCTACGTCATGTCAGATACAGGAGGGCAAAATCAAACTGTATGGTGAGAATTTGGAATTGTTATTGTTAGGTTTTGAAAATTAGTCAAATTTTGCTAGTGTCCTTGTGGTGATAACAGGAAGCTAGTTTTCGCCACAGATACACCACACATTTTGAAAATATGAGGAACCACTTAGTCAGTGGGCAGTCAGTCTTCCTTTCACAAAATGTTGTCAGGGAACAATATCTACCTTGTAATGAGGTACATATAAATCATGTAAAGCAGTCGCTTGAGATAGACAATGGTTGAAGTCTTAAACTGGCTCCACAACTGCGTGAGAGGTGTTTGATGCCAAACCTTTATGATAAAATGAAAGTTGGCTTGGCTACTGCCCTAATTATCAGCCAGACTGCAGCAGCCATTGAGTATGGTGTCAGGACAGAGAAACTGCAGAAAAATGCTTTAACCACAGCACGGTTTCTAAAGCACGTTCATAAGTAGTTTCGCCTCATGACATGTAGAGCTCCAGTTATGGCTCTGAGTCGTTCTGATGAACAAACATACAGTGAGGCTTTCTGTCATCTTAAGGACACCCTGTGTTTATTTTGGAATTGCAGGACAAATTCCTGAATAAGAAGAATTTGAAATTTGCTCTAACAATTAGATTTGCACAAGATGCCATAGAAAATCTGTTTTCAATGGTCGGTTTCAAAAATCCAGAATTAGCGCGGTGAGAACTGAAAACAGCACTGATGGTTATTACTCTTTCTTAATTCTTTACTTCTACCACTGATAATGAAAATTAAGACAGTAGTTTCCTGTCAGAATTAGTGGGGTAATCTGTAAGTGAAGATGGGGATAAGTGTGCCGAGGAAGTTGACGAGCCACTTGTAACATGGTGTTTGATGATGAGCACCAGTCTCTCTACTATTTATGTTGTCACAGTGTTAGGCAAGCTATGAAGCGCCATGCGCTTTGGAAATTTTGCGAGGAGAGCCTAATCACATCTAAAGAAAATTCCTGTACGTGTGTGAACGTGCTTTTACATCTGAAGTCCTTTACAGATACCTCACTTATTCAGCCATCAAGTGTGAAATTACTCACAGGTGAATTTTTGCTCTCTGATATAGCCACTTCTGTGTTTGCATCAGTGGAGGAGAAAGTAGTTTTCGTAACCTGCCACAGTGTACAGAAAAAAATATTTCACAGTTTGTTGGCAACAAGATAACATATGCTTCTAAATGAGACAAATAAAAGATACCAGGGTGTAGTGAGACAGGGCAGTAGAAGCATGGCCATGAGAAAATTATTGCAGAATCTGTGACTTCCAAAATCACTTTTTACTGAATAATTTCGAAAATTGACATTGAAACTTCTTTAGGTTATCATTAACATCTTGAGGCACCAAATCTGTGGTAACATTTTCTCTTCAAATAATCTCATTCTTGTTTGACTTAGAGATTTTTATAAAATTTTTGTTCCATGTTTCATTCTGAGTGTGGAATGTTATCATTATCTCATGTAATATTTGTTACATTTTGCAAGCAGACTCTGTCCCTGTCAAGGGTTAAGAATGATACATAGATAGATAAAAACTTCATCCTTCAACCTGTGTACATGTTTGACATTTGTGCTTTACCATCACCTTTGTTTCTTCCTTATGCTTCATTTGCTTTCTTTAATTTCTTTCTCTTGATTTTAATAGTCTTTCATACATACAGTGTATCTACATTTTATGTAATATTGTAGAGAGGGAAAAAGTATAAATACTTCCAGGAAGAAATTAGCTTGTACTCCATACTCTTTCCTAGCCCAGAATGAAATAGCACGTACAAAATCTGGTGATGGTTCACAGGTAGGCCACCCTTTTTCTAGAATACTTGTTTCAAAACATGGTGAAATTTGAAGGTTATTTCATGTAAATGTCATGCACATTTTGTATTGTAACTGCGATTTTTATTTCTCTTCATAATCTGACAATTTATGTTGAAATCACGAATGTGTGAGCGGAAATGCGGTCAACTGTGGTACATGCTGTAGTTAAAGTTACTGAATGCTTCTGATAGTGAAAATAGACAAGTTAACCCATTGCTGTAATATTTTAATATTTATACTGATAAAGTTACACTGCCATTCTGGTTAAGTTTAGCTTAGTCTTAGACAACACTTATTTTATCTACATGGAATTCCGTGGGTAACTTTTTAGCCATCAAAAAAGTAAATCGGTGGTTAGTAAGTAGTTTAAACAAATTGTTCTAGTTCAGTAATGCAGGTTTCCTTTGAAATTTAAAGATATTTGTATGGACCTGTTATTAACAGTTTTAATTTAAGTGAATATAAATGTAAAAATAAGATTTCTTCAGGATATTTTTAACAACACATATAACAGTGGAACCATCATTATCTGCAGTAGCGCTGCAACAAACACCAGTAGCAGCAGCAAAGGCTCAGATATTCTCACCAGCAGTGTCAGATAAACCAATAGCAGCAGAATCACCACAATCATCAGCAGAGCTGTCGTCATCAGCAACAGCATCCAGAGCAGCAGACCCCATAATGCTACCTCAAGGCAATGAAAATGCATGTGAGGAAAACATACAAAGGTCATTAGCCGCAGCAGCTAACAAAGAAGGGCAGTCACCAAGTTGGGGAGCACAGGAGCCACCAGCAACAGCAACCACACAGAAGAGGTGCCTGAGGCCTGGGAGATCAACAGCAGAAGCAGCTTCCAATCAAGACAGATGCCTGAGAACTAGGAGACCTGCTACACTAAGTGAGGATTTTTTATGGTACCGAGTAAGCAGAAAGAGAACATGGGAAAAGATGTAAGTAAAACTGTCCATCTTAAATACCAGTGTGACAATAGTGAGAGGAATATAAACACCGGACAAAGATACGATCCAGGTTTAATGACACAAACTGAAAAAAATCACTGCATAGTACCAGAAGCAAAGGCAAGTGAAGTGCTTAGTATATTACAGGAAGGGGAACTATTACATTTAAAGCCAACTGTTAGAATACTTCACCAAAATGTTCAATACATAAACAATAAAACAGAGGAACTAGAGGTAATATTACAGGAGTATAGGCCAAACATTCTAGTAGTTACAGAACATGGGCTAAAAGAAAATCACATAGGAATTTACAACTTGAAGAATTATGTGAAGGTAGCCAGTTTTTGCAGAACTTCCTATAAAGGTGGTGGGGTTGCCATTTTTTCTAACTATAAATCAACTAAAGCCTTAAATATAACAAAATATGCTATAGAATTGAGCTTTGAAGCTACAGCACTGGAAACTAAAATTGCTGGGAATTTATGTTGTGTATTAGGTTTGTATCGATCACCAAATGGTATAATTAAAACCTTCTTTGAACAGCTGGAAGATATAATCCAACACCTCTCAAAAACATATGCTTATTTGATCATTATAGGAGATCTGAACATAGACACGAGTAAAAATACAGACAATACTAAGACCCTACTGGACTTATTGTGCATATACAATCTAAAAATAAAAATAGATAAACCAACCAGAGTAACAAAGCATAGTGAAACTATTATTGAGCATGTAATAACAAATATTCCTACATGCTATTGTGACACACAGGTAATAAACTCCACATTAGCAGACCATTTTGCAATCATGATAGACATAAATATAAAGACTAGTGATTCAGTGCAGAAGATATGGGAGATGAGAAGACAGAACTACCCACATAACATAAAACTGCTAAAAAAGATGTTAGAGGCAGAAAACTGGGAAACAATATATGCAGCTAAAGATGCAAAAACCAAATGGAACCAGTTTTATTCTTTATTCAATTATTATTATGATGTTACATGTCCTGTTAGTAAAGGGCTTGTCAAACAGCAACAAAAAAAGAAAAGCTGGGTGACTGGAGAAGTAATCCATGCCAGAAATAATCTGAGAGTGTATTATGACCTCTCCAAACAAAAAAATAATGAGGCCAACAACACACTGTATAAAATAAAAAAGAAAGAGTACTGTAGTTTTATCAGAGAAACTAAAGCATCATTCATCAGGATGTCTATAGATAAGGGAAAGAACTACTCAAAAGGTTTATGGTCGTTCATTAATGGAGAGAGAGGAAAAGTAACAAATTGGGCAGAGGACATCTGCCCACTGATGAGTGGGAAAAGCAACGCAAACCCTCTAGAAGTAGCCAATACTTTTAACAGATATTATATTACTGTAGCAGACGAATTAATAAGTCAAAATAAAATAAATGCAGTAAGTAAATTGTTAAACCCCCCACATACAAATCATACTATGGTTTTCATACCTACAACAGATGCAGAAGTGTCAAACCTAATAAAACAACTTAAAATTAAACACTCTTCTGGCTTGGATGGTGTTACATCACATCTCATAAAGGAATGCAGAGAATGTATATTAAAACCATTGACACACATGCTGAATGCTGCGATAGAAGAAGGTATATTTCCAGATTCACTGAAAGTAAGTAAAGTGAAGCCAATATTTAAGAAAGGGAACAGGGATGAATTAGGAAATTACAGGCCAATATCATTGATCTCAACTTTTGCTAAAATCTATGAAATGATAATAAAGAATAGAATTGTAAGTTTTATAACAAAGTACAGTATACTGCATTCATCACAACATGGTTTCAGAGAAGGGAAGTCAACAAAAACAGCATCAACAGATATAATTGAGCACATTCTTAATTTACTTGACAGGCAGCAAAAGACTTGTGGGATTTTTATGGACCTATCTAAGGCATTTGATTGTGTGAACCACTCAAAATTAATGATGAAATTATATCAGTATGGAATTAGAGGAAAATGCTATGACATACTTAAATCATACATTACAAATAGGAAACAATGCACAGAAATCAGACATACTAGTGGGGGAAATATAACAAACTACATATCAGAATTACAAACAGTTAAACACGGTGTGCCGCAAGGATCTGTGCTTGGGCCAATACTATTTATACTCTATGTAAATGACTTCCCTAGCTATATAAATCAGAAACTTATAATGTATGCTGATGACACAACAATCATTTGCACAGCTGACACAAAGGAGGAGCTTGAGAAGGAAGCACTCCTGACTATTGAAAATGCAAATAAATATTTAACACGAAACAACCTGTTTATGAATCAGTCTAAAACAATGAATGTAGTATTTCAGACCAAGCATAGTGAAAATTATAATATAAATGTTAATATAAATGGAAAGACTATTAAAGAAGTAACCAGCACAAATTTTCTAGGAACTATAATAGACAAACATTTGGCATGGGGGGAGCACATAGATGCACTGTGTAAAAAGATAAACAAACAGATCTTCATCATGCATAAAACAGCTAAGACTGTGGATGATAAAGTCCTCAGATCAATGTATTATGGACTTGTCTTCCCACATTTGTCTTATTCAGTTCATATATGGGGAAATGCACAAGCTGGCTACCTAAAAAGAATATTCACAATTCAGAAAAGGGCAGTGAGATGCATTGCAAAAATACCACCAAGACATACCTGTAGGCAAGCTTTTATACACTATAATATTATGACAGTATATTCACTGTATATATACCAAAGCATAATGGTGGTAAGGTCAAGTGATAAACACCTCCTAAATAAAGATGTACACAAACACGGTACAAGAGGAAATGAAAATTACTACATGATAAACAGAAATCTAAAACTGTTTATGACTGCCCCAGAAGAAGCAGGCAAAAGGTTTTTTAATAAACTCCCCAAAATCATTATAAAAGAAACAGATCTAAAATGTTTTAAAAATCATTTGAAACTATATCTCACAGAGAAATGTATATACAGTTTGAGTGAATACTAAGATGGTGTTTAAATATATCATTACTGAAATGTACCTGTAAAAATTATCATTTCTGTATGTTTTTTGATTTGTGTGTATGTATAATGTGAAACATGTAAAACCTTTGTATGATTATGGACTATTTCTGTTTAATAATTTGTTTCATTTATATATATATTGAAATCAAGTTTGATGTTAATAGGCTATTGTATGACACACCCAATACTCTCAGCTGGATTTTCAGCTGGAGTCCATGGGCAAAGAATAAATAAATAAATAAATAAATAAATAAAAACAAATAATAGTGCAGAGATTGTCTTCAGAGTAGAACAACATTAGTCAGCAATACTATAAAGTAAATACATTCCCTCAAACATTTTCAGATACTTAGTGTAGATGTTCACTTCTGTTATGGACCATTCCCCTTTCTGTTAACAGTTATTGGGGGAGATTTATCTTTTCTATTGATAAACTGTCTTTACAGTACAAAACTCCATCTTAGCCTTCAGGTCCAAAACCTGTTTCTTTTTTCCTTTCTTGGTCCTGGAAATGCAACTTATTTAAAAAAACTTGTTTTATATATCTGCTGCAGTGACTTTTCCAGCATATGATTTACCCTCATATAGCGTAATGACAACCATTTATTTGAAAACCATATTCAAAAACTAATTTAAATTTGGTGACAAAGTCCCCCAGCAAACTTGTTCCCATGTTCATTATTGGTAGTGCAGAAATGATGTTCACACGTTCCCATGATCGTGAGCATGCAGCTGCTGTTTACACCTAATTCAGCTAATTTCAGTCTACTATCAGGAGCATTATTTTAATTTCAGTGTCCGACCACTGCAGCAAAAGTCCTTATACATTTGCTTGTTTTTGGGTTTATCTTTGTCACAATGGGAAAGGTTGCAGGAACTTGACTTAATGATTCAGTTAAATTTATTTATTTATTGCCTTTTGTCTTTCTACATTTCTGTTACTTAGTTTCCAGTCCATTCGAACAGCAAAAAAAAAAGTCAGAAGCGCTAATAGGATGGTTTGATTGTAATTTAATTACAAAATAGAAATTTTAGAGATAAAACTGACACTGTTAAAGCATAAAACGAGAAATAGTGAGTGGTGCCATAGAAAGTTATCATGACTGGTAAAAAAAAAGACCCTATTGACCGTAAAATAGGGTTTAAACTCATTTTTAGGATGCTCATAATAATAAATTGTACTTTGTTCAAGACAATATAATATAAAAAAAGTAAATTTATGAACTACACAAGTATTGAATCTATGACCTTTTATTTAGCAACCATTGTTACCAGGAGACTATTATTACAATTACCACCTGGTTGCTAAAAAGAATTTATTAAGACAAATACAGTTATTACTGTTTCCTACATACTCATTTTGATCGTAGACCTAGTTTTGTTTGAACACATTTCAAAAATATTGTATTCTTAATCATTTTTCTAATGTCATAGGACAATTGCACACACAATTTTATAGCATACATCTGACAAAAATAAAAGGACTGTGTAATCATATAGGCACGTTTATCAGTTCTATTTACTAACGTACCATGCATAAATATTTGAATCCAATGCTTTATTTTGTATTAAAAAAAGACATTGGTCGTATTTTCGTAGTACCAAGGAGCAGGAACAAGAAGTCGATATAGAGCTTTACATTAGCGATAGATTATTCCTTGCGCTTGGAAAATATTGGTTCCTCTGACACCTATGAGTATTTGATAATAATAATAATGATTTTACTGTCTTTAGGCCATTACAGCAATTGACAATGCCAAATGAAGATACAATTTATAATACAGTGTGATAAGGTATTGACTATTGAAATATTTTAGCTTATATTACAATAAATGTACAGTGGGTCATCTGTTAGATTACTGCAGTTTACAGTTGAAGAATTCATTGATATCATAGAACGGGTGGGCAATAAACCATTCATGCAGTCTTTCTCTCAATGTATGTTCAGCAAGATCCTGTATAGCATGTGGCAGCTTATTAAATAGTTTGTGCCCTGTGACTTCATAGCTATTTATTGATTTTGATAATCTGTGGTAAGCCGTGTATATGTGCTTGATGCTTATTGTGTTGTAGCAATATACATTTTCTCTACGTTTCACATCTTGTAGGTTCTTCATTGTAAAGATTAAGACGTTGTATATATATATATATATATATATATATATATATATATATATATATATATATATAGAGGTTTATTACTGTCATAATTTCTGGTTAGTAAATAAGGGTTTGCAGTGAGCCCTATGTGAAGAATTTGTAATTATCCTAATGGCTTTCTTCTGCAATAATAGGCTGTCATGTATATGACTACAGTTACTTCACAAGATAATGCCATAGGATATTATACTTTGGAAAATGCAAATTAAGATAATCTGATGCATGTTTCAGGTACACAATTTCTGAATTGTCTTAATAAATAAATGACTTTAGATAGCTTACTACTAATATAGTTTACATGTTGGCCCCAGGATAACTTTTTGTCTAAATAAACTCCCAGGAATTTAACAGAACTAGGGTCATCAGATAGTGGCTCATCTCTTAGAGTGAAGATTATCTGCTGCATTTTATTTTCATTTAGCAGGAAACCATTTGCTGTGAACCAATATGCTGCGTGAGTGAGTGTATTTTCAATGCAGGTTTTAAGATTGTTACTGATATGAAGAAAAGTAATATCATTTGCATACAATACAGTGGTGGATCTAATAAACGAGGGGAGGTCATTGATCATTATCAGAAACAGGAAGGGGCCCAGTACAAATCCCTGGGGCACACCTACTTTAACATATTCTATGTTTGATATTTCCTTACCAACACAAACTACCTGTTTACAGTTGTTGAGATAAGCTTTTAATAGTCTGAGGCTGTTTCCTTTGATGCCGTAGAATTCTAATTTCTGTAGTAGGGGCGTGTGCTCGACACAGTCGAAGGCATCGCTTAGGTCACAGAATGAGACCTGAGCAAAGCCTTTGTTCTCAAAAACTTTGAGAATGTAACTGACTACCGTGTCGATCGCGTCGATGGTCGACAGATTCTTCCTAAACCCGTATTGTGTAGCATTAATTATTCCCAGATTCTCAAAGTGAGATGATAATTGTTGGTACATCATGCATTCTATTACCTTGGAGAATGCGGGTACTCTTGAAATAGGCCTGTAACTAGATGGAGAGTCTTTATCTCCCTTTTTGTATACTGGGACGATCCTAGACAGTTTTAACTCATCAGGAAATAGCCCTCAAGTAAGCACTTGTTTATGCAATGGTTAAAGGGTACAGAATGCAATCACACACTTTTTTTAGCAGGTTGCAAATGCCATATATATATCTAAGCCATCAGACGATTTCAGTTGTTTTATGACCCCTTGTACAAATCTCGGCGATACTTCAGAGTAGGTTAGTGTGCTTGTATTTAGTGACTGTCCACCCCAATTTTGGGAGAGTAACCCTGATGGACTAGTGTCTGGTTTGATAATTGTGTCTCCTATTTCTTTCACTGAATTAATGAGAAACTCATTGAGTGTTTGAGGTGGAATTTTGTCTTTTTTAGTATATGTGGCAGCACTGTTAATTACTTTCCAAGTGGTTTTGCATTTATTGGTGGAATTATGTATGCTGTTGGCATTGTAGGTTTTTTTGGCTTGCAGGATGGCTTTTTTGTATTCGTTCCTACATTCCACATAGGCTGATTTGGCATAGCCAGACTTCATACTATTGAATATGTTGCACAGTAACAAAACTTGTTTCTTTAGATCTGTCAACTGTTTAGTGTACCATATAATTTGTCTGTTTTGAGATCTGGATTTGTGGCTGCTGTCCATTTTCTTTATGGGAATACTATGGTTAATTAGCGTCAAGAATGCATTAAAAAGATCTAGCAAATATTATTTTGGCTGGCAGTTCATTACTTGATGTGAAATGTCCATTGACACTACAATGGCCAAACCAGTCTCTGTCAGCAAGGGAATTACGAAATGTGTTAATTTTATCCTCAGTTACGGGTCTGGTATTCACAACTGTTGGGACAGGTCTGTTTGCATTGCTCCTATTGAGGGGAATTTTACTTGCATAATTTAGAGATACGGAGTCATGGTCAGAGAATGGGAACACTACAACTTCGTATGTGTTTTCAGTGATCTTGAAGTTTACAAAGGTGTTTAAACATGCTTTGTTTCTTGTGGGCCGGTTACTGATATGATGTAAATTGTATTGTCTTCTAAGTTTTCCAGATCTGCTACACTACCCTCACATTTAGTAACATCAAAATCAGCATTCAAATCGCCTCCTATTGCAATATCATAGTGTAGCCATTTAATATTACTTAATTCACTCAGTAGCATGTCCATTTTTTCTAAACAATATGTTAATGCTTCCCTTTGGTGATATGTGCATGGATACTACTATTAGCTTATGACTATTAATGATTATACCCGTAACTTCAAAGTGCTGTTCATCACACAAGGAATTTAGGTCTGGTTTGGTTATTGTACAATTGAGTGACTGGTTGGAATAAATTGCCACACCACCTCTAATGTGCTCTTTCCTACAGTAGCTATTTACTATACTAAAATTGTCAAATTTGGCAACTGCAAGTTCATTCTCATTAGTCCAGTGTTCACTCAGACAAAAAATATCAAACTGGTTATTAAGACCAAACTCATTTATGATAAGTTCTTTATCTTTCAGTCCTTGAATGTTAAGATAACCTATTTTAAGATCCACACTCCTATTGCTTACACGCTGAACACTATGGTGATTGGTTTCCAAACCTTTTACAAGGCTTATCTTTTGGATTTCTGCCTCTTGTTGCCTTTTACTAAAAAATTTTGTTCACTTGGAGTGGTAGCACATCTACTGTTGTATGCCTACCTCTTCCCTCCTTGTGGCGATATTGTAGATGAGGCTGCTACTATAGGAATGGATGGAACTGCTGTTATGGTGTGTGGAGGAACTGTTGTGGAATCTGGTGACTGAGGAGATAAGGTTGTTGCTTCTTCTTCTGCTGCTGCTGTTGAATCTTGCAGATGAACTGTAGTAGGTACTGTTTGATTGATTGATTTTTATTGTTGTAGAGACCTCAGAGATCAACTGAGGCATTGCAAAATCAATATTACACAGTCTAAATGATACACAAATAATTACAAAAACAAGAAAAATATTACACAATATAAACATTACACAAATAATTTTGGTACCTTCACACAAATACAAAACAGAGAAACTTCTGGAACAAATCTATATTGCATAATAAATTTAGCCAATTACAGACTTACTCATATATAGAAGCATATAAAAACTGATCACAAAGTGTAGTCATACCATATTCTTTGCCTCCCTTAAATATTCATCAGTTTCATAAATGCTGAGCTCAAGAGGAAATTCTTTTACTTTTTTTTGAATTGTTGAATTGGAAGATCACCGATATGTTGGGGTATGGCATTAAAAAATTTTATGGACTTTTATAAGAAGCACTTTTGTGTTTTTTTATAGTTACATCAGTAAGAAACTAGGTCCTGCTTGTTTCTTGTGTTATAATTGTGTCGCATGTCATACTGTTGATAACTCGGATAGTTTTCCTTAATATGCATTACACACTGTAGTACAAATATTGACGGCAGGGTCATAATCAGTAATTTTTTAAAGCTTGGCCTACAGTGAACTCTGGGTGCCAAGCTACATATCAGTCTTATTGCCTTCTTTTGTAGTTTGAAGACGTTAGCTGCCATGCTTTGATGTCCCCACAGTATTGTACCATAGGAAATGTGACTGTGTATTAAAGCAAAATAAACCACTTTAAGTACTGGCACGTTTATACAAAGACGCAGCTTTCTTAGAGCAAATATTCCTTTGCAAATGCTGCTTCCCACATTTTCTATATGGCTACCCCAGGATAATTTTGATTCAATTGAGATTCCAAGGAAATTAACAGCATTTGAGCTCTGCTCAAGTTCAGTGTTATTATTCCATGATACATACAGGTATTGTATTTTTTTTTTTTTTTTTTCGGTTGACACAAAGGGGATTAGCTTTACACCAATTTTCAACTTTGACAGTGCACTGGTCTGCTTCATATTTCACCTTCTGGGCTGTTTCTGCAGTTACCTGCTGCAGCGTTTGTTATGTGTGTAGGCACAATTGCTGCTTCCGCCTCTACTGCTGCTATAGAAGTAACCATTTCTTCAGGCTCTGCTTGCATCAAGCAAGGAACTGGAAGAGCAGCAATTACTTCTTGGTTGCAAAAATCCAAGCCTTTGAGTATTGCCTGTTTGCTTTTATGATTTCCATGTTCACACAGGACCATTCCGAAAGGTCATGCCTATGTGGAATTCCGACTACAAAAACTGATTTCTCTTCTGTTGAATTTAGTATTGCCTTAAGGTTTCGTGTTGCACTGTGGAGGTCGTTTTTATATACATTATTGGCTCCAGCTATGACGACAATATGACGATCATTTTCAGTTTCTATTGAGTTCTTGGGCGGGTGCACCTGGTTTGACGTGACTAGTTGCTTTTATACAATGACTGTAACGTATTTTTGCAGTTTCAGGTCCATAGCTATCAGAGAATATTTTCACTTTGAGTTTGTCTTCACGTTTATTGCGGAAGTTTCTGCTCAGGTGCTTGTCACTATATAGATTCGGCGAGTTGTCGTCGTCGTCGCCACAGTTTTCGGTGGCCTAATTTAATGTTAATTACGAAAAGAGGTGTTGAAACTCGATACCACAACAAGAACTGCGAACTCTGTTTTCGATATTAATAAAGGAGCAGGGGGAAAACTGTTTCATGCTCGCCACAACAAACACTTATCGACTCATTTACCTTGAATTTGTCGCTAAATATCTGACATGCATCATTTGAAGCTACTAACCAGTTTTAGCAGTACATTAGACGGCTGAGTGCACTTGTTTAATATACACGGCTAAATGTGCTGCAGAAGTCACTGTATCACCAGGGCCATACTTCCACTATACAAAGCCTTATGCTTTGCAGCGCTCGCCATGCCATCTGTCGGCGGCAGGCCGTACTATGTGAGGCCGGCTACTATGACACGCAGGCTGGTGCATCGGTGCATCACCGTTAGCATTCAACTGCGATTCTTATACATATGTTTTAACAATGCGTTTCAAGAGACAATGCTCTCATCATCAGGTTGTAAAATCTATGTCATGAAATTTAACGGACTAAAAAGAAAAAATACCATCACAAATAGTTGGGAAGTCCATAGAGTAAAACAGAATTAAAAGTATATTGGGCTGTGGGTCCTTGTCCTCGTCCCCACCTTAACCAGTTCACCACTTGGTGTAACCAGTGGCTCCTCCGTCTGAACCCCTCCAAAACCCAGGCAATCATCATAGGCCGTACCACTCGCTCCTTTCGCCTCCAAGATTTCTACCTCACCCTTTATGGTCGTCCTATCCAACTCACCCCCACCCTGAAATACCTTGGCCTCACCCTTGACCGACACCTCACCTGGACCCCTCATCTCCTGACCATCCAGCAGAAAGCCCATTCCCGCCTCCGCCTGCTGAAACTCCTGTCCGGCCGGACATGGGGATTGCATCCTTCTACCATCCTCCACACCTACAAATCCCTCATCCGTCCTATCCTCTGTTATGCCAGCGTCGCCTGGATCTCCGCCCCCACCCGCTTTTACAAGTCTCTCCAAATCCTTGAACGCCATGCGCTCCGCCTTGCCTTCCGTATCCGCCTTCCTTCCCCCACACGGCTCCTGTATGAACTGATCCCCTTCCCCCACCTCCTCTTGTTCCTCCAACATCTTCGCATCCTTTACATTGTTCGCAGGGTTGATCCCCCCCACCCTCTGGTTTCCTCCTTCCTCTCCACCCCTCGCCCGTTGCCGCGCCTCTATCGCTGTATCCCTCCCTCTCTCCACCTCCACACCCTCCATCTCCTTCATCAGGGCAATTTCCAACGCCTCCCCCTCCCGGATGACGAACTTCGCCGTGACATATACCCTTCCTTCCAACTCTAACCCGGCCTTGTTCCCCCCCCCCTCCCCAGGGCCCCCTTCTCCTCTTTCCTCCTTCTCCCAGAGCGGATTCTCCTCCATCCCCCCCTCCCCTGAGACCCTGCACCCCATACTTGCCTCTCTCCTTCCCACATCCCTCCCTACCTGGCCCTCTTCCGAGCGACCCCCATTCCCCTCCCCCATCTCTTCCCCTCCCTCCCTTCTTCAGGTCTCCCTCATCTCCTTGAACCTGGCAGATCCTCTGTATTGATCATCATCAGTGTGCCACGTCAGTGTTGTGTTTCGTGCTATTTCTCGTGTGCGTCCAGAGGTGTGATTTTAATTGTGTACTGCCTTGAGGTTCGCCGTCAGTGTGCTATGACATCCGTCAACACCTTCATGCTCCAGTCATACTGTGCCTTGTGTTCTTTTAATCGTCGCAGAGTGTGGCTTTTTGTGTGTGCTACTTTTAAACAGTTTTTTTATCTCCATTTTACAGTCACCCCGTTTTTTTGTATATTGCCTTCCATGATGTTCTCCCTTTTGTATATCTATGTTCGCCTTCTTCTCTCCTTTGCTGTTTTTAAATGTCTTCTATTGTTTTGTTCTATGTCTTTCGGCTGAAGAGCAGCGCATATGCTGCTGCCAGCCCGCCCCGATGGGGAATTGAAATACAATACAGAAAAAAAAAAAAAAAAAAAAAATTGTCCTCGTCTTCCATTTAAGTTGTTGACACAAGTGAATGGCCGTCCCATAGCAACCAGATATGCTGCCGCACTGCGCCGGCTCGGGAGCTGTTGTGGGCTGACGTGCCTCTCTCTCTCTCTCTCTCTCTCTCTCTCTCTCTCTACAATACGAGCAGGTGGAGGAGTTAGAATCGCCTCCATTACACCACCTGCCGTCTTCTGCTAGCCTGGATTTCCAAAACTGACAGCAATGGACAGGCTGACGCAGTACACAAAGAAAAAAAATTGTCATAGCGCTACTGGGAATGAGGGAAGACTAATCCCAAACCAGTTGGTACGAATGCATATATTCGTGTCATTTAACTAGCACTTTTCGTCATAATTCACGAGATCCACTGGGTGAGACGAAACGCGGGAAGTATTTTGACATGAAGCACCCTGCTTTGGATGGCAGCATTGTGCTACTTACACTTGATCCACATAAAGCTGCAATCTAAAACAAAGATTGAAGGATGCTTGTAACTCGATACAAAAAGCTAAACTAAGATGCAAAGAGCAAGTGGATTAAGTTGCAAGTTGGACAGAGAAGAAAAATAAACAGGAAAGTAAAAGTAACCTGGGTTGCACTACAGTAAACTCGATACAGGCTTTCCAAAATTGTTTGTGACTTGTTCGAAAGGCAAAGGCTAGAAATACAACCAGATTTGACTTTAAGCAACGACATATGCCGGTGATCTTAAAAATGCAATTCTTGTAGAGGAGATGCTTGTTGGGAGTTACTGGAGAGGATGGGGGTATACTGAGTTGCAGCAGCCCAACAGGGTGCTGGCACACTTAAATTCCAGCTGTGATGGACATGGGTTGTAAGCAGAAGACAACCATATGCTATACCATCACAACGTCTCTTTATAACCAGTTTTCAGGCACGGAACATTTAACCCGTACCCTCCAAAAATTGAAGGTAATTAACCACAATTTCTATTATTTGAGTGTCACTTTGCAATTTTTTTTTTTTCTTTATTGTGATTTTAACACCTTATACAAAGGCAGGCTGGCAGCAGCACAATACGCCGCTCTTCAGCCTTGAGTGTTACAACAAGTAGTACATAAAGGTGGCACAGAGTAGACAGTAATAATGGTGGGCAAAAAAAATGTAGACACTAAAAATCGAAAAAACATGTAGCCGTTCACGCTGGACGAGAAACATCACTAACACCGGGCGACACGATGCACAGAACATGGATGATGGCGACGGCACGTGAACGGTGGGGGCGTGATGGCGAACAACACTACACACAAATGACGGCACACACACGAAACACTGACGGCGATGATCTCCGGCACGCGAATGTTCACTGAGCGTGTACGAGTCCGGGGACCTGCCAAGAGAGGAGGTGGAGGAGGAGGAATGGGAAGGGGAATGGGAGAGGGGAGAGCAGAGATGCCATGGGCAAAGGAGAGAGGGGGAGGGAGGAAGGGGGAGGGGAAGCCCGGTGGAGAGGGGAGGAGGGAGGGGGGAAAGGAAAGAGGAGGGAAGGGAAGGGAGGGAGGGAGGGTGCCTAAAGGAGAGGACATAGGAGGTGGGGGGGGAGGATCAAAGTTGATAAGAGGGGTAGATGGAGTGACGAGGACATCATCAGGGAGGGGGAGCTGGCGGAAGCCACCTTGGGAGAGGGTAAGGAGGGTGGAGAGATGGAGACCGGGTGGGACGTGGGAATACAGGCGCGGCAGCGGGCGGGGATGGGAGAGGATCGGGGACACGAGCGGGTGAGGAGGATCAAGTTTACGGGAGGTGTACAGGATCCGTATCCTTTCAAGGAAAAGGAGGAGGTGGGGGAAGGGGATGAGATCATACAGGATCCGCGTGGGGGAGGGGAGACGGATGCGATAGGCAAGGCGGAGAGCATGGCGTCCAAGGATTTGGAGGGATTTATAGAAGGTAGGGGGGGCGGAGATCCAGGCTGGATGGGCGTAACAAAGGATAGGGCGGATGAGGGATTTATAGGTGTGGAGGATTGTGGAGGGGTCCAGACCCCACGTGCGGCCGGAAAGGAGCTTGAGGAGACGGAGGCGGGAACGTGCCTTGGCTTGGATTGTCTGGAGATGGGGAGTCCAGGAGAGGCGACGGTCGAGGGTGACGCCAAGGTACTTGAGGGTGGGAGTGAGGGCGATAGGACGGCCATAGACGGTGAGATAGAAATCAAGGAGGCGGAAGGAAGGGGTGGTTTTGCCTACAATGATCGCCTGGGTTTTGGAGGGATTGACCTTGAGCAACCACTGGTTGCACCAAGCGGTGAACCGGTCAAGATGGGATTGGAGAAGGCGTTGGGAGCGTTGCAGGGTGGGGGCAAGGGCGAGGAAGGCGGTGTCATCGGCAAACTGGAGGAGGTGGACGGGGGGCGACGGCGGCGGCATGTCTGCCGTGTACAAAAGGTACAGAAGGGGGGAGAGGACGGAGCCTTGGGGCACACCAGCGGAGGGGAAAAAGGTGTAGCAATCGGTGTTATGGATGGTGACATAGGAAGGACGGCGGGAGAGAAAGGAACCGATCAGACGGACGTAGTTAATGGGAAGGGCAAAGGTTTGGAGCTTGAAGAGGAGACCGGAATGCCAGACGCGGTCACAAGCGCGTTCGAGGTCAAGTGAGAGGAAGATGGCGGAGCGACAGGAATTAAGCTGTTCGGAAAGGAGAAGTGAGGTGAAGGAGAAGATCGTCGGAAGAGAAGGATGGCCGAAAGCCACACTGGGTGACGGGAAGGAGGCGGTGCTGGCGGAGATGCTGGTGGATGCGTCGGGTGAGGATAGATTCTAGGACCTTGCTGAAGACCGAGGTAAGGCTGATGGGATGGTAGGAGGAGACGGCGGACGGCAGTTTGCCAGGTTTAAGGAACATGAGGATACGGGAGGTTTTCCACAGGTCGGGGTAGTAACCGGTGGACAGGACTACATTGTAGAGCCTGGCCAGGGTGGAGAGGAAAGAGACAGGAGCTTCACGAAGGTGACGGTAGGTGGCACAATCGTGACCAGGAGCGGTGTTGCGTTTGGTGCGGAGTGTATCAATGAGATCCTGTGTAGTGATAGGGGCATTGAGTTCCGTGTGTGGAATGTTGTCCAAGTACTGGAAACCAGGAGCGAGGGGAGGGACAGAGGTGTCAGTTCGATCGCGGATATCCAGGAAGAGGGAGTAATCGAACTGGGGATCGTCGGGGATGGAGAAAACATCGGAGAGGTAGGAGGCAAAGTGATTGGCCTTACTAAGGGTGTCAGGGAAGGGGTGATCATCGTGGAGAAGAGGGTAGTAGGGGGAGGGTTTAGTTCCGGTAAGGCGACGGAAGGCCGACCAGAACTTGGACGAGTTGATTGGTAGGGTTGCATTTAAACGGGTGCATGTCTGTCGCCAGTCCCGGCGTTTCTTAGCCACGAGCAAATTACGAACGTGTCGCTGGAGTTGCTGGTGGCGTCGTAGTGTGTCCGGGTCACGCGTGTGGAGGAAGGCACGGTAGAGACGATGGGATTCACGGAGGAGGAGAACGGCCTGTGGGGGTAAGGTAGGACAGTGGGGGTGGATGGCGACAGTAGGAACGTGGGCCTCCACGACCTCAGACAAGGTCTGCTGGAGAAAGGAGGCGGCATGGGTGACATCGTCAGGGTGGTGGTAGGTGAGAGGGTGGCTATCGACCTGATTGGAAAGGGTATCCCGGTAGGCATTCCAGTCGGCTCGGGAATAGTCGTGGACATACTTAGGGGGAGGATCAGTACGAGGGTCGGGGCGAGGGCGACGACCGTCTGAAATGGTGAGGAGGACAGGGAGATGGTCGCTACCAATAGGCTCCAGGACATCCACCGTTATGCGGCCAAGGAGGTTGGGGGAGGACAGGACAACATCAGGAGTGGAGTTGGATTCGGGACGGGTGTGCTGGGGAATGGGATTGAGGTCGCCTTGAAGGGAGGAGAGGAACCGATGCCACCGCCGTAACTGGGCGGCGGAACGACTATGGATGTTGAGGTCGGCGGCGATCACGTAGGAGGAGAAGGTACGGTCAATGTGGGAGAGGAAGTCGAAGGGAAGAGGAGCGTTGGGGCGAACATAGATGGTGGTGCAGGTAATGGTAAGGCCGGGGAAGAAGACACTAAGGATCAGGTGTTCGGTGGGGTCGGGAAGGAGAGGTTGGAGCCGAACGGGGATCTGGCGGTGGTGCCCAATGGCAACTCCGCCACGCGCAATCAGGAGGGGATTATCGGAGCAGTGGAGGAGGTAGGGCGAAGTGTGGACTGTGTGTTGGGGTTGCAGGAAGGTTTCATTGAGGAGGAAGGCATCCACGCGGTGGGTGGCAAGGGTGTGCAGGAAGAGGTTTTTGTTGGCGGGATAGGAGCGTATGTTGTTGAAAAGGATACGTTGTTGTCGCGCCATGACTGGGATTTAAACGAGGGTGTCAAGACGGGAGAAGGTGAAATGGGCCTGGTTGTTGGAGTAGGTGGCGTACATCTTGAGTTGGAAGAAGGAACGGGCAGCAAGGGAGATCTGCTGGAGGGTGTGAGGGCGCTGAAAGGGATGAACATTCTGGAGGACGATGGTAAGGAACCGGATGACGTCCTCGGCGGTGGGGGGGGGGACGAAGGGAATTGCCACGAGGGGTGGGGGCATCCAGGGGACGGACAGGGACGGTGAGTTCAGGAGTGGTTGGAGGGGGTCGGGCTTTACACTTTTGGGAGTAGGTGGGATGGGGGAGATTGCAGGTATTGCAGGAAGGAGGGGATTGTAGGTTAGGGCACTGCTGGAGGAAGTGCGCTTGCCAACAATGCGGGCAGGTGGGGGCCTCGCGGCACTCAGCTGTGGGGTGCGCGTTATAGCGCAGACACCTCTGGCAGCGCAGGGATTGAGGAGGGGAACGGGAGGGGTCGACCTTGTACCGCTGGTTAAAAAGGAGGGCACCCTCCTTCAGGAGACGGTCAATGGAGGGGGCGTGCTCAGAAAAAACCTGCATAAGGCGGGTGGGGCCGGCAGCGTTATGTATGCGGCGAACCGCATGCACCTCCAAATGGTGATGCGCCTTGAGCTCCGCCAACACCTCCTCCTCCGTGATCACTGGACTAAGCCGAGTGATCACGGCGGTGAGAGTGGGCGGGTCACGCAGAGGTTGGGGTTGGCGGGAGGGAGGTGGTGAAGGAGCAGGAGTGAGGGAGGCATGAGGGCCAAAGCGGGTGACAGGGATGCGGGAAAGGAGGTATGTGTGGAGGGTGGGGCTGGGGGAGGAGATGAGGACCGAATCACGGCGAGGAGTGAGGAGGGAGATGGGGGCACCAGGACAATGCTGGCGAAGGAAGAGGGTGAGGTTCCGGGCTTCAAGGAGAGAGGGATCAGGACGGGAGAGGAGGTAGCGGTAGGAGGAGGGGGTAGAGGAGGAGGATGAGGGGGCAGGGACAGGCGGGGAGACATCCATGGCATCACGGGTGGGGGAAGGGGGACGAGGCGAAGCCTTTTTGGAAGCAGAGGGAGCAGGGGTGCCACTGGGGCGCTTGACGGCGGTGGAAGAGGTGTGGGGGATGGGAACAACGGGAATGTGGCGGGGAGGGGCAGGTCCCGGGGCCGGAGTCGGCGCCGGAGATGGTGATGGTGACGGCGAAGGCGAAGGCGACGGCGACGATGACGATGACGGTGGCAGTGGCGGCGGTGATGGTGAAGGTGACGGGGAGAGCTGGGCGTGGACAGTGGCCCGACGGGCCACCACCTGAGCCGGAGCTGCAGTGACAGGCAGGGGAAGTAGGGGGAAAGGATCAGAACGAGAGGAGCGAGAGGAAGAAGCGGGAGAGGGGGCGACAAAGATAGAGGGTGAAGGGAGACTGAGGAGAGGGGGGATGGAAGAAGGGGGGTGGGACTGGGCACACCAAGTTATAGTGGTGGAGGCGGCGGAAGGGGAAGTATAAACTATGGCGGTGGTGGTAGTAGTGACGGTGGTGGTGGGGGCGGACATGACGGTAGAGAGAAGCAATAACCAACAGAACGAAGAGGAAAGGACAGAAACTGGGGACAGACAAAGACAAAGACGAAGACGGATGAAGACGAAGACGGCCGTACACCAGGGTCAGGACGGCAGACGGATGAAGACGAAGACGGCCGTAGACCAGGGTCAGGACGGCGGCGATGGCAGCGACCAGGCGGCACCGGGCACCGGACGGCGGCGGCGAGCACCGGCAGGCAGTATGGACAACAAGCAGACGACACGGCAGGGAAACGGCGGGAATCTTCCACGTCTAAGGTGCACCCTGAGAGTAGCCCAGGCAGTGAAACTCTTCGATGAAGAAGTGAGGGAATCCAACCCTCGAATGCACTTTGCAATTTTTTTTTTTTTTTACTTTATTGTTATTTTAAAACCTGTACAACAGGCAGGCTGTCAGCAGCATACTACGCTGCTCTTCAGCCATAGAAGACACAAGCAGCAAAAACCGGGAGAAGACACATAAGTCACAGAGCGGTGGGCAATAAAACAGGAGACACATAGAGACAATCACGGAGCCGTTCACACCCGTCGATAATCCACACTGCTAGCTGATGAGACGACGCACAACCACTGAAGATGATGATGGCACTGGTGAACGATGGAGGGGACGGTGAATACTAAACACTAAACACTAAACACACAAAACACTGATGGCGGCGACCTCCGGCGCGCGAATGTCCACGTAACGTGTGCGAGTCCGGGGACCTGCCAAGAGGGGTAGAAGGGGGAGGTGGGGGAGAGGGGAGAAAAAGGATGCCAATGGCTGAGGAGTCGGGGGCAGGAGGAGAGGAACAGGGGAGGGGAGGCCCGGGGGAGGAGGGGGGGAGAAAAGGAGGAGGGATGGAAAAGGGAGAGGAGGGACAGAGGGTGCCCGGAGGAATAAGTACAGGAGGAGGGCGGGAGGATCAAAGTTGGTAGGAGGGGTAGATGGAAGGGAGGAGGGCATCATCAGGGAGGGGGAGCTGGCGGAAGCCACCTTGGGAGAGGGTAAGGAGGGTGGAGAGATGGAGACCGGGTGGGACATGCGAATACAGGCGCGGCAGCGGGCGGGGGTGGGAGAGGATCGGGGAGACGAGCGGGTGAGGAGGATCGAGTTTGCGGGAGGTGTACAGGATCCGTATCCTCTCTAGGAAAAGGAGGAGGTGGGGGAAGGGGATGAGATCGTAGAGGATCCGCGTGGGGGAGGGGAGACGGAAGCGATAGGCGAGGCGGAGAGCATGGCGTTCAAGGATTTGGAGGGATTTATAAAAGGTACGGGGAGCGGAGATCCAAGCTGGATGGGCATAACAAAGGATGGGGCGGATGAGGGATTTATAGGTGTGGAGGACGGTGGAGGGGTCCAGACCCCACGTACGGCCGGAAAGGAGCTTGAGGAGACGGAGGCGGGAACGTGCCTTGGCTTGGATTGTCTGGAGATGGGGAGTCCAGGAGAGGCGACGGTCGAGGGTGACGCCAAGGTACTTAAGGGTGGGAGTGAGGGCGATGGGACGGCCATAGACGGTGAGATAGAAATCAAGGAGGCGGAAGGAAGGGGTGGTTTGGCCTACAATGATCGCCTGGGTTTTGGAAGGATTGACCTTGAGCAACCACTGGTTGCACCAAGCGGTGAACCGGTCAAGATGGGATTGGAGAAGGCGTTGGGAGCGCTGTAGGGTGGGGGCAAGGGCAAGGAAGGCGGTGTCATCAGCAAACTGGAGAAGGTGGACGGGGGGTGACGGCGGCGGCATGTCCGCCGTGTACAACAGGTACAGAAGGGGGGAGAGGACGGAACCTTGGGGCACACCGGCGGAGGGGAAAAAGGTGTAGGAATCGGTGTTATGGATGGTGACATAGGAAGGACGGCGGGAGAGAAAGGAGCCGATCAGACGGACGTAGTTGATGGGAAGGGCGAAGGTTTGGAGCTTGAAGAGGAGACCGGAATGCCATACGCGGTCATATGCACGTTCGAGGTCCAGGGAGAGGAAGATTGCGGAGCGAGGGGAATTAAGCTGTTCGGAAAGGAGATGAGTGAGGTGAAGGAGAAGGTCGTCGGAAGAGAAGGACGGCCGAAAGCCACACTGGGTGACGGGAAGGAGGCGGTGCTGGCGGAGATGCTGGTGGATGCGTCGGGTGAGGATAGATTCCAGGACCTTGCTGAAGACCGAGTAAGGCTGATGGGACGGTAGGAAGAGACGGCGGACGGCGGTTTGCCAGGTTTAAGGAACATGAGGATACGGGAGGTTTTCCACAGGTCGGGGTAGTAACCGGTGGACAGGACTACATTGTAGAGCCTTGCCAGGGTGGAGAGGAAAGAGACAGGAGCTTCACGAAGGTGACGGTAGGTGACACGATCGTGACCAGGAGCGGTGTTGTGTTTGGTGCGGAGTGTAACAATGAGATCCTGTGTAGTGATAGGAGCATTGAGTTCCGTGTGGGTAATGTTGTCCAAGTACTGGAAACCAGGAGCGAGGGGAGGGACAGAGGTGTCAGTTCGATCGCGGATATCCGGGAAGAGGGAGTAATCGAACTGGGGATCGTCGGGGATGGAGAAGACATCGGAGAGGTAGGAGGCAAAGTGATTGGCCTTACTAAGGGTGTCAGGGAAGGGGTGATCATCGTGGAGAAGAGGATAGTAGGGGGAGGGTTTAGTTCCGGTAAGGCGACGGAAGGCCGTCCAGAACTTGGACGAGTTGATTGGTAGGGTTGCATTTAAACGGGTGCATGTCTGTCGCCAGTCCCAGCGTTTCTTAGCCGCGAGCAAATTACGAACGTGTCGCTGGAGTTGCCGGTGGCGTCGTAGTGTGTCCGGGTCACGCGTGCGGAGGAAGGCACGGTAGAGACGACGGGATTCACGGAGGAGGAGAACGGCCTGTGGGGGTAAGGTAGGACGGTGGGGGTGGATGGCGACAGTAGGAACGTGGGCCTCCACGGCCTCAGACAAGGTCTGCTGGAGAAAGGAGGCGGCATGGGTGACATCGTCAGGGTGGTGGTAGGTGAGAGGGTGGCTATCAACCTGGGTGGAAAGGGTATCCCGGTAGGCATTCCAGTCTGCTCGGGAATAGTCGTGGACATACTTAGGGGGAGGGTCAGTACGAGGGTCGGGGCGAGGGCGACGACCGTCTGAAATGGTGAGGAGGACAGGGAGATGGTCGCTACCAATAGGCTCCAGGACATCCACCGTTATGCGGCCAAGGAGGTTGGGGGAGGAGAGGATAACATCAGGAGTGGAGTTGGATTCAGGACGGGTATGCCGGGGGATGGGGACGAGGTCACCTTGAAGGGTGGAGAGGAACCGATGCCATCGCCGTAACTGGGCGGTGGAACGACTATGGATGTTGAGGTCGGCGGCGATCACGTTGGAGGAAAAGGTACGATCGACATGGGAGAGGAAGTCGAAGGGAATAGGAGCGTTGGGGCGGACATAGATGGTGGCGCAGGTAACGGTAAGGCCGGGGAAGAAGAGACTAAGGATCAGGTGTTCGGTGGGGTCGGGAAGGAGAGGTTGGAGCCGAACGGGGATCTGGCGGTGGTGACCAATGGCAACTCCGCCACGCGCAATTGGGAGGGGATTATCGGAGCGGTGGAGGAGGTAGGGTGAAGTGTGAATTGTGTGGTGGGGTTGGAGGAAGGTTTCATTAAGGAGGAAGGCATCCACGCGGTGGGTGGCAAGGGTGTGCAGGAACAGGTTATTGTTGGCGGGAAGGGAGCGTATGTTGTTGAAAAGGATACGTCGCTGTCGCGCCATGACTAAGATTTAAACGAGGGTGTCAAGACGGGAGAAGGTGAAATGGGCCTGGTTGTTGGAGTAGGTGGCGTACATCTTGAGTTGGAAGATGGAACGGACAGCAAGGGAGATCTGCTGGAGGGTGTGAGGGCGCTGAAAGGGATGAACATTCTGGAGGACGATGGTGAGGAACCTGATGATGTCCTCAGCGGTGGGTGGGGGACGAAGGGAATTGCCAGGAGGGGTGGGAGCGTCCAGAGGACGGACAGGTACGGTGAGTTCAGGAGTGGTTGTAGGGGGTCGGGCTTTACACTTTTGGGAGTAGGTGGGATGAGGGAAATTGCAGGTATTACAGGAGGGAGGGGATTGGAGGTTAGGGCACTGCCGGAGGAAGTGCGCCTGCCGACAATGGGGGCAGGTGGGGGCCTCGTGGCACTCAGCTGTGGGGTGGGCATTATAGCGCAGAAACCTCTGGCAGCGCAGGGATTGAGGAGGGGAACGGGAAGGGTCGACCTTGTACCGCTGGTGGAAGAGGAGGGCACCCTCCTTCAGGAGACGGTCAATGGAGGGGGCGTCCTCAGAGAAAACCCGAATAAGGCGGGTGGGCCCGGCCGAGTTGAAAATGTGGCGGACTGCCCGCACCTCCAGCATGGGATGGGCCTGGAGCTCCGCCAACACCTCCTCCTCCGTGATCGACGGACTGAGCCGCGTGATCACAGCGGTGAGGGTCGGCGGGCGACGCGGGGGTTGGGGTTGGCGGGTAGGAGATGGAGAAGGAGCAGGGGTAAGGGAGGCGTTGGGACCAAAACGGGTGATGGCGAGACGGGAGAGGATGTCAGTATGGAGGGTTGGGCTGGGGGAGGAGATGAGAACAGAATCTCGGCGAGGAGTGAGGAGGGAGATGGGGGCACCAGGACAATGCTGGCGAAGGAAGAGGGTGAGGTTCCGGGCTTCAAGGAGAGAGGGATCAGGACGGGAGAGGAGGTAGCGGTAGGAGGAAGGGGGAGAGGAGGAGGATGAGGGGGCAGGGACAGGCGGGGAGACTTCCATGGCATCATGGGTGGGGGAAGGAGGACGAGGCGCAGCCTTTTTGGAAGCAGAGGAAGCAGGGGTGCCACCGGGGCGCTTGACGGCGGTGGAGGAGGTGTGGGGGATGGGAACAACGGGAATGTGGCGGGGAGGGGCAGGTCCCGGGGCCGGAGTCGGCGCCGGAGATGGTGACGGTGACGGTGAAGGCGACGGCGACGATGACGATGACGGTGGCAGTGGCGGCGGTGATGGCGAAGGTGACGGGGAGAGCTGGGCGTGGGCAGTGGCCCGACGGGCCATCACCCGAGCCGGAGCTGCAGTGACAGGCTGGGGGAGTGGTGGGAAGGGATCAGAACGAGAGGAGCGGGAGGAAGAAGCGGGAGAGGGGGCGACAAAGATAGAGGGTGAAGGGAGAGTGAGGAGAGGTGGAATGGAAGGAGGGGGCTGGGACTGGGCACACCAAGTTATAGTGGTGGAGGCGGCGGAAGGGGAGGTATAGACAATGGCATTGGTGGTAGTAGTGACAGTGGTGGTGGGGGCGGACATGACGGGAGAGAGAAACAAGAACGAACAGAACGAAGAGGAGAGGACAGAAACTGGGGACAGACAAAGACGAAGACGGATGAAGACGAAGTCGGCCGAAGACCAGGGTCAGGACGGCAGCGATGGTGGCGACCAGGCGGCACCGGATGGCGGCGGCGGCGGCGGCGGCGGCGTCGGCAGCGGCGGCGGCGGCGGCGAGCGGCGGCGGCGGCGACCAGGCGGGGGCGGCGAGCCCCAGCAGGCGGCGACGGCGGCGGCGGCTGCGAGGACCGGAAGGCGGCGACCAAGCGGCGGCGGCGGCGGCGGCGAGCACCGGCAGGCAGTATGGGCGGCAAGCAGACGACACGGCAGGGATCTTCCACGTCGAAGGCGCACCCTGAGAGTAGCCCAGGCAGTGAAACTCTTCGATGAAGAAGAGAGGGAATCCAACCCTCGAATGCACTTTGCAATTTTTTTTTTTTCTTTATTGTTATTTTCAAACCCGTACAAACAGGCAGGCTGTCAGCAGCATGGTACGCCGCTCTTCAGCCGTAGAGGAGATAAAGATAGAACAGAAAGAATACACAAATGTGACATAACGGTGGGTAATAAAACAGTAGACACATAAAGACAAACACGGAGCCGTTCACACTTGACGAAAATCCACTACAAACTGTTGCCACGACGCACTAACACTGAAGATGGCGATGGCACAGGTGAACGATGGAGTATGACGGGAACACGAAACACGAAACACGACGGCACTCACGAGACACTGATGGCGACGATCTCCGGCGCGCGAATGTCCACTCAGCGTGTACGAGTCCGGGGACCTGCCAAGAGAGGAGGTGGAGGAGGAGGAAGGGGAAATGGGAGAGGGGAGAGCAGAGATGCCATGGGCAAAGGAGAGAGGGGGAGGGAGGAAGGGGGAGTGAAGCCCGGAGGAGAGGGTAGGAGGGAGGGGGGAAAGGAAAGAGAAGGGAAGGGAAAGGGGGGGGGGAGGGAGGGTGCCTGAAGGAAAGGACACAGGAGGGGGGGGGGAGGATCAAAGTTGATAGGAGGGGTAGATGCAGGGGAGGAGGACATCATCTGGGAGGGGGAGCTGGCGGAAGCCACCTTGGGAGAGGGTAAGGAGGGTGGAAAGATGGAGACCGGGTGGGACATGGGAGTACAGGCGCGGCAGCGGGCGGGGGTGGGAGAGGACCGGGGAGACGAGCGGGTGAGGTGGATCGAGTTTACGGGAGGTGTAGAGGATTCGTATCCTTTCGAGGAAGAGGAGGAGGTGGGGGAAGGTGATAAGGTCATACAGGATCCGCGTGGGGGGAGGGAGACGGATGCGATAGGCAAGGCGGAGAGCATGGCGTTCAAGGATTTGGAGGGATTTATAAAAGGAAGGGGGGGCGGAGATCCAGGCTGGATGGGCGTAACAGAGGATAGGGCGGATAAGGGACTTATAGGTGTGGAGGATGGTGGAGGGGTCCAGACCCCACGTTCGGCCGGAAAGGAGTTTGAGGAGACGGAATCGGGAACGTGCCTTGGCTTGGATTGTCTGGAGATGGGGAGTCCAGGAGAGGCGACGGTCGAGGGTGACGACAAGGTACTTAAGGGTGGGGGCGAGAGCGAAGGGACAGCCATAAACGGTGAGATAGAAATCAAGGAGGCGGAAGGAGGGAGTGGTTTTGCCTACAATGATCGCCTGGGTTTTGGAAGGATTGACCTTGAGCAACCACTGGTTGCACCAAGCGGTGAACCGGTCAAGATGGGATTGGAGAAGGCGTTGAGAGCGTTGCAGGGTGGGGGCAAGGGCAAGGAAGGCGGTGTCATCGGCAAACTGGAGAAGGTGGACGGGGGGTGACGGCGGCGGCATATCCGCCGTGTACAAAAGGTACAGAAGGGGGGAGAGGACGGAGCCTTGGGGCACACCGGCGGAGGGGAAAAAGGTGTAGGAATCGGCATTATGGATGGTGACATGGGAAGGTCGGCGGGAGAGAAAGGAACCGATCAGACGAACGTAGTTAATGGGAAGGGCGAAGGTTTGGAGCTTGAAGAGGAGACCGGAATGCCATACGCGGTCATATGCGCGTTCGAGGTCAAGAGAGAGGAAGATTGCGGACCGACGGGAATTGAGCTGTTCGGAAAGGAGATGAGTGAGGTGAAGGAGAAGATCGTCGGAAGAGAAGGACGGCCGAAAGCCACACTGGGTAATGGGGAGGAGGCGGTGCTGGCGGAGATGCTGGTGGATGCGGCGGGTGAGGATAGATTCCAGGACCTTGCTGAACACCGAGGTAAGGCTGATGGGACGGTAGGAGGAGACGGCGGACGGCGGTTTGCCAGGTTTGAGGAACATGAGGATACGGGAGGTTTTCCACAGGTCGGGGTAGTAACCGATGGACAGGACTACATTGAAGAGCCTGGCCAGGGTGGAGAGAAAAGAGACAGGAGCGTCACGAAGGTGACGGTAGGTGGCACAATCGTGACCAGGAGCGGTGTTGCGTTTGGTGCGGAGTGTATTGATGAGATCCTGTGTGGTGATGGGGGCATTAAGGTCCGTGTGTGGAATGTTGTCCAAGTACTGGAAACCAGGAGCGAGGGGAGGGACGGAGGTGTCAGTTCGATCGCGGATATCTGGGAAGAGGGAGTAATCGAACTGGGGATCATGAGGGATGGAAAACACATCGGATAGGTAGGAGGCAAAGTGATTGGCCTTACTAAGGGCGTCAGGGAAGGGGTGATTATCGTGGAGAAGAGGATAGTAGGGGGAGGGTTTAGTTCCGGTAAGGCGACGGATGGCGGTCCAGAACTTGGACGAGTTTATAGGGAGGGTAGCATTTAAACGGGTGCATGTCTGTCGCCACGCGCAACTGGGAGGGGATTATCGGAGCGGTGGATGAGATAGGGGGAGGTGTGGATGGAGTGGTGGGGTTGGAGGAAGGTTTCATTGAGGAGGAAGGCATCCACACGGTGGGTAGCAAGGGTGTGCAGGAAGAGGTTCTTGTTGGCGGGAAGGAAGCGGATATTGTTGAAAAGGATACGATGCTGTCGCGCCATGATAAGGACTTATACGAGGGTGTCTAGGCGGGAGAAGGTGAAATGGGCCTGGTTATTGGAAAAGGTGGCGTACATTTTAAGGTGGAATACGGAACGGGCGGCGAGGGAGATCTGTTGTAAGGTGTGGGGGCGCTGAAAGGGATGGACGTTTTGGAGGACAATGGTGAGGAACCTGATGATGTCCTCAGCAGTGGGGGGGGGGGGGGGGGGGACGAAGGGAATTGCCAGGAGGGGTGGGGGCGTCCAGGGGACGGACAGGTACGGTGAGTTCAGGAGTGGTGGGAGGGGGTCGGGCTTTACACTTTTGGGAGTAGGTGGAGTGGGGGAGGCTGCAGGTATTACAGGAGGGAGGGGATTGGAGGTTGGGGCACTGCCGGAGGAAGTGCGCTTGCCGACAATGCGGGCAGGTGGGGGCCTCGCGGCACTCTGCTGTTGGATGTGCATTGTAGCGCAGACATCTCTGGCAGCGCAGGGATTGAGGGGGGGAACGGGAGGGGTCGACCTTGAACCGCTGATTGAAGAGGAGGGCACCCTCCTTCAGGAGACGGTCAATGGAGGGGGCGTCCTCAGAGAAAACCCGCATAAGGCGGGTGGGGCCGGTCGCGTTGAAAATGCGGCGGACCGCCCGCACCTCCAGGGTGGGATGGGCCTTCAGCTCCGCCAGCACCTCCTCCTCCGTGATCGACGGGCTAAGCCGAGTGATCACGGCGGTGAGGGTCGGCGGGCGACGCGGGGGTTGGGGTTGGCGGGTAGGAGATGGGGAGGGAGCAGGGGTGAGGGTGGCGTGAGGACCAAAACGGGTGATGGGGAGGCGGGAGAGGATGTCAGTATGGAGGGTTGGGCTGGGGGAGGAGATAAGAACAGAATCCCGTCTGGGAGTAAGGAGAGAGATGGGGGCGCCAGGGAAATGTTGGCGGAGGAGGAGGGAGAGATTCCGGGCCTCGAGGAAGGAAGGATCGGGACGGGACAGGAGATATTTGTAGAGACCGGGTGGGGAGGAGGAGGAGGAGGGAGCGGGGCTTGGTGGGGAGACGTCCATGGCATTTTGGGGTGGGGATGGGGGGCGGGGTGGAGCCTTTTTAGGAGCAGAGGAAGTGGAGGCGCCACTAGGGCGTTTGACAGCGGCAGATGGGCGGGTGGTGACATGAGGGACGGGAACGATGGGGAGGTGGCGGGAAGGGACAGGTCCCAGCACGGACGCAGCAGTCGGCGCCGGAGATAATGACTGTGACGGTGCAGGCGAATGTGGCAGTGATGGTGATGGTGACGATGATGACGGTGGTGGCGGTGATGGCGATGGCGACGGGGAGAGCTGGGCGTGGGCAGTGGCCCGACGGGCCACCACCCTAGCCGGAGCTGCAGTGACAGGCTGGGGGAGTGGGGGGAAAGGATCAGAACGAGAGGAAGAGGCGGGAGAGGGGGCGACAAAGAGCGAGGGCGAAGGGATAGAGAGGAGGGGAGGGATGGAAGGAGGGGGGTGGGACTGGGCACACCAAGTGATAGTGGTGGAGGCGGCGGAAGGGGACGTATATACGATGGCGGTGGTGGTAGTAGTGACGGTGGTGGTGGGGGCGGACATGACGACAAGAAGAAGAAAGAAAAACACAGCACTAAAAGGACAGGGCACACACTGGGAGACGACGGACGGCGACGGCGACGGCGACGGCGACGGCGACGGCGACGGCGACGGCGACGGCGACGGCGACGGCGAGAGGCAGGGACGCTGCTGCCGCGGACGGGGCCGGGGCGGCGGCTGCTGCTGCTGCTGCTGCTGCTGCTGCTGGCTGGACTGCTGCTGGCTGGACCGCTGCTGGCTGGACTGCTGCTGCCACCGGAGGGCTGGCTGGCTGGCTGGCTGGCTGGCTGGCTGGCTGCGGGACCACTGCTGCAGGCCGGGACCGGGAACTGCTGCTGCTGCTGCTGCTGCTGGCTGGCTGGCTGGCTGGCTGGCTGGCTGGCTGGCACCTGTAACCCCTAGCACTTCGATTAGCGCGAAAATGGCACTATCGAAGGGCGGTAACCTTGCGGTGTACCGCCGGAGATGGCACTTTGCAATTTTTTTTTTTTTTTTTTTTTTACTTTATTGTAATTTTGACACCTGAACAAACCAGGTAGGCTGGCAGCAGCACAATACGCCGCTCTTCAGCTGAAGAGAGTACATGAAGATAAACAAAGAAGAGACATTACATAGAAAAACGGCGGGAAAAAACAGGAGACACAAGAATATAGAAGCACAAGAAGCCGTTCACACTTGATGACAATCCACACTATGAACCGGAGACCCGACGCACAAACACTGAAGAAGACGATGTCACTGGTGAACAATGGAGCGTGACGGCGAAACGGAACACTAAACATGACGGCACACACGATACACTGATGGCGGTGATCTCCGGCGCGCGAATGTCCACGGAGCGTGTGCGAGTCCGGGGACCTGCCAAGAGGGCAACAGGGATGAGGAGGCGGAGAGGGGAGGAAAAGAGGATGCCACGGCTTAGGAGACGGGGACAGGAGGATAGGGACAGGGGAGGGGGGGCCCGGGGGACGAGGAACGAGAAAAGGAGGAGGGAGGGAAAAGGGAGAGAAGGGAGGGAGGGTGCCCTGAGGAGCAAGCACAGGAGGAGGGCGGGAGGATCAAAGTTGGTAGGAGGGGTAGATGGAGGGGAGGAGGGCATCATCAGGGAGGGGGAGCTGGCGGAAGCCACCTTGGGAGAGGGTAAGGAGGGTGGAGAGATGGAGACCGGGTGGGACATGGGAGTACAGGCGCGGCAGCGGTCGGGGGTGGGAGAGGATCGGGGAGACGAGCGGGTGAGGTGGATCGAGTTTACGGGAGGCGTATAGGATTCGTATCCTTTCGAGGAAGAGGAGGAGGTGGGGGAAGGGGATAAGGTCATACAGGATCCGCATGGGGGAAGGGAGACGGATGCGATAGGCAAGGCGGAGAGCATGGCGTTCAAGGATTTGGAGGGATTTATAAAAGGAAGGGGGGGCGGAGATCCAGGCTGGATGGGCGTAACAGAGGATAGGGCGGATAAGGGACTTATAGGTGTGGAGGATGGTGGAGGGGTCCAGACCCCACGTTCGGCCGGAAAGGAGCTTGAGGAGACGGAGTCGGGAACGTGCCTTGGCTTGGATTGTCTGGAGATGGGGAGTCCAAGAGAGGCGACGGTCGAGGGTGACGACAAGGTACTTAAGGGTGGGGGTGAGAGCAATGGGACGGCCATAAACGGTGAGATAGAAATCAAGGAGGCGGAAGGAGGGAGTGGTTTTGCCTACAATGATCGCCTGGGTTTTGGAAGGATTGACCTTGAGCAACCACTGGTTGCACCAAGCGGTGAACCGGTCAAGATGGGATTGGAGAAGGCGTTGGGAGCGTTGCAGGGTGGGGGCAAGGGCAAGGAAGGCGGTGTCATCGGCAAACTGGAGAAGGTGGACGGGGGGGTGACGGTGGCGGCATATCCGCCGTGTACAACAAGTACAGAAGGGGGGAGAGGACGGAGCCTTGGGGCACACCGGCGGAGGGGAAAAAGGTGTAGGAATCGGTATTATGGATGGTGACATGGGAAGGACGGCGGGAGAGAAAGGAACCGATCAGATGAACGTAGTTAAGGGGAAGGGCGAAGGTTTGGAGCTTGAAGAGGAGACCGGAATGCCATACGCGGTCATATGCGCGTTCGAGGTCAAGAGAGAGGAAGATTGCGGAGCGACGGGAATTGAGCTGTTCGGAAAGGAGATGAGTGAGGTGAAGGAGAAGATTGTCGGAAGAGAAGGACGGCCGAAAGCCACACTGGGTAACGGGGAGGAGGCGGTGCTGGCGGAGATGCAGGTGGATGCGGCAGGTGAGGATAGATTCCAGGACCTTGCTGAAGACCGAGGTAAGGCTGATGGGACGGTAGGAGGAGACGGCGGACGGCGGTTTGCCAGGTTTGAGGAACATGAGGATACGGGAGGTTTTCCACAGGTCGGGGTAGTAACCGGTGGACAGGACTACATTGTAGAGCCTGGCCAGGGTGGAGAGAAAAGAGACAGGAGCTTCACGAAGGTGACGGTAGGTGACACGATCGTGACCAGGAGCGGTGTTTCGTTTGGTGAAGAGTGTATTGATGAGATCCTGTGTGGTGATGGGGGCATTAAGGTCCGTGTGTGGAATGTTGTCCAAGTACTGGAAACCAGGAGCGAGGGGAGGGACAGAGGTGTCAGTTCGATCGCGGATATCTGGGAAGAGGGAGTAATCGAACTGGGGATCATCAGGGATGGAAAACACATCGGACAGGTAGGAGGCAAAGTGATTGGCCTTACTAAGGGCGTCAGGGAAGGGGTGATCATCGTGGAGAAGAGGATAGTAGGGGGAGGGTTTAGTTCCGGTAAGGCGACGGAAGGCGGTCCAGAACTTGGAAGAGTTTATAGGGAGGGTAGCATTTAAGCGGGTGCATGTCTGTCGCCAGTCCCGGCGTTTCTTGGCCGCGAGCAAATTTCGAATGTGTCGCTGTAGTTGCCGGTGGCGTCGTAGGGTGTCCGGGTCACGCGTGCGGAGGAAGGCACGGTAGACACGACGGGATTCACGGAGGAGGAGGACGGCCTTTGGTGGTAAGGTAGGACGGTGGGGGTGGATGGCAAAAGTAGGGACGTGGGCCTCCACGGCCTCAGACAAGGTCTGCTGGAGAAAGGAGGCGGCATGGGTGACATCATCGGGACGGCGGTAGGCGAGAGGGTGGCTATTGACCTGAGTGGAGAGGGTATCCCGGTAGGCATTCCAGTTGGCACGGGAATAGTCATGGATGTACTTAGGGGGAGGGTCATGACGAGGGTCGGGGCGGGGGCGACGGCCGTCTGAAACGGTGAGGAGGACAGGGAGATGGTCGCTACCAAGAGGCTCCAGGACATCCACCGTAATGCGACCAAGGAGGTTGGGGGAGGAGAGGATAACATCGGGAGTGGAGTTGGATTCGGGACGGGTGTGCTGGGGGATGGGGATGAGGTCGCCTTGAAGGGAGGAGAGGAACCGATGCCACCGCCGTAACTGGGCAGCGGAGCGACTATGGATGTTGAGGTCGGCGGCGATCACATAGGAGGAGAAGGTACGGTCGATGTGGGAGAGGAAGTCGAAAGGAAGAGGGGCGTTGGGGCGGACATAGATGGTGGCACAGGTAATGGTAAGGCCGGGGAAGAAGAGACTAAGGATCAGGTGTTCGGTGGGGTCGGGAAGGAGAGGCTGGAGCCGAACGGGGATCTGGCGGTGGTGGCCAATGGCAACTCCGCCACGCGCAACTGGGAGGGGATTATCGGAGCGGTGGAGGAGATAGGGGGAGGTGTGGATGGAGTGGTGGGGTTGGAGGAAGGTTTCATTGAGGAGGAAGGCATCCACACGGTGGGTAGCAAGGGTGTGCAGGAAGAGGTTCTTGTTGGCGGGAAGGGAGCGGATATTGTTGAAAAGGATACGATGCTGTCGCGCCATGATAAGGACTTATACGAGGGTGTCAAGGCGGGAGAAGGTGAAATGGGCCTGGTTATTGGAAAAGGTGGCGTACATTTAAAGGTGGAATATGGAACGGGCGGCGAGGGAGATCTGTTGTAAGGTGTGGGGGCGCTGAAAGGGATGGACGTTTTGAAGGACAATGGTGAGGAACCTGATGATGTCCTCAGCAGTGGGGGGGGGACGAAGGGAATTGCCAGGAGGGGTGGGGGCGTCCAGGGGACGGACAGGTACGGTGAGTTCAGGAGTGGTGGGAGTGGGTCGGGCTTTGCACTTTTGGGAGTAGGTGGGGTGGGGAAGGCTGCAGGTATTACAGGAGGGAGGGGCTTGGAGGTTGGGGCACTGCCGGAGGAAGTGCGCTTGCCGACAATGCGGGCAGGTGGGGGCCTCGCGGCACTCTGCTGTTGGATGTGCATTGTAGCGCAGACATCTCTGGCAGCGCAGGGATTGAGGGGGGGGAACGGGAGTGGTCGACCTTGTACCGCTGATTGAGCACTTTGCAATTGCAGGTTTCAAATCTAAATAAAACCTTGCCAGAAAAGCTTACGGGTACGACTTCAATTCTTCACAGATAATCAAAAGAGATGGGTACACATTGCTATTTTATTAGCATACTAGAAATAAATTATTGATGTAGCTGCGGAGATGTTTGTTATATGCAATATTATGGTGCTAAAATTGCCAACGCGAACTGTAATAAAAAAGAAAAAACATTGGCGTATTGCGGTGTTCCTCGGTGTTGCCAACAGATGGCAGCTCGAGACGCTGCCTCAGAACGTATGGCGATCATTTAATCCCCGTCACTTATCGCCGTCCTCAGTTCGTGATTGGCCGAAATCGAGTCGTTTTGGCGGTTGTTTGTATTTCGTCATTATTGGAAGTGGCAAGTCCTAATTATTTGAGTCGCACTATTAAACTTTTTGTCTATGACGCGAAAAAGTGTTCTGCTAGCAATACATTGTAGATTCGTTCGCCGCGGAACTATTGTGTGTTTACGACAGTGTAAATGCCCTAAGTGTAAGAGAATGATGTTAGCTGTAATGCGTTTGCATTAAGGCATTTCTTTCATATGTAATATGTAATGGACCTCCTTGCGTTTTTCGTAGTTAGTGCAATTTATGTACATTATATGGGTAGAAATAGTCGTTGAGGTCACGTCCTGTATTTAATGTCAGTTTTCCGATTTTACCACATATGTTTTCTGATAAAAATGTTTTAAATGCGGTGCGAAGCACAACATTAGGCTACAGCTCAGAATAGTCTACTACTCCTACCACTACTATTGTATATATTTCGTTTTGGTGAGAGGGGCGGGAGTAACATCACTGTAGCTCACATGCTGAAAGTGCTGCCTCGTTACTTGCAGACTGTATTGGAGCCCACTAGTGATACGGTATATCATGCACACTATTAGCAGCTATGGTTCTGTATTCTTTTGTAATTCAGAAGTAATTTAACGAATCATCCGTGTGTGCTAATGTAGCTATCGAAAGGGGTTGTGTTTCACTATCGCTTATAGTGAGATCTTTGTTGAAATTTGTGGTTATTCAGGTAGTACAAAAAATGGTAAATTTTGTGCAGGTAGGCTATAGTCTACGAAGATCCTTTTCCATGTCGTATAATCTCACCCCCCTCCCCCCCCACCCCCCCCCCCCCCCCCCCCCCGAAATTAATGAGAGGTGTGAGAACTAGTGTTACTGCTATGGATACAAAATATACAAGGTAACATTGGAAATCCCAATTTGAGTACTCGAAGATCCGTAGGGATAAAAGTACGCCAAGAATTCAGGGAGTTAATGAAAAATATATTCCGTAATACAGCCTATACGCCTATATTTATATGACGGAAATTCGGCTCGGAACAAGAGTAATAAAGTTTTAACATTTTTTTGTCATTGTTTGCTATGTATGCGTAGACTGCCATTGTCCGGATACTAAACAGAGTTGTTAATTTCCCATTGTAGACCCCAGCATTATGATGTTGGTAGAAATACTGATTGAAAGTGGTTGTTAAATGGCTTGTGTGAGGTTGAGGCGTCAAGAGTTTGCACGTGAAACCTTTACTGAAACTACCACCACAATGTTGCTGGTATAAGGGGCTGTTAAATGATAGTTTGCAGTCAGTTTGCTGTTGTCTTGTGTGGGGGGGGGGGGGTGCAGTATGCAGTATAAGGTTTTGCATTTGTCGTCAACTGTTATCTCTGTTTGTTAGTTAAAAGTATTCAATGGTTGTAGTACATTGTTCTGATAGAGATGGCAGGGAGAGGGGGGGGGGGGGGGGGGGGTTGGATTTATGGTGATTGTATGTAAATGTCCCAAAAATGTTGCCGGGTTATTGATTCAGGAATATTGATCAAATAGATAATGGGTGTCACTTCAGCAAGTATTGTCACTATAGCTGTGGCATGCACTGACCGTGTGAATTGTGCTGCATTAGTGAGTGCTAGAGCAAGAAGTCTGTGTTATGATCTGAAGGCTGGTTGCATACAGCTCTCCATGCTAATCTCTCTATTCATCGTATATAACTTTTAAGTGTGTGTGTGTGTGTGTGTGTGTGAGTGTGTGTGTGTGTGTGTGTGTGTGTGTGTGCGTGTATGAGAATAGACCTACTTGTAGTATCATGTGATTCATTTTCTCTTGGTGTGTTTGTTGATTGAATAGCCCCCCATGTATACTGCTGGTTCACAGTGACTTTAGTGCTTCTGGGACAGTCAGTAACCCATAGACTGTTCAGTCATACTTGTAGTTTCAGTATTTCCAATATTATGTAAAAAAAGTCCTTGGGGTTTGGTATATTAATAATTTACACGTAGTGTTTTTCACTACTATTTCAGTAAATATTTTTGGTGTATAACAGTACCAACATGAAGTAAAATGAATAATGATATAACTAAATATTGCAGGTACTTGTCTTTTAGTCTCCTTATGTTTCATAATAGTTTTACTCTCTCTAGGGGCAGATCAGTGGTCCCGGTTTTTAAAAAACCAAGTGACACTGCATCTTCGCACAGACACTGCATAAGGTATATTACACATGTAAAAAACCTTCTTCGTTCCAGGAGCATGTGGAAGCTTCTCAAGCAATTTCTGCTTTTAAGGATACAAATTGAATTGGAATTCTTTTTGTGATTACAAACTAATCAGAGATATAATATAAACAAGTTATTTATACAGTTATGAAAATAAATTTAATAATTTTTAGATATACCACTTTCTACAAAATACAACTATGTATATTTATGAAAGAGTTAAGCATGTTTTTGAAACACAACAATAGCATTCTATCTGTTTCATAGAAAATTAAGTAAATTAAATTTAGGAAAAAATTTTAATAAGTGCCTTGTACCTTGTACTAAGTGAACTCCACAGGATAATTTACATGGCAAAAGAGTTTTTCTGTTATGGAGTTTTTTGTGGGAGTATGACACTTTCATAAACATTTTTATTTATTGTATTAATCTTTAGACATGCCTATTGTATTTTATATCCACAATTGCAGTGAACATACCTGGTAAAAAGAGATGGGATTGCAAATTCCACTAAACTAGAATGGTACTGCAAAGTTGGGTTGCCATAGGAACCTGATGATCTTAGATTGTTGAGACACACACACACACACACACACACACACACACACACACACACACACACACACACACACTCTCTCTCTCTCTCTCTCTCTCTCTCTCTCTCTCTCTCTCTCTCTCTCTCTCTCTCAAAAACCAACTTGATGCCATAGGATGGATTCTTTTTTCTCCTGAGTTCAATTCAGCGCCTCATTACCTATTCTTCTACTTGTCTAAACCTTAGCATACTTCAATAACACCACAAATTCAAAATCTTCTAGTGTTTCTTGTCTGAACTAATAATTGTCTTTGCCTTACATCTGTGAAAGGCTATGCTACTGTCAAAAAATCTCCAGAAAGCATTTGTTAACCCATACATTTTTATTTTTTCTGCCTGAACTTCTGAATTGTTGCCCCCTGTTCATGTCCTTTGATTCTTACATCTGCGATCTGGGTTCAGTACCTTTAGCTCCCCGTATTTTAGCAATTTTTAAAACATTTATTTTGGAGAACAACAGTTTTTCGTTACTTTAAAGTGAACAGTAACTCCAGACTGCAACAAACCTTTATTTTTGTTTTGAGGTTACCGGTTTTGGTCTGTTGGATCATCTTCAGACCTCATATTGAATTATGAAAACAGAATTATAGGGATATACTAATATATAAAATATATTACAATTGATATACAAATTATACCTATGATGATGGTAGGTGGTAGCAGTGGACAGACCAGGCGTTAAGACTCTACGAACATTAACTGCTAAGGAGAGGAATGCAGGTGTTGCTTAAATACCCAATGCACTGCCCACTGCATTCTGATTTACATCAGCGATAGCAAATGTCAAACATTTGTTACAGTAGTGTGTACAGAATAGTTACACAAAAGCTAATAACAAATGAAGAAATTAGTGCTTGTATAATATAAAGAAACTGTTATACACACAATTTTGTCAAACTGCGATAAAAATCTATACAAAAGAGATAATCAGTCATTGGTTGTGAGAATACTGATAGCCCTATGTGGAGATTTATTGCAAACTAGTTGATTGTAGGGCAGCAGAGATGGTGGGTAAATGACAGTAATGGTTCCCATGGAGATGGCATGGTCACATCAATATGTTTCATACAGTAGTAGTGAATGTCAGGGCTGCTGTTTGCTTCAGTTTGTATGTATTCCTCTGTTATTTCTCCAAATGATGATTGTAACTTTGTGCTTATCATTGTTTGATGGGCATTTTGTGACTAATCTAGAATCACAGTACCTCTTAACTTGGCTGCTTATGCATTTGTTTTATGTTTGTCACTACTGAAATTATATATATATATATATTATAACAGTACAATATAGTATATATTTAACACTATCATATATTATATTGTAGCATTGTAACCGATATTTTTGTACACCTGACATTTTGTATAGAGTTTGATGTAACTTCATTTAATATCTCTTTCATGCTTTAGATATTTTTACCCTGCATCAGTGTCACTGTTAGTTACATGGTTAGTTAGTAGGTAAAGGTTAACATGAAATGGGCACATCATGTGTGATGGAAGTAGATCTAACTTTGTTGGTCTAACATTTAAGCAAAATCCTTCCGTTATCACTGTCTTGCTTCACATTCTTGTGGTGTTTGTAACAATACTGCTTAAGTGGCTAATTAGGCGAACACTGGTTTAAATTTAAGAAATTGAGCATTAGTGCCTCCAAAATGAATCCATACAGTGCAACATGTGAATTTCCTGGAAGGGCATTGTTTAACTCTCTCTAGTACTTTATTCAAAGAACTGCTCCCTTATTTTGTATTCCTCATGTGGATAGGATTTGATAAAACAATTTCCTCAAGCTCATTAACTCCATATGTCCCCTCTGAACAACGTGATGCAGTGCTGCACATGGTCACATTAGGCTCCAGGACACAGGAAATCCCCAGCAGGATTGAGACAAGAAGTATTTGAGCAGAGCCAACATACAATCATGAGCTGCGTATGTCATTGCATTTGTGCGTGTGTTGTAACGCCCATTTTCTGGAGTTTGAAAGTAACACTCTGGCAGCTGCTCATCCGAACCTGTAGTCACTGTCGCCCACTCGATAGCACGTCAGTCTGTTGTCACAAAGCTGAAATCTTACAAAGTATTTGATGGGAATATAATAGAGGGAAACATTCCACGTAGGAAAAATATATCCAAAAACAAAGATGATGTGACTTACCAAATGAAAGTGCTGGCAGGTCGATAGACATATAAACAAACACAAACATACACACAAAATTCTAGCTTTCGCAACCAACGGTTGCTTCGTCAGGAAAGAGGGAAGGAGAGGGAAAGATGAAAGGATGTGGGTTTTAAGGGAGAGGGTAAGGAGTCATTCCAATCCGGGAGCGGAAAGACTTACCTTGGGGGAAAAAAGGACAGGTATACACTCGCGCGCACACACACACACACACACACACACACACACACACATCCATCCGCACATACACAGACACAAGCAGACACAGTACTCCATAGTATTTGATGGAATGTACAAGAAAAGTGTACACATCGTCACAGCTGTAGTCAAGTTAGTATTACTTTGGCTGTTTCAGTTGAAAATGTTTTTCAGATTTAGCTTGCATAGTGTTTTCTCGAAATAATTATATATATGAAAATTTATGCAGCTAATAGTTAATAACAAACATTGCATTCTTTGACAATCTGAAAATTAGAAATTTTCAGTCTTTGTAAAATATCGACTTTATTCTCAAAAATAAAATTAGAACAATTGTAAACAAAAACAGAATTTTTGTTTATGGGAAAAACTGAAGCATAATAAATTTATATAAATTGTTGATGGTGTACAGCAACCTGCCACAAACTGGGTTAAGGTTACTTTATTCAAAACATACCAATACCCATTTCAAATTTTGAACAGTTCATCATGAGCCTGTTATTCATGCTTTCATCAATACAGATGCGGAATGGAAGCTTGAATAAACATAAAAAAAGGTCTGGTGAACTAAAAGATTCTAGACTGATCACAGTACTTTTTGAATAAAGTAACCTGATACCAATTTGTGGCAGTTTGTTGTACACCGTCAACAATCTATTTTATATAATAACTAAGATCTCCAATTACGTCTATATATAACAAAATTGCAATAATAATATCTTCACTGTAAAGTGGTTTTTGATTCATTTAAGTTTACATTTGTGGTCACTAATTTTCGTGGTTCAGGGTAGATGTTGTGAAAAGGATCGATACGAAAAATAAATATACATTATCAGGAAAATGTCGGGCCGTAATTTACATTGGACGATGATTTCAATTGATGTGCGAAACATCAAAGAAAAAAAGATTTATTACACAGTCGAAACAAAAAAGGAAAGTTAATTGAAACATGTTATGCACGTCCTTGAGAATGTATTATCTAATATTACAAGTGCCATATTGAATATTAGTGTCAGTTGTGGAAATATCTTAATGCTCAATCAATTAATGAAGTGTCATCTAATGCACAAAATTCAGGTCTAAAGAAGTATAATGACAAAGGCTAGAATTTAAGACCAGAGGAAATATCTGCAAGAGAACATGGAGCTATTTCTGAGATTGATTATTATCATGTAAATTAATGAGTCTAACAGAATTTGGAAAATGTTATTTAGAAGTTGAACTGTTAGTCTTAATAGCTAATATTCTCTCCCCAGAAATGCATATTAGTTTGTTTCCTTATTATGTCATGTACTAGATTTTCATCTAGGTTTAACTTTTAAGTAACTGATGTCTTAACTAAATTGACATCAGAATTAGAATAAGCACATCAAAAATATTATCTTGAATAGTGAATCTAAGTGGGAAAACGGTTTCAAATTTCAGAGTATTTGGACGCGTTCTTCTTGTATTTATTTATTTATTATCATCCTAATGATCACATTTGTGATATAGAATTTGTCAGGGTACATTTTAACAACTATGTAATATCTTTACAAAATTTGTATCATATTAATCTATCTTATGTTTAATACAATATACAACTAATAAGTGTTTTTATAACGTAATTTATTATGCACTGATGTAATTTCATTTGTCACATTAACTTAAACATATATTTTATACAGTTACGCAGAGATATTCACTTATGCTGTAATAGCATTTGTCAAGCATGTGGTTCTTTAGAACAGTTTTAAATTTATCCTCATTTTCCAGCTCTTTGATATGTTTTGGTAGTGCATTAAAAAGTTTGATGCCTTGATTACATACATGTTTCTGGCTTCGGGTCTTTGTTACAGCTTGTATGTGGAGATCTTTATATTGCCGTGTGTCGTAATTATGGTAGTCTGTATTGGTTTTCATTTTGTCCTGATTTCTTTTGATCACCAACAGACATTTCAGAATGTATAATGATGGAATTGTTAAAATTTTCAATGCTTTGAAAAAGGGTCTACAATGTGTTTGAGGTGGGCTGTGGGTCATTATCCGAATAGCACGTTTTTGCAATTTGAAAATCTCATTTAGACGACAATTTGTTTTTCCCCAGAATACTATTCCATAGGATGCAATGGACTGAAAATAGCCAAAATATACTAATCTGGTACAGTCATTACTACAAACTCTTGAAATTATTCTAAGCACAAAACATGCTGAATTTAGTTTTTAGTGCTAAGTTCACCACATGGTCCTTCCAATTAATCTTCTCATCAATGTGCATACCCAGGAATTTTGCACACTGTACTCTTTCAAGTTGTTTGCCCTCCATGGTGGGATTTAGGTCGTCCTGTTCACTTATTTTTCCATATTGCACATAATTAGTTTTTTTTTTTTGCATTCAGTGTTAGCTTGTTAGCACTAAACCATTTTTGTATATCTTGTATTACATGGTCCACAGTACTGTGCAATGACTGCTTCATATCACTAACTATTAAACTAGCATCATCAGCAAATAACATGATTCTAGCTTTTCTCTCTGACACCTGAATATCATTCATGTAAATGAGGAACAGCAAGGGGCCTAATACACTTCCTTGGGGTACTCCTACTGTGACCTCCCTTGGATCTAATCTTAGTTT